>NC_051193.1:32211457-32521955 GCF_015220075.1 Falco rusticolus
CTTGGTCTTAGACGTCCATACGCATGGATGCTACATTTCACTTACCCAAAGACAAAAAAAAGAACCACCCCAAAACCAAAAAGAACCACCAAAAACCCCACTGCTTTTTTTAGGAGATGTTTGTAACAAGGTAAATGTATGAGTCCAAATATGCCTTCCTGAATTTGCATATTATATCAAGTACATAATGGAACAATTTGAAATTTAAAAAGGCATATTAGTTCTCTGAAAACTGTGCACACTTTCTAATTCAAGGAAAAAAACCAAAGCAATCATATACTCTGAGCCTTCTCCAGAGAAATTTTTATGCATTTTTGCTTAAGGGGCGTGTTTCTGTTCTCTTTATACCAGATCCTGCAAGAAAGAGGGTCTGGTTTAGTAGATCAGTCCTTCTTTTTCCTTTTTCATTGACAAAGAACCTTAGGAGCAACCTTCTCAGTAAATTAGTTTAGGCAGCTATGCCAGCTGATACCCTTTTGTGATCTGTTTAATATTTTTTGAACAGTAATTGAATCAATAAGCATTAAAACTGGACATTGCATCCAAATTCAGTTATTCGTTGGAACTATCAGTAGCAAAATGCCACTGCTTTTGTTTCTGAGCATCTAACAGACTGACTGACTGACTCATTGGCCATGAGGAAAGCCAAATGATCTAGTTTGGGCATAGGGTTTTCTGTTCGACTGGAAAGCACTCCTCTCGTACCAGAAGGGCATTATTGTAAAAAATCAGCATTACTGTACAACACTTTTGGTCCTTTCTGGGTGATTGATATCTCTCAGAGCGACCAACTCTGGCAGCCTAAAATCTGTGTGCGTAATATTCCTAATTTCTTAAACTGCAGCAAACATGCAGGGCAGCATTACAATATTAGTCATGAACTCAGCTCATTAAGAGCTAGCTAATGCTACTGCTAGATAATCTTGTGTTGGTTTATAAAGCCATTAAAATGTATATTTGCATGTACAGTATTTAAAAAATGTCTGGCAGCAGTTGCCAAGTTTCTCTTTTAGTGTAAAGGATTTTCAAACCTATTTGAGACTGAATTAACCATTCCCAGTGTTATCTTTCACCTTCTGCTGTGGCACATTCTGCTCTAATTCTGCTAAAGCCTTTTAGTATAATTTGCAATCATTTCATAGCGTAGTTAAAGCAACTGTTCAAGTGCTGATGGTGCTTTGCATGCTGTATGATTTACTTTTGGAATTGTCCTTGCCGTTTTGCTGAATGCTGTAGAAACTTCTGAAACTAATGTTCATCAGATTCTCATGGATCACTGTGCATCATAGCTGTGTGTTTCTGCCTCTGCTTTCTACTGATGTTGGTATTTTTATAGTCTAGTAGATGATTTGGTTTCACTGGCATTGCTAAACAGTTGTCATTGTATTTCTTTGTTGAAGGGTCTCCATCCTTAAAAAAATACTGTATGTAATCTATGTGCAGCTTGTTGTCTGCATCTGCTTTGTTATCACTGGAATATTTCTGACTTCCATGGTAGCATTTATTAATCTTAAGTGCTTCTGGTATCATCTCTGCAAATCACTGCATGTTTAGATGAAATGTCAGATCAAGTGGCAAGAAGCAGTCATAATAGACCTTGTGTAAATGTTTAAGAGGGAATACATTTTAGAAACTAGGTGCTTTATGCTTTAGCATTAGTAAAACTGAAAGCACTTTAGCTGGCTTTAAGTATCAGGTAAGATACATGAGTAAGTAAACTGAACAGAAAGATATAGATGAGTATGTATGCAGTATTTTCTCATTGCTTTGGATGACAGGCCATAAAAAACTGGGGAGTGAACTCAGATGGGCACTGGGCGACTACATGAAATTCACTGTGGAACAGGGCAAGCTGCTTCTTACCTATCTGTCAATAACATGTGGGAAGGAAGACTGATACCTTATATGACTGTCATGGGGATAGCTGCTGAAAGTCTCTTGTAAAGAGATAAAAAGACTCAAACCAAACCAGTAAAATGTCATTAGTGCTTCTAAAAACAATAGGAGACATTACTTACAGAATTTTTTATTATTGCAGTAACTTCTTCAGCCAGCTTTGGACCGGATGTCATGCTAACAGACAAAAATGAGCTCAGCATTGATCTATAAATTAGCTGTTGCCTAGTGACTCATGATCTTGGCACGCTGGCTTTATGCAAACAAAAAATAGCACTATGCAGTAATGGTTATATGCCAATTTTTTGTTAGGGTCACTGTCCCAGAGCTTACAGCAATTTTTGACAAATTTTGACAGGGAGAGTAACTTGAAAGTAGAAAATGTCAGTGAAAGCAGACAACTGCTCAGAAACAATCAGCTAGGTGCCTACAAAGGAATGTTACTATAAATACACTGCAAGGGAAAAAAGCCACGCACACAAAATGGCCTGAAATATATGAAAATAAGCAATGTAGTATAAAATAGAATTTGCAGGGCACATACTAAATGGATTAGAAATTGGCTTAAAAGCAGATCTCAAAATGGGGGAAAATCATTTTAATGATATGTAATCACTTTATTGGCCATCCAAATGGTAACATAGGTCTCTGCCAATTAAATCTGCAGATGGCACAGGCTTGTTGAGTAGTAAGTAATGAAGTTACACCTACAAAATTATTTGAATTGCCTAATTAAATGGTGACAGACCAGCAATATGCACTTCAATACAGCTAAAGTCAAGCTGATACGCTGGGGCTATATGGGCTACAACTAAACGATAAGAAAACCTCATCTTCAAATGATTTGACTCAGGAAAGGGATATAGGATCATCCATAGCAAACTACTTCAGTCTGAGTTAATTTTAACTGGGGCACTGTAGTGCCCCAGTTAAATTAACCAAGATGATCTAAGGATTTATCAAGTAGATGAACACAGAGAATAAGACAGAGAAGGTTGGTTGTTTTTTTTTTTATATGCAGCACTGATAAAACAGCTCCTGTAATGATGTGTTCATTTAATATGCTTTCAGTCCAGAGAATGAGGCAACACACTTAGCCATGGACTGGGAATGAAGCCTGATCATACACTGCTAACAGATCCTCACTGATCAAAGGAAGGTTGAGGCTGAACTGAATAGTGGTATATGGATAGCTATGAAAAACTACAGTTGATAGCAGAGGGCTGTTGAGTCTGACAGGGAAAGGTGCCACCATATCCAGCCACTGAAGTTTTAAGTTGAACAGTGTATTGTAACATGCATCTACTGTGTTGCCAGCATTAGTGGGGTAGTGTTGTGTCAATACTGAATTATTCTGTACCATTCTCGATGGGATCCGGGTTAGGTTAGAAATCAGCACCTGTGAAACTTCATCCTGGTATTTTCATGGAAAATCTTGAAAAAGAAGTTGCAAGACTTGCTTTTTATTAATTTCAGTTTTATCCCTCCTTGTAATCTATTGGTAATACCCAACCCATTAAGCTCTTGGAAGTTTATAATCTATATTTTTCAATGCTTATGCATGGTAAAGTAAATAATTTCTCCAAGAGGAGGATCAAATTCTTCATGCTTTCTGAAGAGGATCTGCAGATACAGGAATCTGAATATGCTTCTTGTTTTAGTGGTGAATACTTCCAATTTTTGTAAGAGAACAGACTCTGCTTCTACCAGTACTTTGAAAAAAATCCCTTTTATTTGTCTCCATCTTTTTCTTTTCTCTCTATGCATCAAGGGCCTGAGCAAGCTCCACTAAACAAAGTAAATCTTCTATGGGATGTGATGTCCTTACAGGCTCATGAAGTCACAAGGAAAGTAATTTTGGCTGTAGTCTGCAGTCTCTGTGTACTCCTGTAGCTCTGCTGAATCCTATGGAATGATGCTACTTTTGTGCTGGCTGAAGGCCAGAACTGTTTTATAGTCATATTCTTGTCTGCTGTTGGCTTTATTCTACACACAGGGCATTAAACCCAACCACCAGAGTAGACGTGGAAGAATCATTTCAGTCTAGTAAAGCATCATCATGAATCATCTTTTCTCAGAGCCTAGTTACACTGAGATCAAGACCACTAGTTACAAAGTGGTAGGGAGGAGCAAATAAAAATATTCAATAAACTTCTTGAGCATATGTTGTAGTCCCACTGTAATGTCAGTTATCAGAGGCCTCTGAAACATGAACCTCAAAAAGCACCACAGAAGTAGCATTGGAACATTTTGTCTGATATCTGGGGCAAAAGACTTGCACTTGAAAGCAACAGTGAAACACAGTGAGGAAATTTCACCTGCTTTGCTTTTCTTGCCTTTTTCCATGGTGACTAGCACATCTCTCTGTCTCTGAGGCACAATGGAAATTGAAAACCTGCTGGACTGGAACAAGTACAGTCAGCTTTCGAGGATGAAATGATACCTTAATTGGTCTGTCTGCGTGGCTGAAAAAGAGCCAAGCCCTATCATCCCCATTTGAGAGATATAATGAGAAAAGCATCCTAGATCTGATACTAGCAAGTCTTCCTTGGGCTGTTTGTATCTTTTGATGAAGAGATCTGGTAACATAATTCATGGAAAAAGAATGCTGTAAGACTTATGTATCAAAACATTGCTTTGAACATGTAATGGACTTCTTACATAATCGCCTTAAGGAAACCTTAAAAAGTTTTGGGGTTTTTTTTCTCTTGCCTTTCTTTTTTTTCATCAAACTTTTTTTCCCTGAATTGCAGAAACAAGACTAGTAAGCACCTGGAGAAGTCACCTAATTCGCCCCTTTTCTCCAAGGTAGAATGGACTTTTTCCAAACCTTCCCTGTGTAGTGTGTATATAACCTGTTTTTAAAAGTAATGGAAATTCCAAAACCAAGGACTAATGGCAAATGTTAATCCAATGAGAAGAGAAGGTTAGTGAGTTCAAGAGAAAATAGTGGTATGCTCAATGGCACTTTGATGCTACATTACCTTTTAGATTTTGCTGCAGGAGAGCAAGAACTTGGAAGTGTCAAAGGCTCACCTATGTCAGGAGCTTCCGTCATGTCTCTGAACTGTTTGTACAAGTTTATATTCCTTTATGTTGCATAAGGAATAAATTTCTTGTTCCAATTCCTGAACTGAAGGTTAATAGCAGAAATGGAATGAATATGCTCTTGACTTATTACTGTTATAGAGCAGAAACCCCCTAATATATAGTTTTGAACAGGTTAATGTATCAAAACCCTCCAAAACATAAAGCCATTTTAAAAATCATCTAACAGGGAATCATATTTAGCTGTTACTAGGTGTCCACTGTAAAAATGTTATAACACAGTCTAAAGGACTAAAGTTAACATTCCAAGTTAATATTCTGAATAAATAAGTTAATGAAACATCCTAAAGGCTGCTAAACATTGTTATATTTTGTGCAAAGGAAGACTAAGTAATTATCGACTTAATTACTATAAAACATTTCTGCTTTTCAAAGAAGGATTTAAGGCTCTTTGTATTATAGTTAATTTTTTTAAAAGAAGTGAAGAACAATTCATGTATTTATTTTGAAAAGATGCAGCAAAAATGTGTCTTTAATTCTTCTTGTATTGCCATAGGTAAAAACGTTCTAGGGCAAGAACATTACGTATGAGTTTCTGTTATGGAAGTGACTGCGCTCTGACAGGTTGAGATACTGATACTGCCAAAGCAAAGGAGAATTTCGAGAAGCCCAAGTGACTTGAGTCCATCTGAAACGTTGAATGACTCTGTCAATAGACATGCCAGGCATGTGGAGCCCCTGAGTATCAACACTCCTGACAACTGGCTTCAGTTGCTCTGAGAGGGAAATTACGGTTTCAAAAATGCAGCTTGCAGTCACATTGCTGGAAAATTATTTTAGCAGTATAATACACCAGTCTTTCTGAATGTAATATAGAAACTAGGTATTAGGGCTCAGGACATTCTATTGTTTCATTTTTGGAGTGAGGAATGTGTCTTTCTCTGATGCTTCTGTTAGTTCTGTGACATCTGATGTTGAAAATTTCATGTACACATTCATTTTACCACCTCTCTGATCATCCGTAAGAGTCGCACTTGGAGCTGGATCTCCTTGCTCTTTTAAATGCAACCGGAAATAGAACAGGAAGTAAAGCACCACCCCCCTACCCCAACAAAAAGCAAAACAAAGAAAAAAGCCCACTGAAAAAGCAAAAACCACACATGAGGGCCACGTGGTCTAGTGTCAGTCAACATTATTTCCCAGAGCAAGGTAAATCTTGGGTGTGGGTCTCAGGGAATTGCAAGCCATACAACTGAAAGAATTTCTGTTAGGGGAGGAAACAAACCCCGATAGCATCAGATGCTTTGCTTCTTGCAGAAAAGAGGGAATGTGGCTCCCCAGAATGTTGATGGTAGTACAGCATCGTATTCTTGACCACATCATGGGCCGGTTGCGATTCAGATTATTTCTGTCACTAAACTAAAGTCCTTATAGAAAGCCCACTACAGCAACAGTAGCAAAGGCTGGTTTGCTATCTACAGCAAACATATGCATGGGAGCAGAAAAAGTGCCTTCTGGAATTCAGAGGGAGAGCAGACGTAATGAAGACAGCTGATGAGACTTGTTTCTTGGTTGTGCTTCCCACAGACCAAATTCCAACAGATGAGTAAAAGATGGAAAGACATGCTAATCAGCAGCTTTTTTTACGAACCAGTTCTGTACTTCAGGATCTAATCAGCTTTCTAGATAATGCTTATGTTGTCTGTTTTCTGAGGCAAAGGTGGCAAAGTTTCTGTTTCTCTGGTATGAGGGTTATGTTCGTGCATTTCCAATGCCTGCAGAGAACTGCTTCAGACTGACGAATATTTACTTCTGTAGTCCATATATGCCCTCTAGACGATGAGAGCCCTCTTTCACTACACCTCTGGGGAATTACGCAGCACAATAGATTCTACAAAGGCAGAGAAGGTGAAGGGAGCACAAAGGGTTAAAAATATGGGTAAGAGCATTATACCAGAGTGGTGGAGAGCAGTCATGGTTGTGAGACAATAAACAGAGGGAGAACAGAACAGGGGGAGATTCTGGGGGGAATCACAGTAAGAGGAGAAAACTCAAGAAAAATAGGCAAGATCTTACTGCTTTGTCTGCAGTTTATATGTTGAAGGAAGAAAAGAAAAAATATTTAATGGAAAACAAGGATGGAAGGAAAAGAGGAATCTAGAGAAATACAAAAAAGAACTTAGCTAGTTAGATTAAATTGGCTATGAAGATAAGATAATTTCCTGGGAAATGTATGTGAGTAGTTGTTTGTATCCCAGCTCTGTAAATTTTTGGGAAAAAGATACGTATGATAAATAGTTGTGCTTGAGACCTAATACTCTTCTGTTCACAGCTCAATACACTGAATTTACTGTCATGGCGTGTGTGCTTAAAAAAATTCAAAGCCATGCTGGCAAATAATATCTTCCCAATTTTTATGCTGCAGTTTGTGATCAATTAAGATGTTTGAAAACAATTAGGAAAACCATGAAGAAGGCTGAAATGCTAGTTCAGGGCCAGACTTGTACTAAATTTTGCATCAAGCCTGACTTTAGAAATACTCAGATATTTAGAGATAATGGGATGTTAAAATGTTCACTGACTCATGACATCAATTAATAAAGCCACAGAGGAAGTGTATGATACTGTACTGTAATGGTAGTAGTATGTAGTAAATAAAACCTTAAAGACTGTCTTGGTATGATTGGAAGGCAAGCTCTGAGCCTCAAGACCACAAAAGCAGAGGACAGAGGTTAATTAATTTGTTACTGCTACTTGGCTTTGGTACTGGTCAACCACAAAGGATGCGTTAAAAAGCCCACCCAACACCCCAGCAGCTTCTCTCAGTGTGACAGATCTTGGACTGTGCTGCCACAGAGGTAATAAAGACAGGCTCAAGCAGCAGCTTTCCTCTTCCAAAACTAGCTCACATTTCCAGGGAAATACCGAACAAAATACAGAGGAAAGGATGAGAAAGATGTTAAATTTGGCGATGATAATGAAACTCTGCATACTGAACTAGCATCAGGTTGGACTGATTCTCTCTTGCCAGGCAGATTTGATTGCTTTTTTAACAGAAATGGAAAATGTAATGGATAGAGGGAATTTAAGTGAGGAGGCTGTCACTGTAAGAGTGGTAACACCTGTACAGGATCTTATAATCAAACTGGCTTTCCAATAAATCAAAGAAATCTCAGCTTACTGTTTTGAAGTACTACTGAAAGTATAATGCAGCGCTGCCTCAATCAAATCAGTTACAGAGAGTACAGGACTATGCAGACAAATGCTGCTTCTACTGCAGGGGAAGGAATGGCCATGCTGATTTTCATACCCAGATACATCCTGTGAGGGGAAACATGAAATGCAGTCCACAGTGTCTTGATCAGTTCCACTTAAAGATATGGCAAAATTAATCTGCCTGGATGACATGTCTTTGAGGATTATTTTTGAGATTATGGTGTGACAAATCAGAAACCGGTGATGTGTGGATGGGGAAGCAGCAAACTGTGCAACATGCTCCTAAATTCTGGATCAATGGTTAAAACATTCACTACTCACTGACTGCAGTGAGGTTTGGCACTGGCAGTACTCTTGGCAAAACCAGTTTCTTCTTTCTGTCCCTTTCTAATGCCTCTAGAGTTTCAGTCACCAAAGGAGATACCAGAGGTCCAAGTTGGGTGGAAGCCAGGCAGAAAGCAACTTTTAGCTTCTTTTAGCATTAGTTTACATACTGTTCTTAGTTTCTAGTCTTCTGGGGTTGCAGCTGGACTCAAAAGAGGGTTATGTGGGTTAGATCCTGTTGCCCCTCTGCCTACTGTTTCACGAGAAGAGGAGGAGATGGGCCAAACTTCTGTTAAGACAGTTGTATCAAATACAGGCAGCCTCTCCAGCTGTTGGGATGTGCCTGCAAAGTTGCAAACCCTATGCTCCAGCCTCTCCCACAGGACCAAATTATGACTAGGCAGAATCAGTGAGAGGTGATCTTCACCCTTTTGTGCAAAAGGAGTTTGGTCACTCACCGTGCCACCAGGGAAAAGATTAATGCAGTGAGGCTCAGCTTAGCAGACATGGAGCTGCTTCATGCATGCCTGGATTTAGTGCTCATGTGATGTGTAGCCACATTTGCTGTACATGTGCAGTATGGTCTCTCTGCACAGTGTGCAGTCCATGACATGCCATTCCTTACTATGCAGGAGCAATGGCTGATGTGTATCCAGAGGGGTGTTTCCACTGCTGGGAAGTCAGGGTCTGAAGCAGCCTGATTCCGTCATGATCCCTAAAGGGCAGTGTCTCCAAAACCAGAGGACACAAATAGCTAAAATTCTCTCTGTTGCAGCAAAGTGCTGGACACAGATTTAGTGCTGTGAGAAGAATTAGCAAGCTGGCCACGAGGGAGGGGGGTGGGGGGGAGCCTTTGTGAGCTGAGGGGCAGAAGACTGGGGAAAGGAGGCACGGGGGGCATAGTGTTCGATGGATAGATCCTCCTGGTAATATTCAGGAGGGACGTGCTGGAAATGTGCTGCTTGTCATACTCACAAATGATGTGGAAAACAGAGAACAGTGATGTGACAAGGATTATAAATGATATGGAATTAGTCAGGGTAGTAAAAATGAAAGCTGTCTGCAAAGAGTTGCAAAAGGGACCTCATAAAATTTGAGCAACCGGATGGTGAAACAGTAGATGAAACTCCATGGCGATAACTACCAACCACTGCATGTGAGGAGAAACGGCCATGACTACAGATATGCACCAGTGAGCTCTAAATTAGCTGTCACATCTCAGGAAAAAAGATCTCAGAGTCATTGTGGATAATTAAATGAAAATATCAGTTCCATGTTTGGGAGCAGTGAAAAAAGCAGATGGAAAGTTAGAAAGCACTGAAGGGGAAGACAGTAAAGCATCACTGCAGCAGTAAATCGCCAGTGTACTCATACCTTACTTACATCATACAAACAGCCTGGCCTCTTCACAGTTCCTCCTTCTGAAATTTTAAAAAAAATATTCCTAGAGAATGCTCAGGGAAGAGTACTTAACATGACCAGCAGTATGGAATAATCTCCATGTGAGGAGAGCCTACATAGAAGTGCTCCCCTTGGAAGGCAGATGACTAAATCGCAGATGTACATAATATATATATATTTTTTTTTACATTAAAAAAATACATATAAAGTATGCCACATAAGTGGCATGAAGATGTAAATAGAGAACAATAGCCATTATTTCTTACTATACAAGCATATCATGAAATTGTCAGGCAGGTTCAGAACAAACAAAAGGAACTATTTCTTCAAGCAGCATATAATCAAATTGTGGAACTCATTGCTACAGGATGCCATGGAAGCTGAAAGCATAAATGAGTTAAAAATGAGATTAGACAAATTTATGGATATACCTCTATCAAAGGCTGTTAAACAGAAGGATGCAGTTTCAGTATCTGGCTTGGGAAATCTTTCAGCAAAGATTGCAGGAAATCTGCAAGGATATGTTGGGGAAGGAGAGCAGAGGATTGTCACTCCTGGTTTCCTGGTGCACATTCTCAAATCAGCTGCAACTGGACCCTGTCAGAGACAGGATCCTGTGCAATACTTCGGCTTGACTCGTTATGGCTTTTTATAAATCTTACTTTATTTCCTTTCCCTTCAGTTTTTATAACCTGTCTTCAGTTTTTATAGCCAAACCATTGGATTAGCTAATACTCTTAGTAGCATAGCTCCTGGCTGACCAGACTTTACAACCCTTTTTGACTAATGGGAGTGTGGGACAGTTTGCCCATGTCTTGTCTTAATGCTCAGCACCTGGCAAAATGGGGAGGATTTTTAATTAGCTCCTGGGTACATGAGCCATAGAGTTTGGTTTCCTTGATGCATCCTGGAAAAGTTTTTGAAGACGCTGCTTGGCAAGTGTGGGCAGTTGTCTGAGGCACACAACAAACCAGAGTTACAGTTCTAATGGGTGGTAGTGTGCTTTGGAATGGCTGTGATAGTGCACAGTGACAAAAGTTAGTGAGTTTTGCTAGGCTGAAAAAAATCTGTATTAGAGCTA
Organism: Falco rusticolus; assembly: GCF_015220075.1. Classification (NCBI taxonomy): domain Eukaryota; kingdom Metazoa; phylum Chordata; class Aves; order Falconiformes; family Falconidae; genus Falco; species Falco rusticolus. Next base: position 32,222,424 of record NC_051193.1, read on the forward strand.
CTCTTCTTGAATGAATTTCTGTTACCTAAAAGAGCACTTAAAGGCACAATTGATCCAGCTCTGGAGCAGGATGCAGACACCAACTGGGGGAAAAAAAAGAGCAACTAGGAAATGGAATCTGGAAATTAGTTTTAAAAAATGACCTCTCTTTTGTAAACCGATACCTCTGGGAATTACTCTGCCCTTCCTCCTCCTCGTATTCCTATTCTCAATGGGAAGTAAAAATGTTAGTGGGTACATAGAAAAGCAGAGGTTAAGTGAACAGCAACAGGAAAATGAAATTATGGTGGGATATTGAAACAGAAATGGGCATGTTCAATTTGATCTGCATATACAGATGCATTATGTCATGAAGTCTCTTTTGATTTAACCATAGTAAAAGCATGTCCACAACACTGCAGCTAATTTCAGAAGGACTGTTAATAATGAAACCAGAACAAATTGCACAAAATTTAAAACCTGCAGCAAAACGAAAACAGGGAGTGACTTTTGGGAAGCTATGAATACATCAGCAAAGAAAACACCAGGGAGGGGGAAAAGTTGTTTAAGCTAAAGTACACTGTTGGCACAAGAACAAATGGCTGTAAACTGGCCATGAATAAATTTAGGCTGGAAATTAGCAGAATTTGTCAAGCCCTAAGAAGAGTGAACTTTTGGAACAGCTTTCCAGTAGAAATGCAAGGGACAGAACACTCTACCTTATTTTAAAATGACAGTGAACAGTTGATATGGTTTTCTTCCCTGAAATGGAAAAGGACTGTGTCTGGCAAGCCAGAAAGTCCCTTATATTTGTGTATTTTTAGCAATTCTGTATTATAAGATGAAGGTAGATATGAGAACATAAATATTTGAAGGGCAGAGGGAGAAGTACTTTCTTGGGAAACTTCTTGAGAGTGAAGTGGTTATGTAATATTTACTCAAAGGAACTCATGGGTGACTCATCATTTGGGTTGCCTAAAATAGGACTGAATAAAGCAGTAATCCAGGTACTTTCAAGATGTGCCCTGTGGTGGCCAGTGTAATGAACAAGGCAATCTTAATTGGCCTGTCTGCATCGTGAGTCATGTTGCAGGGCATTGAAGGTTCAAACCCTGGAACCCACTGACAAAGACAGGATACACAGGAAGATGGCTTCTCTGAAATTGCTGAAAAGGAGGAAATAGTGACTTAAAGTCATGGTTGTTGGGCTGCAGGCCCCTACCTGCTCGCCTCTGCATCCTAGAGACAAGCCTGCAGGGAGGTATGGATTTCAAAGAGGAGCTTCCAGACCAACATTTCCAGCTACATGGTTCAAAATGTCATGAAAGAACCTCACGTTCTGAGTGCACGTGGCTTCAGGAAGTTCACATTAACTAAGGCAATAACCATGGAAGTCAGTATCTAAAAGATCAGACCTCAGGTACAAGGACTGTCCAGCACAGACTACAAAATTAGCTTCTAATTTCAGTTTTATCAAACAGCTTACCACATCTCTCTGAAAATGCCTTTTCTTTCTTTTTTTTTCTTTTCTTTTTTTTTTTTTTAATATTAAGCTGCCATCTAATCTTGTGTTTCACTTCAGGGAAAGATGATGTTGGAAATGCTCAACAATCCCCTCTCCTCTTCCTCAGGCACACAGGAGGGACTTCTGTCATCTAGATGACAGACAGCAGTGGGTTTTCTGTTCAGAGCTGCTGGAACATTGTTTTCCAGATCAGTGGTGAAGGTGATGGTATGCAGGCTGGAACGTGGAAGATACAGTAGGATGGAAAAACAGGTCAGAACATTTTCCTCTTACAGCAGGCATTGGTGCTTAGCTTTAGTGCATCTTTGAAATAATAGACTGGATCCTTTGTAGTGTATCACTGTGGCACTAGGCACAATGCATGTTTTAGAGAGTGTCATTATTACACCAACAGGTAATGGCTTCACAGTAGTGTTTTTAGTGAACTAGAACAGACATCTAACAGGAGTAAGATACAAATTCTAACTTCACTGATTGTCTGTTTTAATGGAAAATAAGCCATAGTAAAAGCAGACTTATTTGGGAAATTAAGCTCTCTGAATGAGTTTTCTGATTTTACTTCAAACTAAAGTTTTGATTCTTTACATTTTAAGACTTGTTCCCACGCATATCAGTATGTCATTTCATTGTCCTCAGAGATCTTTTAATCTGCCCCCTTGACATTTGATTCCTTGATTAAATAAATATGCACTGGGAGCATTTAGTATCTGACCATGCCCACTTACACAACAGATGTCAAGCAGCCCTTTTTTCTTAATACACAATCAAATTTCTAAAAGCATGGACATTTTGGGCAGCGTCCAAGACCGATGGATGAATAATTGAAGTAAAAAAGACTTGAAGTTCTCACATTTCTTTTTCATGAACTCACTTGATGTAACTTTCAATACTGAGAATACCAGAGCTGGACAAAACCCTTTCGGCAATACTTTCACCATTAAAAATACAGGTTCAGAATCAGGAATTATCTCCTATTCATTCTGCTGAACTGCTTCAGCTGGAAGATAGAAATGCAAATCCTGAATCCAAACCACTATTTTGAAATAGTGTCATTTAAAACATTTAACTTTCACAGAAGTTATCATGTTAACCAGAACTCTTTCAAAACTTACCTAGAATAGCGAACATTTAAAGATACAGGAAACAAACACATGTATCCACCATTAATGAACACAAAGGCAATTAATCTAGTAGCTTAGTACTGCTGCAAGTAGGAGATGCTAAGAAGGTTCTGAGAAGTCAGAAAGAAACAGAATCACAAATTATTCCTCCCTGTTCCCACAAGGTAAACCTCAAGCAGCCTTATCACGTTTTCTAGGTTTTCAACTCCATATTGAGTCATGGTCACTTACTATGTGTTTAGCTCATTTTGATGTCTCACCACTAGCTGGAGAGTCAGACTTGCCAAGATTCCTCCCTTTTTCAGAAGCCACCTTAGGAGTGTGGCAAAAATTGTGTATGTGACAGGGAGGAAGTAATCAATCCTCACTTCCACGTTAATTTTGTCCAGAACGGTCTTGTGAAGCCTGTTCTACTAGCAGCTGAACGGAGACATTGCTGACCTCAGATGCTTTCTATTGGCATCACAATCCTCCTTCCATTTGGAATTAGCCTTTCTCATGTTGTCCTGGGAGCCCGGTTACCCACCCCAGCACCTATCTCCAGTTTGCTTTGTTGATTGAGGTCCTACACAGCTCACAAAGCTCTTCCTGCCCCGGGGTAGCTGATAGCATTACATGAACATATGGTCTTTCCACCACTTGAAGGCAGGCCGATCGTTAGGAAGGGTTGATAAGATATCCAAGTGTAAAGCACAGAAAATACTCAACTCAGTTCCACTTGCTTGAATTTTTCCTCATAACCCCCCCAAGCTGTAAAAAGGGCAAGAGCTCATTTCCTCTTACAGCATCTTTCATTGGCTCTAATCTACTTCTGTTTTCTTATCTATTTCTCCACCACGTTCAGCTGTAATGAGTTGATAAGAATTCAGATAAGGAATTTACAATGAATGGGACCTTTTTTTTCTTCTTAGGCACAAGGGCAGATTCCTGTATGCCTTACTCTGGGAAACCTTGGCTGTAACGTTGCTTGAGTGGGAAAACCCACTTTGTTGTTACTGGTATGAGTTGTAACCTGTAGTTCTGTTTTCATAAAGATAATGTTGATGGGCAAAAGTTATATGTTGATGTGTATGATGAACTTTACAATGCAGCAATTCATCTCAGTGTTTTGAGGAACTTTGAGGAACAGCGTTTTTCTTCACTTTCCAGCAGAGGGCCCTGGATCTGATGTTGCCTTTTTTTTGGCAGATTACTTTGTACAATGGGGCTGTTCCCGGAAAACCAGCAGAGCCCTGTATTCAGTTCAGGTTTTGATTTTTGCAGAAGTTTTAGGTTACATTAAGAGAAAGACATGCCACAAGCTATAAAAACAAGTAATCAGCCTTATTTACTTATCTAGCCACTCTACTGCAAAATGCAGCGAATAAAAATGATGATTTTAGGGGTTATTTATATCAGGGATTAATCCTGCCTGGTTTTGCTTTTTCAGCACTGACATCAGCTAGAGTTTGGGGAATGTAGGCTTGTGTTCATTGCAGACATTTAATTCACAAAATAAAGCCACAGATGAGCAGAGCTGGTAAGAATTTGCAGGTTGTTCTCTCCAATTTGAATAATGCGATATACAGAATGCACTACAAAGTGATTTTGAAATGTAAAGCAATAATGTTCCCTTTGAAGAGTTGATATCAAGTGCTAAATGATATATCAATTAAATGCAAAAACAAATCCCAACCCTGCAAATATTATACAAAAAATAGTTCTTTGAAGTCAATGGGACTAATTACAAATATAAAATAGAGCCTGGTTCTACAGCATTTCTGTTAGCTGGAGTTTAATTTCATGAATTTAATAAAAAATAGTTTAAAGGTCTCAGAACAACTCTAGCTTGGCTTCACACAGGCAAAATGCAAACCCTGCCTGTCTCCGCCATCTGTGGGTCTCTTCTAGCAGCCAAACACCTGAGTTATGTTTAACTTTGCACTGCAGAGCATTGCAGTTCTTATATCATAGATGAAGTGTGTGGGCACCTAATGGCAAAGGGTGATATTCAGTATTATAGCTGAACTATTCAGTAGTATAACACCCAGTATTTAGGCAGGTAGAGCCAGCTCAAAAGGGCAACTAGACACATCTGTTATTTGTTGTCTGTTTTGAGAGAGTAGCTGTGCTCAGGGTTGACTGGGCAACAGGCAACAGCCTCTTGCTCAGATAACTTATTCTCCTAAGAAATATTTAAATGAATAATTAGAAATGGGGAGTTATGAGCCTGATTTTGATTTATGGATTGGCCCAAGTGACTGCTGTAAAGATTATTTTGGTTCTCATTTGTATACAAAGCAAGAAAATTAGGTCTGTGCTATAAAAAATGGAAAAGGCAAGTATGTTGCTCGTTAGGGGAATATAAGTCCCAGCTATCAAGGTTACACTGAGGCAGCTATTGGAATATTCAGTTTTGTCATATGCAGACTTACCTGGCCTCAGACCTTTTACATTAAACTTGACCTCTCAGGTTACCTATTAGCACTGTATCTTTAGATGAGCCAGCGGCATGCAAGTAGATATCCTCATAGCAACCTCATAGCAAAAATTGAAGCATTGCTGATTACCTCCAGGTGACAATTGCTTAGAGGCATCTCTGGGTGCAAAGCATTGTGTGTATCACAAATGTGTTCACTTTCACTGTAGTTTTGCCAATATTTGCATATTGCAGGAGTTCTGGATCTTAAGGTGGATGTTCCTCTCAGTTACACTAAAAGGTGTAATCTCTTGTGTGTTTTAGAAGTGATTGCAGGTCTTTTCTCCACATAGGCTGATTGTTCAATAACCTCTGTGCCATGCCAAATGCTAAATGAAAGTTCGTCAGCCCATTTCTGTTTCTTTCAGCATGCAAGCTGTAATCTTTAGCATCTATAAGTTTCCAGAGATGTGCAAATGGTACATAATTGACAGTCTGATAAATGCATGTACTGTATCAGCATAAATCAGAGAACTCAGATGCTAACCTCTAATGGACTTGCTGGGGAGCTATGCAAGTGCACAGAGCACTCTGTGCTTAAATACTGCTGAAGTAATGCAAGGGAATGAGAGTTCATAGAAAACCTGTTTCTGCTTCTCTGGCAGCTGGCTGTACCTTTTGGGTACCAACCTAACTATCCTATGATGGAAAAGATTCTGGTTAGACCTTTATCTCACTTTCTTCTGCTTCTCCCAAAAGCAAATTTGCGGATATTTTAATTATAGTTATTTTTTGGTTTGCCTTTGCTGTTTTACCAGTATCAGAACCATTGCCCATATAAACTTCTGGCCACTGTATGATCTGTTCAGGGCTCACATAGACTGTCTTGTCTGATACTTTCTTTTCAGCTGGATCATTAACAGTGAAATTAAATAGCAGCAGACCCATTGGTGTCAGTCAGAACATTTTTCTCAGTGATGACTGGCCTCTGAAACTGCTCTGCCAGGGCTTAAAGAAGGAAGTCCTGTTCCATGCAGCTGGGAATCTCTGACAGGACAAATTCTAATGCTTCTTCTTTTAATAACTCTGGGCTGGGCTCCCAGGATGAGCACTGTAAAAAGAGAAAAAGATTACTGTTCTGAAGATGCTTGTGAACAACACTTGCAATAGCACACAGAGATCCTGCTGCCGCATGGAGGATGTACTTGCAAATAATACCACCAGCTAAGATCATGGGTTCAGGTTCAGACTCCTGGTCCAGTGTCCTCCAGGATAGGGAGTCATTTCAGTAGACATAGATTCTAGAGGTGAGTGCAGAGCCTTTTGGACATAGCACTTGGATGGCAATTCAGCTACCAAGTACTGCTGAAACTAGGCCACTACTGAATGTATCTTGCATGTGCAGAGCTCCCACCTACTCACCTGTCTGCTCTGCTCGGCTGTCCTTCTCTACAAAGGTATTGAAGCAGGGAAGAAGGGGGAAACAGACAGTGTTAGTCAGAGGCCTGGTGGGTATTCTCCTCTCTGACATCTGATACACAGACATACCATGGCTTTGCCTGCTGACGTGGTCAACAGTTTCACTGTTTAAGCCCCTGTCACTGGATTTCCTTGTAAAACTCCCTTTGCAGAGAAACAGAGGTAATCCTCACTGCTTCTAGAGCGGCTGTTGATGTGGAGGGGATGAAGGACAGAGCAGTCAGTCAGGCTTACCCAGGGAAGGCACCACCTTTAATCACATTTCATTACAACTGGAGGGCTAGAGATGCTGAAAGCTTTTGCATGATGTAGGAATTAAAGGGCTAGGCAGGGACTTTATATGCTGCTGTGGTACAGCTATAGCCAGGCAGACCTCAGAGCAGTGAACTGTCCACTAAAGAATGGCTGGAGCTTTGAAAGTGAAGGAAGGTTAAATTGCACAATATGCAGTAAAAATGCTACTATTTGAACTCTGGTATTTTTGAAATTGCCCTTACTAGGCACCCCAGTTGAACTCAGTCTCCCCATTTTACAGCATGTGGTAAGAGATGGTCCTTTCCAGGAGATCATTTTCAGAGCTGTAGTTTTGGACTGAGTACCTGTCTCATCTCTGCAGCTGTTCATTACAAAGGAGAGCACACCCTACGCAGCTGGTTTTCTATGAACTCTCATTCCCTTGCATTACTTCAGCAGTATTTAAGCACAGAGTGCTCTGTGCACTTGCATAGCTCCCCAGCAAGTCCATTAGAGTCTCCATGCTTTTTAGGGCAGGCATGTGCCTGATTTACCCCACAGCATCACTCCAGGGGTTTCCACCTTTCTGTGTCTGAACGAGTTCTGATTGCATGCTGTGGAAGGAAATTCATGCATGCTGACCAGGCCAGTGCTGTCATACACTCCCAGAGGTTTGCCTGTTTTAGGGGAGAAGATGTGAGACATGCAGAAATGGGGTGATCTGCAGTGCAGATGTGGTGAACTGAAAACCAGACTGTAGCTGCTACAGTGCCGTAGTGTTTTCTGTGGGGTGGGGTGAGGTTACTTATATTCATTTTCCTATTTATGTCAGAAGCTTCTTTTCTTTTTTTGCTTTTCTTTTTCCTATTGCATTTCATTTATTCTAAAACCTCAAAAATGCTCAAGGAAGAGGAGATGATTTTTTCTATTGCTGAATCAGTTGATATACCCTTCCAGGTCCTATGCTTTTTCTAGTAATGTTACATCTGAGACCACAATTCCCCTCAAGGTTCAAAGTCACTTTGGCCCAGCAGCATACATCAGCCCCAGAACACAAAGGGCTATAATGGAAAGAGAAGCAATTTGTGTATATAAGTTTTCAGACTTCATGCATTCAGAGACTTATAATTTCCAAAGGGAAGAGTGAGAGAATTAAATACCAATGAGCAGAGAGAGATGAGCCCTGCACAAGTCAGTTTTCAACACAATATAATACAAACTACTGGGAGTTTTTGTAAATTCATTGAAAACAGAAAGAAATCATCTTTGTGCCTTTGTGCCGAGTACTAAACTCACACCTCTCTTAAGCACACATTTGATTAAGTCTTCATCCAGCCTGATCTTCCTGTGGGGATCTTAAAAAAGCCTGTCAAATCTCTAGTGACTTAACCTTATACATGAAAGGCCATGTTGTGCCAAGTGCAAAGTTTTCTGTACAAGCATGCAAAATGGATCGATCAAGCTTTCTGAGTATTGGTGCTATTAATTTATTTTTTTTTCATTCATCCAGGCAAACCAGAGCTTTGCTATCAGAAACATATATACCACACCTGTGATGGTCAGTAGAGGCCCAGTATTTGGATCCAAGTTTTGAAATCAGACCTCTAGTTTCCCACCTGATATTACATGGTGATGAGCGGGGCTGATTGTATTGCATGAGACTGTTCCAGGTCACCTGGGGACTGTACAGGAACTGATGAAATAAAGCACTGGGTTGCACTACAATTGGGATCCCTGAAGCAAAACCCACTTTTTTTTGCTTTATTTATATACTTACCTCTGCTTGTCCTCATTTCTCTTCAATAAGCAGAGCACGCAGTCCACACTGTTCCCTCTAAGTCTTCTACTATAATAAGTCTGTCTGAGTTCGTGCCAGTAGCCCTCAGAGCATGGTAACCTTTTAGGTCTGTAGAAATGCATCATTCCTAGGTATGACTTGGTATATCTCGTAGGGGAGAACATGAGTTAGGTAAATTCATCTCCAGTGCTCATAAAGTGAGCTTTAGGTGTGGGATTTGGCAAAAACTGATGATGACTAAAATCGTATGCGACTGAACTGCAGCAAACGCCATCCTACCTTGATGTAAACAAATAAAGAAAATCCAGTGAGCCTGTGTATATAAGGCAGGTTGAGCACACTGGAGAGGCATGTTTTCACCATTGTTCCATGAAGAACATGGATAATGCTTAATTAATAAATGCTTTATGTAGGGGTTACAGGAGAGTCAGAATTCACAAAGAGGGGTTCAGCGGAGCTGCATGGTTCAGGAGCTTTTTCCATAGTGCTACCCTCAATAAAAAAATGGAAGCTGATACATTTTCTATCTCAGGTGTCTTTGGAGTATGGATTATCTAGAAGTAACTCACAAGTAAAGCTGAATTTGATAGACTTTGTTGTGTGACACTTAACTCTGTAATTGTTTTAACAAAGCAGCTAAATAGGAGATGCCCTGATAGTCTTTACCCTCTGGATAGCCATATTTCAGCCAAGTCATTTGGAGCAGTTTTCTTGTTCTAGCCCAGATGGTCTTGCATGCTGTGTTAAAGCATATGTTGCCCTGAAAGTAAAATGACCTATATAGTAATGTTGATCTTGAAATGGGGTGTGAAGCATAGAAAAGGGAGAAGTGGGGTTTAGGTCATTGTTTTTCAGTAATTAATCATACTAGGAAGCTCAAAACAAGAAGGAAGTTATTGTTGGTGAAGTCCATACTATCTGTTGAGACCTGCCTCAAGTACTAACTCACCAACCTATACCATAGGTTTTCAAGCGTAGCTGTCAGGGCAGGCAGAGCCTCAAGAGTCCATGGGACCTTGTGTTTAAAAGTGCAGTAGATGATGGTATGTCATGAATCATGTTTGCAGAAGCTGTCCCGCAAGACAGCAGAGCTTACAGGGCAGACAGAAGACTGTACACTTGGTTTATAGCTACTTCTGAAGTGTTTTTTCATGACAATATAGAAACAGTCATGTGATTTTTCTTTTTAAAGCCAAATCTTGCTGGTCTTAGCCTACAGTATCTCCACAATAGAACTGTACCATGCAACCCCAGCCAGGATAATGTCTTATTCTTTAAAATCACCCTTACTACTTAGAGCTTGAAATAGCAGAGTTTATCTGAATTCACAGCAGTCACTTCACTTCCAGTGTGATTTGGTGAATCTTGAGCATGTTGATCACACTGGCACCTTTGACTGCAGGCCTCTAAAAGGACACCCCCTGTCCCTGGTGCACCCCACCGTGCTGAGAAGCCCATCTTTGAAGGGCTGTGGGGAGCTGGAACTGAACAGCGTGGACTTCAGCAGCAGCAGGATGGCTCCCAGAAATTGAGCCTGGACTGGAGCAAGGATAAGGGTGGTGATTCCATGAGAAGATAACACACATGGAAATGCTGGAAGCTACTTCTGAGGCTTTTCATCTTGCATTGAGGGCTTACCCTGAATTTCTTCTCCACTTGCCTGGAGAGAGTAGGAACATGTTAAGTTTTCAAAGCCAAGCCATAAGCGTGCTGGAGCTAGAGTGTCCGAGCCATGCCCAGGGGTGCTGTGATCAAAAGATCACAGCTGGAGATCTTTTGCTGCAAAAGGCAAAGAGCCAAATGAGGGTAAAGTCTTCCAGCTGGGGAAATTGCTCTCTACTTTGTAGCTTGACTTGTCACATCACAAAATAAAGGTCCTTCTGCAAGACAGTAGATTCCTCACTTTGACCTGTCAGTGTCAGAGCTCTGTGCAATGCAGGAATGATCCCATACCACCTGACTCTGTTTCCTCATCTAAAAGGATGGCAAGGGTACTGGTTGCCAGTGCACCTGAGAAGTGTCACAGATCCTGCCTGTACTTTCACCTTTGCTGTATCTCATGCCACCTCTGCTCTCACTAACAGCAAGGATCCCTGGCAGTTCACATCGCCTTTGTAAGCATGCATTACCTCCATGAGACAGTGAGCAAGCAAATAACAATGGCACACCAAAAAAACAGGAAAGAAAGAAAGAAAAAAAAAGGCACACAGACACCTGCTGTGAGTTTATTTTGACAAGTGTCATTTAGATGCAATAAGCTGTGATCATCTCTCTGGCATGGCTGCGAACAGAAAGGAGCCAACTGGATAAACAAACCCAAGTGCTGCGGAGCAGAGTGTGGCTTCTTTCGCTGGGTTAGGGGGCTAGCAGAGAGGGGGAGGAATGGGGAGCTTTTAGGATGCGCTTCGCTGGGGGCTGTCTTTCTCCTCTCCATCAAGCCTGGAGGTGCAGGAGGAACCAGTGGCGCGCATAGTGCCCGGTTGCGGCGCGCTGTGGGATCCTCCAGAGGGGAGGGGATGCAGAGGAGGGGGATGCGCGCTGCGTGGGGGGCCGCAGGAGAGGGGAGGGAGGCGTGTGCCTGCCTGGAAGGGGCATTTCTTCCCTTATACACACAAGCTGATGCCTACCCTGCTGAAGCAGTTAAATGGGGGAGAGCAGCAGCCAGGCTGGCAGATTCCTGCCCTGTGATATGCCAGCCACAGGGTGACGCAAGGGCTGGAAGGCTCCAACTAACAAGCCATTTTCACCTGCGTAATAAGCGCTAGTGGAGATACAGCAACAGCAGCAGCAGCGGCTCCGAGTCCCCGCAGCCGGCCAGACTCCAGCACGGCCGCAGCACCGTCCAGCCCTCTGCGGCCACCGCAGCTTTTTCGGTGGCTCCCGCTGCAGCCTGAGAGCCGGAGACCAGCGGCCGCCTTGCAGGCAGCATGTCAGCCCCGCCGGACCCCCAGAACCTGCTGCTGGCGGGCGCTGGGGTGCACTGGGCTGCGGACGGGGCAGACCAGTATGCAGCTGGGGCTCCGCTGCGGGATGGAGATGGGGCTCAGCAGCGGGAACAGCTGGTTTTTGGCTCCGCCAGGGAACACCCGCCCGTTGCCATGGCGACTGCATCCCCAGGTAAAAGGCGAGGGGTACCCAGGGATGCTCAACAAAGGGGCCCTGGCCGCAGCATCTCCTGGTTGTCTCGTTCCTGTCCCTTCCCCGGTTCTTCTCCCAGCCTGACTGCTTGGGAACATTACTAATGAGTTAGTGAGCGCATGTAGGAAAACAGAAAATAACGAGCAATTGCGGCCTTTGCAAATAATAATTTTTGCTGATATGGGGGAGGGGGGATGCAGGACCCAGCCAAGTTCCCTAAAGCCCTTTGCAGTTTGCTAGACACAGGACATCCAGATTTCAGTCAAATGTTGGAGGGCATTTGATTTCACCTGACTTGATGGGGCTCTGTCCTCATTTGTTGTACACCTGTACACATCTAGAGTGACAGATCTCAAAGGAGTTACTTCAGCTATTCCCCATGCACCTGGAATTCCTGCATGGTCTCATGTTATTTCAACATGGAGCTTTTAATGGTGTGCCTATTCTGAAGTGTTTGTATATTTTCTGCATGCTTTTGAGATATGTCCATTTAATTGTGGACTTTCTGGTTGCAGTTTTCCCCCCCTTTTGCCTTTTTAGGTGTATTTAACTTAAGGTACATTTAGTTTAGCTAAGGTCTGCAGGTTCATTGATTTTCAGTTTACTTTTGGGATGTATTTGATTTTCCTTGGTTTAGGGATCCTTTCTTTAGTGGATGTTTTAATAGCAGGTGTCTATCTATTAATGAACCCCAGAAGGCTTCAGCTTGCAGTAGCTCCTGGTAGAAATATTTTGGAAAAAATTACTCTGTTTCCTTCTTGGTGACACTTCCGTACTTTCCCATTGCTGCCCATCAGAGAACCCAAATAACCAAAGAACCCAGCCTGGGGGAGCTGGTGGATCCCATCTAGATTTCTCTTCACTGGGAAGTAATGTTTCCATTATACAGCCTGACAGCATTAAACTTGTCTTGAGGAAGTTGAGGGTCAGGGCTTGGGATGGGAATCGGTCTCCGTTATGCAATAGCTGCAGGAGCATTAGGAGCTGCGTTTTTGGGCTGAGTCCTTTCTAATCCCCTCCAGTCAATCAGCACAAAGAGTAGCTGGGCAGAAAAAACACAGTCTGCATAACTGCGTGTATTATTCCACTGATACCCATCTGTATGGTTTTTTCGGGGTCTGAGTGTGAATCTGTGCATGTGTATGCTCTCAACATGGATGTTTCCCTGGTGCTTTTCTGACTGCTTGATGCTACGGAGTTCAGTAGTAAAATGGGATCTAATGCCATCGGCTGATGTGGGAAATGTTTTGCTGTTTTGCAGCTTTGGGCAGGCAGCTAATCTGCTAATGTGCTGCTCATTCGCTGATCTGAGTGGTAGGTTGTGAAACGTGACTTTTTACTGGAGAGAGAGAGGCTGATGGCTTGTAATTTAAGGCTGTTCTAGGTGTGGCGTGTGTGTGTATGAAGAGCGGTAGGATTGGGGTCTCCAGGTAAGGGTTGCCTCAACGGTATAATGACATGAAGAAGGGAGAAAGATTGTATTGAGCTTTTGTTGCTCACTGATGGATAAAAATATGGCCATGCTGAATCTTAGCATACAGAACAAAGAGGGGTGGTCTCTTAAATTGTGTAAATCTCCATTAAGTTGAATGATTGTGATACTGCTTACATTTAATGAAGGCTCAGGCTTAACCTGATCTGTAGATTCAGGCTTATAGAATGAAGAATAGAAAGAATGAAAGAAGGAAAAGGAAAAGGAGAAAGAAAAGGAAAAAGAGAAGCAAAGAAATAGTTTTTGGCTTTTGGATTCCTCCGCAAAGGGGCTTTAACATGTTTGTTTGCATGTGTCAAACTGTGGTGAGGTGGAGGCAAAGTAAGCAATACAAACCTTTCTTGGTGTTCGCTAGCTGTGGATTTAGACTGTCAAATTTGCAGTATCATAAGAGTAGTAATGTGTTTTAAACATTTCCCATTTTGTTCTCCCTGTAACAGTAAAGTCACTGTTGTGTGGTTGTGTGTGTGTCTAGCCGACCATGGCAGACAGAGCAGCTTCCCAACCAGTGCAGCCCTGCACACGCAGTCTCCTTTTCTGTTTGTGGCTGCAGCACCTGTATTTCTGTTCCACGTTACCGAGGCAGCTACAGTTCCCACTCTATTCACTAGGTGAAGTAAATAATTTCCCTGTTCTCTCTGTGTGACTAAATATTATTAAGTAGCTGAATATCTAAAACTGTCAAATATTTCAGAATACTCTTTTAATTCTCCTGCTTAGAGGGGGATTCCTGTGTGTTCCTAAGCTGTAGGAATGGACCCAGTGGGAGACTTCAGTAACTTAGAACACTGCCATAAACGTTCAATACTCCCTGTACAATGGGGAACCAGGGGACACTTTAGACAAGGAACAATGCATCCAGACAAGAGTGAACTGTACGTTCTCCAATAGTTTCCCAACACATCCCGTATCTTTCTCCACACCTTTCAGAGCAGTCTCTTTTTGTCAAAAATATGGTTATGCTCTCTGAGGCAAGAGCAGCATTTGGAGACTGAGATTCGCCCAGCATGAAAATAACTGAAAGTAAATGGTGGGAATTTATTACAAGTTGTACAGAAGTTCTCTTATACAACCTAAAAATTTGCAAACTTTCCCTGATCTCGGCTTTTGTTTTAAGTTTGAAAGCCAGCCAGGGATTGTTGAAAGGTTCAGGAATATTTTCAAGCTGGCCATGGGCCCAGCTGTGAGCCAAACTGGCTTTGTGTCAAAACCTTGTGAGTGGTTTCTGAATGATGAAAAGCAATGGGTTTCACTCTCCGTTCTTTGAATCAACCAAAATTAGCAATGATCAGGACTGCAGAAAAAAATTCCCACAAGGAGTGGAGAGCTCAGAGATTTCTTAAGCAAAGATCCCACATCTGCTTCTTCTGCAGAGCTACAAGATCAACTCCAGTAGCTTCTGGGCAGGGACAAAGCAGTTTCTTTTGCTTTTATACTTGGGCCCTGGATTTTAGCAAAAATGTTTCTCCCTCTACTGGGGAGTTCCCTCCTTCCCAAAGATAAATTTGGTTCAGGGTGAGATGAGCTTGCAGGCAGCTCTTGCAAGGACTAGAGACTGAAGCAGTCCTGAAAGGCTGGTGAGCAGTTGCATGTTAGTGAAGAGAGCCCCATGTCACCAAACACACCATCTGGTTACAGATTCTGTTATTTATTTTCGTACATCAACAGTGATTAAAATTATTTGAAAATAATTTTTACTAAAAATATTACACAGGCTACCAGGCCTTCCCCAGCATAAATCACATGGTTTCCTTCAGAGAAATGGCAAAATGTGAGAGTGGGCTGTACCTCCACGATGCAGGTGTGCTTGGGGAAAAAGAGGGGGAAGAGGGCAGGAGCTCATACAAATGGTGATTCCTGCGCCAAGGTCTGGGAAGTTTTATGCAGCCTTGTGCACCAATGGGTGTCTGTGGGGTGATTTACAGCCAGCAGTGGTACACCCCTGTGTCCATGTAGCTGAGATTGAGAGAGCTGCCAGTGAGCCCTGCCTGCTGATGCTCATACCAGGATGCTCTTTGCCTTCAGACTGGCCACAGCAGTCAGGACATCCGTGGCAATCCTGGCCTGTTTCCAGCTGCCTCCAAAAGGCAGATTGCTCGTGGGATGCAGCTGCCCAAAGGAGAGGTGGCCAGTGCCACATGAGGTGGCATTAATAACTGGTACATATCTATGGGGACAGAATGGGATGGCAGATATGGCCTATGGGAACCTTCTGGAACAGCAGCCAGGAGCTGGTTGGGATCCCCTGCAGTGCCTCAGTGGCACCAAAGTCCTACAAATATGGGACTGAGCAGCACTCCTGTGGTATGTGGCAGCAAGGCAAGGTGGGAAGGAGGGACTAGAAGCTGCTTGGATGAGGCAGATGAGTTGAGGAGCAGCCTGTGCCTGCCAAGGAGCCGTGAGATACCAAATCCCAGGAGTGTTTCATACTCTGATGGGTGTAGGTGTAGTGTAGAAGACCATGAGTAGTCCTGGCTCGGGCTGCTCTGTGATGAGGACAAACTCCCTAGGCTCAGTGCTTTTAGTAAAGATTTTTTTAATTCACATGATTTGTAAAGGTCAAGTTTGAAAACATGTGCTCTGTACCCACATGCTCTCACCATGAACTAACCTACCAGCCGCTTGCCAGCAAGGGACTGCAGTGAGGGCTTCTAGCATATAAACCTGTGTTTGTACTGCTAACACTTCACCTGTAAATCTCAGTTTGTTGTTTCTCTCCGGTTACTGGAGAGAGTAAGTTACTCACAGCTTTACACCTCAACATGAAAGAGGTTTCTGATGAATTTCAGGCAGCTTGAGGGCCCTGTGGTTCATCTGGGTGCAGAGAAGTGGGTCTTAGTATGAACGTCTGCACTGCTTGGGTTTGG
Source organism: Falco rusticolus (assembly GCF_015220075.1). NCBI lineage: Eukaryota > Metazoa > Chordata > Aves > Falconiformes > Falconidae > Falco > Falco rusticolus. The sequence goes on from NC_051193.1 coordinate 32,238,455, forward strand.
CACTGATGCTTTTTGGGGATGTCAGAGCACAGCCAAATGCAGCAGGTTCCTCAAGGCAAACAGCTCAGCTGCCCTTTGTGGCCTTCCTACCCCTTTCCAAGTATTGCTTTAGCAAGCTCTCCCCCTCCCTAAGCATCCATGGCAATGTACTGCTCAAGGCCATGTGCACTGTAAAGGCCAAGATCCAAAACCTGTTTTTTCAAGTTGCTGTAGAAAGAGTCTTGCTAGTGTGGATTCACTGACCTAAGCATATACCACAGGGGAGCCTAAGCAGCTATTTGGAAATACGTCCTCAACTGCCAGGCAATCTTGCTCAGATTTAGCTGAGGCCAGATTTAATCTCACTTTGGAAGAGTATATATTCATGCCAGTTCTCTTATTGACATTTTAGTCCTTCCTGATTTAGATAATTGCATTATTTTTTTTCTCTCTGCTCCCTGGATTAGTCCCTCAAAACCTCTCACATACTGGTTTGAATGAAGGTAATAGAGGTCATTTGGTGGAGGCTATTCCCATTCCCTGGGGTTCTGTGAGTGCAAGCAGATTTTGCAGACAGGGACAGAAACACAGTAGATTTCTCCTTGTATCCTGTTCCTGTAATTCTCGTGAAGCTTGACGAAGTGGCCATTTCATCACAGCCCACAATCAGTCACCTAAATAAAATTCCTGTTGAAATACCATCCTTGATTCCCACTTGGGTAAAGTAGGAGCAACAGCTCCTATTGGGCTTCTCCAGGAAGTTGTCTGCACCTCAGGATGAAAAGTATTATTGGAGGTACATAAAATCTCCTGGTTTAAAATCTGTGTGGCAGTGTAGTTCTCAACTCTATTACAGATTAAAATGCAGCTGTCTTTGCCCTTTTCCCCACAGGGATGCAAGTGGCTCCATCCCTGCTTTGACTTCCATGCTGGTGAATTTTCTTCAGCCTTCAGGGCAGCAAATGGGCTGGGGAAGAGAATGAGGCAGATGAAAGAGTGGAGCAGTACCAGGGAGAGTGACTCACCTGCCTTCTTTAAATCTTCATCACTCTGTAATGAAATGTTTTATTTATAGGCAAGGAACTGAGGAGGAGAGGTTAGGAAGGAGGAGAACAACAAGGATGGGGAGAGGCTTTGGATGTCCCAGTTGAAGCAGGCATTGGGTTTTGCCTGTTACAGTATTTCCTGGGCTGTGAGTCACTACTGGTGTAAGGGTCCTGAGAGGTACATTTGCCTCCTTTTTTTCTGCAGCTCTGGAAATGTCATTTAGCGACATGATTTACATCTTATTTTTCCCCAAAAAACTGTTGTGTGCAGTACATGCACACTCAGTGCGTGGTCTCAGTCTGCCTGGTGACAGTGACCCCAGCAAATGCCTGGGTGCTGCCTCTGGCTCAGTTCTCCTGGAAACGTTTGGGCAGATCCCACAGGTCTGTTTATGATGTCTTGGCAGACTGTCCCACAAAAGGATGCCGGCCCAGCTGTGTGGCCTGGATCGACCCGCAATGCTCAGGACTAATGTTTGGCTCTGCTTTAGGCCCTGAGACCTGGTTTGGCCTGAAGACCTAATTATTTTGTGCATGTGTGTTTTGGCTCAAAGTTCCTGAAATACCCAAGTTGGTGCTGCAGGTCCACATCATCAACAGGGAATGGAGGTTTTTAAATGGATGCGTTCTTGGGAATTTGCCTCATTTTCCCTCCTGAGTAGTCAGTACCTCTAAAATGGGCCAAGTATACACTAAGCCTTTTTACTTTCTAATGTAGCGTTTATGTCCTTGTGTCTGCTTTTCTTGTATTCTCCTACTGCCAGATCATGGCTACTTAGAAAATTCTGAGTTCTTGTTTTTCTTGGGTTGTTTGTTGCTTTTTTCAAAAGAAAAGAAGGCCATCACATTACAAACCATGTTTCAAATAAAAAAACCCCATTATTTGTAATTAGTTTTCTAATTTAAGGAAAGTAAATATATGTGCTGCTGTAGACTTGGCATGATTCAGCACTCGGGAACACACCCTACATTTAGTATTCCTGTTTTTTAAGACACGTCTGATTTATGGTCAGCCTGTTCCTTCCTTTAAGAAACCCTGTATCTTCAAGAGTGAGAATAAATTCTTGGTACTCATCTGCAAGACAACACTCAAAATAGAGGGTACCTTAATCACCTGTTTCAGTCCTCCTTGTTTCAATAAAGTATTTAAGATCCTAATTACATGGAAGATGAGCGCATTCTTAACTGCTTAAAAAAATTAGGATGTTCTTAAGCATATGCATAAAAATGATCATATGTTTTGCTGAATTTAGGGATAAATGAAGTAGAAGATACATCATGGATAAACTGGCTTTATTACCCATTAGACCAAAGTGCTTCAGGTCACTTGTGTGTAAAATGGAGGCACTAGCACTTACTTCTCTCGTTATAGCACTGTGAAAATCAACATTTAAAGACATTGAAAACTTGGCATGAAAATCATTATAATGTTGTTGTTTATTTTGTTCTATTGTGTGTGTCCAGGTGAGACTAAAATGGAAATGACTACAGCCTTTATAAGCCTGTCTCTTTCAGCTATTAAGGTGTTATCTCATAAACATTGGCTTTATACTTTAATATTCCTCAAAATTGAGTTTTTCCATCGTTATTTAAATAGTAGCTGTTAAAAGAGTTCTTTGAGAGTATTTCTTTCACTGCTGTAATGAGATGTCTGCTCTTGATACAGCCTCTAATTATCACAAGATCTAGTATCAGAAAAGGTAGCCAGTTCTTTAGAGATTACTTTGACACAACTGCCATTAACAGCTGCAGCATTCCCAACATCTCTTTTGCGTAGCAGTGACTCCCTTACTGGATGTGGTGCTGCAGCAGGGTGTTTGCTTGGGTACAGGTGAGGATGGAGCACTGGAGGATGCTCACTGAAGGATGCTTTCTGCATCAGGGTGGCTGCAGACCTGCACAGTTATGTCAGCTCGAGGCTTTTCTGTGCCATTCAGGACATGAATTATGTCTTATTCTTCACAGTGCTGAATTTATTAACTGCAGCTGATTTATTGTTGGTAGCTTTAAAGACATTGAAGGGCTTGTTAACTGCAGCCAGTAAAAAGTGAATGTATGGGGCAGCCTTGTCCATGCTCCCAGTCCCTGGGGATCATTGTGCTTCTCTTGTCTTTCAGGGGTTTTTCTGTGCAAATACCAGTGTTTGTCTCGGACACACATGTGGGCATCCCTGGGTGAGCCCCTTGCCCAGGGAGGGGGAACTGTGGCACCAGGGCTCAGCCTCTGGCCATGGGACCAGCCAGGAGCCTCTTGCTGCCAGTGCTGGCAGTGCTCTGTCACCCAAATACAGCCCAGGGTGACTGTCCCTTACCCCAGCGAAACACACTTCATTAGGCGCATTGCAAAGCTCCAAATGTAGAAGTTACAGATCTGGATGATATCCCCAGCCTTTCCCTGCCTGCACTGCATTAGTCACTGGCTGTATGACCAAACAGCCTAAAAATCCTCACCCTGGGCAGGCTCTGCAGCACAGCAGTGCAGAGGGGGGCTGCAGACAGCCCAAGCTGTCAGAGTGTGTACTGATTTTCTTCTGCTGAGCCTGGGCCCTTACACACTGCTCCCAAAAGCACTTGGGGGCACCTGTAAAGGAATTGCTGGAGAGACAGGCTGTGTTTATGGCTTGCCATCAGCAAGGGAGTTTTACTATTTATAGGCCTAATCCTGTCCCACAACTTGGAGGTAGTAAGCCTGGTGCAGGGAGGATGCCTACACCCACAAAAGACAGCATTTTGCATGCCAAGGAGGTGGGGAGTCCCTCACCCCATATAGGTCTGACAGACACACATAGCCAGCAGAACAGCTCTGTTTGGAAATACTTCCAATCCCAAACTCACTGGCAGGCCAACGGGCTAGATCCTGAGAAAAGCCTAAAAGTTGCTTTAAGTCTGCACCGCTGCACAAGCGTTCACCGGTATTTGGGTCAGCTGCATCCCCCTCCATGTGCGAGGAATATGCACCGAGGCCACAGCTGGGGCAGGAGGTAAAAGCCCACAGCAGCAGGCAGACCTCGGGAGTACAGTGTGTCATCTCTGATCTACGGAGCAGCATACCCATGGGCTTTGTACAAGAGTGCAATGAGGTTTCACAGGTACCATCTCCACTGTCTAGTGATGTATGGAGGGGTCTGAATTCCAGTAAGTCTTAATTAGGTCTTTCCCTTGATGTCCTTAATTTAGAGGCAAAAGAGTTTCACTTGCTGCTCATGTGCGTAGGAAATGTTTCGCATTTCAGGGTATTTTAATTCCTGTTGACTTCAGCAATGAAGCGCAATGCAACACGCTGGAAATTAAATGTGTACTTCAGCTGAACTTGAGGCTTAACTGCACTGTGTGCAGGTGTAACTGCATGATATAAACAGTAATCATACAGTGTTTGCAGACTGATTGAAGTGAAAAGGGAAATGCCTTCTTCTGCCTCTTATAAAAGTTATAAAAATGTGTATCCCAATTTTGCTCACCATTTTTTCATCTTCTGGTTAGTGCTCATCTCTGTCTTAGGGTGTACTGTCTGCCAGTTTGCTGTGTTTTTTTCCTTTTTTATTACAAAGTTTTGTATCTTTGGTAAAGATCATTGACCAAATAGGTTGCTCTAAACTGCAGTATTGCTGTGCACTAAACTTTAATTGAGACAGTTGCCTTTGATGTGGGGCTGACCTAAAGCTGAGGCTGACTGCTCCCTTTTGCAGTTTTTGCAGTTCTTTAAAAAGTCATAATGCAGCATTCATGTTGTTACTGTTTTCTCCACTGCTGTAGCAAAAGTATCGCTATGGTTGAATATAGAATTGATTTCTGAGAACCTCCTGGTTGTCCTGAAAGTCCGTGTGTATAATCTGTGATTCTCAGACAGTAATTAGTTTGTAGGAAATTGTGTTGGGCCCAAAGGCGCAGCTCCAGGATGATGTGTGAGACTCCAGAAGTCCCAGAGGAGTCAACCTCCTCTGAACACATTGTTTATGAAAGAAAATAGGGGTTCGCATCCTCTATGCAGTAGCTCTGTTTATCACTTTGACTAAGCAGAAATCCTTATACCAAAATGGCTGGTAAGTGGCATCTTGATTACAGGCGAGATAGGATTTGTACATCACTGAGCAATTTGGAGTTAGAACTTCAGTAGGTGGTATCTAATTCTCTACTTAAAAAGTTTCATGTATGTTTAATGTGGGTATGTTTCATATAGGATTGAAAAGTCAAGCAAGCAAATAACTGGTCACATGCAGATGTGGAGTTACTAAGTAAGAACTGCATTACTTTTATGTGAGTGAATTAGGAACTCTGCCTTTGAAAATGCATACCTATCTCTGCTGATGCCAGGAAAAAGGACCGAATTTCCTGAAATTAAAATTTTTGAGAAACTTGCCATCAGACAAGAACATCTTTTCGCAAGAGATACATGGATTAATATAATACTTAAAAAATAGTGAAATCTTAGAAATCAATGTATATATTTTCAAATGATTTCCATATCAATTCATGCGTTTCACCTGATTTGTCTAGCAGCAGTGTTTAGAAATGTTCCTTGTCTACATTTGGTTTTATAGTAGGACATTTATTCCAAATACACATACATTCCATTTTAAAAGTACTAATTCTGGTCTGCAAAATTAATTCTCTATTTTGTTTTAGAATTGCCATGTCACCCACATTTTTTCTGTTTTTGTTTTTTTTTTTTTTTTTTCCCCTCAACCCTAAACAATACCACCGGAGATTACAGTGGATCATCCGAGCAGCTATCATAGTAAAAACAAGTTGCCATTTTGGGATTATTTTTTTTTCTTCAAAGTCTTTCTGACATTAGCCTTTGTAATTCAGTTGCTGCGTGGTAGAAGTTCAGGGAGCTAAGGAGAAAGGCTTGGGGCTTTATGTTGTGTGAAATATATGCAATCTCTTCTCACTTTGAACGTGGTAAACAGACCATGTATAATCCCTGGAATATTTGGTAGATCTGCCAAGCCATGAAGACGGCATTTGTAATATTTGTTTAGCTACATGTATTTTTACATAGTTGTCCATCCCTATGCCATCCCAACTGTATTCAAAAGCAACCTGAGGAGAGAGGACTGAAGAAAGAGTGAGAAGAAAATATATCATTCCCAATAGTTTGGGCATCTCCCCCTACACCCACCCCAGCCCACCCTGCTGTTGCTTTCTAATGAGTCGTTCTTCTAACCTACTTTAAATCAAGCATGTAGAATGCTAGATATTTTGCAGATGAATCATACTGTGCAATGTACTTATGCATATCTGCTGTGCAAGTACATTGTCAGCTTGTATTTGATAACCTATCAGCAAACAAGATTTTTTTTCTGGAAGCTTGGGGTACTAGCATTGTTCTCCAAGTGAGAATAATGCAACCACTGTTAATAACCTAAGTCAGAGGATGTCTCACCACTCTCACTGCCTCCTTGATTAGCATTATCCTCAGAGGTATAAATTAAAGAGGAAAATATATAATCTGGGAAGCCTTCCAGCATCATCTTTGAAAATGTGAGCTCAGTGCTTTGCTGAGATTTCTTTGGTAGAGGAATGCTAATAGAAGTGCTGAAGATGTGCTCTGATTGCACCGTAAAAAGAGTAGGAAGAAGCACAGAATCACTTAATTTCTTTTTCCTTTGTCATCAAGATAAATTCTAATGTGATCTGCACAGGATGAATCTCAAACTGTTTTTACACAGTTCTGTGAACTGATCCCAGAAGTGCAGCTTCAGTCACTCCCTTTTCTACTACTTGTTCTTTTAGTCTGACATCTGCATAAAATATGTTACATGTTTTCCCATGTCAGCCTGTAGATAATTGCCTGCAGCTGTTAGCAGTGAGTGGACATGGTCCCTCTGCTATATTGGTCAAAGCTTGAGCTTCAGCAGTAAGGATTTCAGGAATTTCTTCTGACTGTTCCTACAAGGTGTCATCACAGCCGGGTGGTAACTCCTGATGCCTCCCTCCCTGCCAAGGGAAGAAAAATGTGCTGCAGAATGTGCTGATTTGCAAAAATAATCACAGGGAGGGTTTGATTTTAGCAAAGTTCCAGCTGTGCTAAATGAGCAGAAAAGGGATTTTTCAGCGTATCAGCAACATCTTAGAAATGGAAATGCCACATCCTCCAGCACTTTCTTAAGGAGTCAGTTTTCCCCTTCCCCTGTCCATAACCCACTTGGGACTTTGGTATTTACTGGAACTAGGAGTTTAGCAAGACTGTAGTACTTGGAGCCTTGCTTCATAGAGTCTGTGTTTCTATCTGCTCTCTTGGCCAGCTCCCTGCCAACATTATCCTTTGCTTTCCAAAGAGATGGTGAAAAGCGCAGAATGCAAGACTAAACTGTTGGTCCTCAGGTTGCGTTTTGGGGAGGCATAAGGAAGTAGACACCTTTACTACTATTTTGCTGATGTGACAGCTGATGCACAGTGGCATGAAGGATCTTAAAGATAGTCCCCAGCACTTGCATTTGAACTAGGTCTGGGTCTGTGGAGGCCCAGGTCGTGCCAAGCTGCTCCAAAGGGGACTCGGCTTCATCATCAGTGACTCAGGTTGTGGGGCCTCTCGGGCTGAGACTCCAAAAAGTCATTCCTCTCTCCTAAAGAATGTAGGGCAGCTATTTTTACTTAGGTGCGTGAAGATAGGTTTGGGGGTTTTTTCTGCCTGTTTTTCACTTTTAAATTCATATTAAGGATCCTTAGTTATGTTTTACAAAGGCATTCACCCTTACAGCTGAACAACACAGAGGGAATACTATGCATTATTTGCTGTCTTTACTGACATTGCTAAATTTGCTGAAGTGATGTGTTTCAACATTTCCAAACATTTTTCCTGTGGAGCTTTCTCTTCCATAGAAAGGTTTTCTGTTTCCCCTTGATTTGAGATGAAAAGAAAATTGAAAATAATATGAAATTTTCCCACAGGACAGAATTTCTTTTGCAATAGCTCCACTTCCAGCTAATGTCAGGAAAAACACAAACAACTACAGTCAGTATGCTTAATTTCAACCCTGAGTTTACGACTTACTCTTTGCCATTGCTGTGTGCTTGAAAATACCCATTAAATCCGAGAGCTAGTACACTAACAAGTAGGATTTGTTAGCACCTATTTAATACAGTCAACAGGAGCATGACCTTGGTTCTCTGTCACTGGTGAAAATGAAGTTGCCTCCTGGTCCAGCCCATCTGATTACTGCTAAACTATAATACCAAGCAGGTTCTTCTCTCTTCATGGCAAATAACTTTGCTATCACTGTGGTGAAGAAGGCATGAAGCCAACAGCATTCCCCAACCTAGCAGCTTCCCAGCATCCTTGGATTCAAATAATTACATAGTGTGACTTGCCTATCGGTGCTGAGCAAGGGAAGGAAAGCCAGTGAAGACAGCAGATCTGCCTCTTTCTTCTTGGGTTCTATACAAGATAACTTATTTTCTAACAGCCCTTCCCTTCTCACTTTATGTGAGCAGGAAAGCAATGCAGGCTCCTCCATGAGCAAAAAGTGAAGTCTTCAGAAGCCATCATGTTCCCTTTCCAAACCCTGCACTTTGAGCTTCAGTGACAACTGCTTCCTCAACCTTGCTGTACTGTATATCTTAACGAGCATTTTAGAAAAAACTCAGGGTGTTCCAGAAGTTTTCAACCAGTTTCAGACTCATTTAGCTGGATGGTGGTAACTGCCAGAGCAGGTAGGATCAAAGGCTTCCCAGGAGTCCTCAGCTCCTGCCCGCACCCAGCACCAGGTGCCCCCGGCTTTTGTAGCTTTTAGAAATGAAGCAGCTGGATGTGAGCAAAACACTATGTTGCCTGCAGTGTTGTTCACTCAGGTTTCTGGTCACAACTGCTCTGCTGTGCTAGGTGCAAGCCAGTTTCTGAGAAGAGTTAGAGAAGCTGGTTTCTAACCTGGTTAGACAGAAAGTTGAGAGGGAAATGGGTGTTTGCTCCTGGTGCTTGGGACAAACAACCAGGAGAAACGAGCTACACTAAAAGCCAGTGTAGTGTTCAGGCTGGAGAGGAGAGGAGAGGAAGTCAGGATGGAGGGAAAAACAAATGGTAAGAAAAAGAAATCCAAGCTACTTTCTCAAGTGGTGGATTTCTCAACAGTTTATGATGTGAATTAGGTAGTGTCATGCTTGTAGTGGCAGGGGGTTAAGCTTAGAAACTCAGCAGGTGCCTTCTGGTCCACTTCTGCATTCATGAGCTTTGGAGATGGACTTTCCTAGCAAAACCATCTCCCTCCACCCTTTGTTTAGTTGAAGCTGTTAACATAATTTCTCTTTGAAAAAGTAAAATGCATTCAAAAGCTTTTTTAATTATTTCTTTTACTCAACTGGAAGGGCATAAAATCCCCATTCTTTGAGGCAGAGACAAATTTGTTCAACCTTTCACCATGCAAGTTCTACCTGGAGGAGTGCTGTGCCACAGCAGGCCCTGATGCACTGGCTTTGCTCTCTAGACCCTTGGAGACTGTCTGACCTCTCCTAGCTGCTACATCTCACACTGGGAAACTACAAGGAAGACCATGAAAACTCGGAATGATCTTGGCCATCCATCTAAATGGTCTGAATAAATAGGAATGGGTTCAGCAAGGGCAGGGCATCTCAGCAGGAAGAGCCAGCTTCATAAACACAGGATGGGAAACCACAGATGAGTCCATCAGAGTAGCATTGGGGTGTTGAGGGTCACAAGTCAAATGCAGGCTGCAAAGCTTGTGCTGTTTTACTGTTGCTGGACAGCGGATGCCATGCTGAGATTTGGCAATGTGGGTTTTGTGTGCATGATGCAGCAAATGGCCTGGGGAAGAGTGTGGCGTCCGGTCTGGAGCACAGCACTTAAGGAGCAATGCAGAAAGTCCTGAGGAGAGTAACCAGGGTGATCACATCTCTGGGAAACATGATCTAGGAGGGAAGATTGAAAGACGTAGGTCTGTTTATAATCTGAGGGAGAGAATTGCCGGGGGACAGAATAAGAGCAGTCTTTAAGTACATAAAAGCCCAAGCAAAGAGCCTGAGTTCATCTGATCTGCAGGTCCATGGTGGGCAGGAATGGATGTGGCTTCAGTTGCAACATAAGAGATTCAGATTAGTCATTTGGAAAAAACCTTTTGGAGAATGTAGACATATAGGATACAGAAACCCAGGTTTCAGGAGGGGATTGGTGGCTGCAGCTCCATTGCTGGAGGAGTGTATGGGCAGTGAAGAGGGACATTGCCTGGATGACATAGGAAGTGGCACTGCTGCCTGGGGCCAGCAGTGGAACTAGGTGAAGTCTTCGGGCCTTTCTGGCCCTATTTTTGAAGAGTCTGTAAGCTGGGGTGAGGGATGGCAGCAGGAAATGCACAAATTTCTTCTTTTCCATGTTAGTTTTGGTCCGTGTGCTGTTCAAACAAGCAGCTTCTTCTGTTAGCCTTTGAAAGTGCACACCAACCATGAGTCACAGAAAAGTAAGAATGGTTGATATTTTTGTGTTTCAGCATCTTTTGATTTATTTTTTTAAAGAAAAATAGTTTTTTGTTTCGCAGGAAAGCCTTGCTTTCCTTTCAGAAGATGAATTGATTTCTGCAGACAAATGCAAACATAGCATTCAATGGCTTAAGTTGGACAAACAGCAATCTTCATCATAAAAGAGTAACAACAAGGATTTTTAACAAATGCAGGCTTGGCAGGGAGAAATTATAGAAGATGAAGAGTGCAGTGATAGTTGGAGATTAACAGCATAGTGCCTGCATCCAAGGAAGTAGGAAAGGGAAAAAGATACAGCAAGTACAGGCTTTTTAATTTGATCTAATTAGTATTGTTAACATTAAGGTACAAGGAAAATGGGAAAAATGCATCACTGATTTATAAATGTGGAGTGTGAAGACAAACTTGATAGTTTACTTCAGTAAGATACCAGTTGTTTTCTGAATGGGTTTCAGTGAGGTATAAAACCACGTACTACGTGGAAGATTTCTGGTTGAGCCGGAGAAGGTGGAGGGCACTACAACTGTAGCATGCCACGTGTTACCTAAAGAGCAGACAACTCGTGCTGAAAGGAAAACACTCAGGCAGCATGGGAGCTGCTGCAGGGGCTTCTCAGTCAGTCTTGGGGCCTGTCTTATTAAATGCCTTTGGAAAATGTTTGGTATCAAAAGCCAGAGTGGATTGTGGGAGCATGCTGGGAGTTGGGGAGAGAAGCGGCTGAAGCATCTTACTGGGGAAACTGGTTGAGATGGACAGTTGTAAGCTGTAGAAATACACCCCAACACCCTGCAAGGGTGAAAAGAGATGTGTTTGTTGAAGTGTATCCTCTTTAGAATGAGGCTGTAATGCCTTTGTACAAGTGCTGGTTCAGCTTCTACTTTGACCCTGGGATTGCCACTGTCATTCAGTGCCATGCTTAACTGGACAGGTTATGTACAGAGTCACTGCTGCCCTCTGACAAAATGGTGAAACCAGTAAGAATGACATCAAAGAAAAAAATGAAATGTTAAATACGTGACACTTGGTTTTGACATTTTCCAAAACTAAAATCCAGTGGCTTGGAAACAGTTTTAATTTGACAAAAAACCCCAAACCAAACTAAAAAAACCCAACCAACATGAAAGAAAAGAAGTCCAGTTTTACTGAAATGACTTTTTCCCAGCCAGTTCTTTTAATTAAGATTTGCCATCCTGAAAGGATGAGGGAATAATCCATGAAAGTAGTTTTGAGAAATGTAGCACTTCTTCCCAGCTGTGTTAGTATCAGTGAGCAAACAGCATGTCCTCAGACCAACTCATGAGCCGAATTTGGAAATGATTCCCTTTATATTTGGGCTCTATGAACTGATCCATGAGTATTTGAAATGTGAGCTGTACTGCTTAATTGTAGCCTCTTAGATGAGTCACATGATCATTTAACAAGGATCCTTGACTGGAGGAATGAGCAAACACATCTTTTATACATACTTGATTGTGCCAGTTTCAGTGCTTATTTTCTCTTGATGCTGATACATACACATTTGTCATTGGCGTTGGCAAACATTACTTTGCCAAAAAAATAATTTCTCAAGCACTGACAGAAAATGATACATGGATTTAGCTAATATAAAATCATTTACATGTGTAATAGCCACAGAAAAAATGTTTGAATTGTCCCCTCTGTACCAAAATTAAGAAAATAACATTAAGATTCACTTGTGAGATACATTTGGGTGGCAGCATTGCATGTGTCCTAGCTGTGGAAATTTTACCAGGTGAAGTCAGAACCAGCTTCAGGAAAGGCTGGTTCAGTTGCTTTCTTAGCTCTGCTATAAGTTGGAGGCCTGGAGGGTTTTTTTGCATTTCTTGTACATTTAGGTTTCTCCTTGGCATTAGGGTGGCTGTAATTCTCACCTCAGAACAAGAGTGGGTGTTGCAGCTCCAATATAGCTACTCCAACGCCACATCTGCTGCTGGTCTCTGGGTCTCATACTGCATGCAGCATCTATGGGGAATCACAAGGTCCTCAAAAGATCACTGTGCAAGGAGACTGGCAGTTTTACCGTTTGTGGTACACTTCTTGTTGCAACAATTTTTCATAAAAGTTTGTTTATTAAGCTTGAGGAAAAAATAATTTATCTTTCCTGAAGATCTCATTAAAGCATTCAGCTTCAACAGAGTTCAGAAGAGCCTTCTCTGAAGTATCTTTTAATTAGATTTAAAGCTGTTTCATGAATATAAAACACGACATATGTGATCTTCCTTCTGCTCAGCAGCAAAGGCTGCTGCTGATGTATGACAGTCAGTGAGCTGCCTGGATTGAAAAATAATCTCAATTTTTCACGCTGTAAAGGTCAGTACAGCTGCAACAGTTTAGGATACCAGACCTACTTGATCCCTGAGATTGCAGATATTTTTCATATGGTACAAAGAGTTCATGTGTTTGGAAAGTGACTCCACAGGTACAACACACTCATTTTCTGTCCCAGCAGAGATTCCACCAAATATTGATGAGTATTTCACAGTTCAAGTGAATGTTGTAAATTCATCTTGGTGGCATGGATATTTCCAGAATTCCTTAGTCTGTGTGTTGGTTCAAATTATTAACAAGCTGTCCTTTCAAATACCACTGCCAAGCTAGCCACAACCCCTTAAAGCACAACATAATAAAAGGCAAATTCTTTCCAAAAACACAATACTCTTTGTTGAATAGATTCCAGTCACTGACCGAAGGAATGACAGATTAACTAAGAAATAAGGGAAAAAAATAACAGGTTTGGAAATCTGAAGATGGGCATGGATAAACAAGAAGGGACCATGGCAGTCCTTTGAGTATACAGAAAACACACATTTGGGAAGAAAAAAAATGGGAGAATATTTAGGAAAACATCTGGAAGAAGTGGTGCCAGATGGTTGTTTCCTTTTTGATCGGACTAGTATTTTTCTCATAAAATATGAAGACCCAATTTTGGTGTTTGTCAATATTTACAGATCTCTATGTAAGGAGGAAAATAAGGTCTCAGATAGAGCTCTGTGCCTGCTTAAAATAAGTTTGATATTCTCTGCTTTGCTGACTCAACCTAAATGGCCTGATGTCTTGGAGTGCTGGAAATGCCTAACTCCTTTTCCAGTTGCTAGCATCTGAGAATGCTACACCCCTATTACAGAAAAGATTTTATTTAGGGGAGCAAACTCCAGGCATCCATGATTAGAAAATTTTACCTTTTGTTCCCGCCACAGCAAAATCATGCTGAGCTGGTAGCAGAGTGGCATTGACTCGAACCAGCTTTCTTAGTTTCTGCTTGTTGTTGATTGTGCAGTTGCTGCTTGAGAGTGATTTGTGTCCCTGTCTAGTATTGCAGAGCAGGGAGAAGCTCAAAGAAATAAAAGGAGGTAAAGAAGAGAAAGAGTATATGAAAATTGGCCTGTGCTGAATATTTCATTATTAAACATTTTCAACTGCAAACATACTTTCCCCCAGCAACCACTATGATAAGCTGAGGACAAAATCAATGTTTTTAACAGCTCCCTAGAATTTTGTTATATGGCTTTGGGGTAACACTGTTTTCCATACTTACAAGGGATCATATCCATTTTACATAACCTTGAATAGCTACAATAAGCAGTGAATATGTTTTCTACCAGGTATTTGGGTTTTCTTTCACAAATTAATGGTCTTAAAACTTAGGTTTATAAGACATGCTGTTGAAGTGGTGTTGAACTGCGGGTATTTTTTCATTTCATTGTGTGCAAGATTGAGAAGAATGTCCATCCAGTTTGAAATTCAAATGCTGGGTTTTGAGTGGGATTAACAGTTAATGTCATAATCTCATGGTGCAAAAGCACAGTTTCTGAGGAGTTTGGAGGAAGAGTTCTGCCATTTTCTACCTGGGGCCTTTCCCTGGCGATCTCTGGAGGATATTCCGATTCAGAATCACCAGGTGATGCTCCCATCCAGCTGGACATCATCTTTGCAACACAAGATGCTGCCACATTTCAGGGACCCCCAGGTACAATGCCACTCACCAAGAGACTCATATTTCGGCGAACTGGGGGGGGGTATGTGGCACAATTATGGGTGCATGACACCCAGGAGGGTTCCAGGCTCTGCTGTCTTGTTCTAGCCCTGAGTCACCCTCCCCATCACACACCCGGGTCAGCCCTATGGCATGTCCATGGTGCATGTATCCAGGTGTACCCATGTATCACTGAAAGAAGGGCAAAAATCTATGTTACAGGGTACTGAAAGCAAATCACTTCCTATACAGGGAGTGAATAGTATTAGAATTTTTTAGAGCCAGTCTTAGAATTTTATTGGACTTTATTAATTTAAAATTCATTAGCATTTTGCTAGCATAATCTGAATAATGCATTCATTCACACAAGCATACATGTGTACATTGCAAACACATGGTGCAGTTGTTTTGTCAGAATGATGTGCAAAGGTTGTGGTGTTCTGCTGGTCAGTAAGTTGAACTGGAGTGAGCTGTGTGGGCTGTACTAGCAAGAACAAAGCCAGCGAGTCCAGAGAAGTGATTATTCCCTTTATTCAGCCAAGGGTGGACAGAAGGAAAAAACTGAGCAACCTGAGCTAGCTTTGAAATACCCCCGCTCTGAGCAGAGGTTGGACTGGAGACCTCCAGAGGTCCTGTCCAGCCTGTTTTTTTCAGTGATTGTCTGACTTTTAAGATTGGCTATGTCACCTTTTTCTCTGCTGTGCTTCACCTTTTTCTCTGCTGTGCTTCTACCACTTCCCTGACCGCTTCCACCTGTTTTTGCATTATAAATATAAAGGTAATTAGAGCTATTGTAAAAGTTGGCTGCTGGCCCCCAAAGCACTTCTGCACCAGCAAAGGGCTTGGGTTGTTTCTCAGGCCCAGCTGGGTGTCCTGTTGCTCTAAGTCAGTCACTTCTCTCTTTTTGGTTCACAGACTGAATTAATGAAATAAAAATCTATGTATTTCTGCAGGTCAGCCTGAGACAAGGAATTATCACTTTCCTCAGGAAAATAAAAAACAAACAAAAAGTTGTTTTTATTAAATTCCAGGTGTTCGGTTCTCTCCATGCCAATTCCTTTCACTTCACTTTGGAAACTATTTACTATTTTAATGAAAAGTCAGCTTTGGCAAGAGACACTGTTTGAACATAAACAAATTGCAGTGCAGTTTGCCACAACCACTGTGCAGTAAATGCAAGCCTTTTCAACAAAATCTTTTAGCTAAAATTTGTGGCTGAATTTGGCAGAAACTACCAAACATTGGGGTCGATCAAGGCTGAGCTTTACACCAAATGAGCTGTCAAGCCCCAAAATCTCACCCATTTTCAATTCTGGCAATGCTGCAGGGAGGTCCTGTATCCCATATATGTGCTACAGACTCCATTTTTTAGCAGGGTGAAGCAGAGATTTGCACTGGTGAAGCTGTTTCTGGTTTCAAGGAGGAATAAGCTGGCCTGGAGTGGTTTTTTTTGTTATATAGGAGTGAAAAGTTGGACTGAAGCTAGGGAGAAATGTCACGGTACAGTGATGAGTTTTCTGTGAGGCAATTTGACCGGGCAACTGAAATGGGGACAGCTGCCAGATGCTCCAAGTGCTAACGTGTTCAAGGCCTGTGCACATGTCTTTTTTTCTGTCTTTCTCCCTCTTTTCCCCATCCTCAGAGATGAGTAACAGTTGCCTCTTAGAAGCCGCATTCTTTGCCAGCAGTGTTTTGTGCAAATTGGTGGTGATAACAGAGTAAGAGCAAGGTATTGACAAAAGTGCTGATGTTTGCTCAACTGCTGTGTTATCAGGTCATGGGTGGAAAACTCGATTAACACTTGAGAAATCTTGATTTCTCTAGAGGAAAAGGTGTTTGGCCACAAATCTGCCCTCACTGAGTGTTACTCCAGTTGCAAAGTGGTGGGACCCAGCTCAGACTGGCTGGTTTGGACCAAAGCAAAGGGAGGAGAACAAGTCTCCTGCTGTGGGTTAGTGTGTTTACTTTCTGGTTTAATTTCCGTGAGCCATGTGCAGTTCTCCTGCTGTTCTGCTCGCTGTGGGGCGGTTAAAACATTTTAGCAAGGCAGGAAAGAAAAAAAGAAGCACCATTATCTATCTCGGCTAGTAGCGGCTTGCATGAGGGGAGCCAAGTGGATGTGCTGGACCCCAAAGGTGCTGTGTGTGAGATGGTGTGATGCAGACAGCCCTTTCACCATCAAGTACTGACTTGCATTCCTTCGGCCTTGAATAGCTCAGGAGAAACTCCTTCTGGCAAATGCTGTGATATGACGACAAGGTGCAGAGTGTGACGTGGGATGAGTATTCGCAGGGAGCGTGGCCCCAACAGAAACACTGCAGTGGGGATGCAAGTGTGGTGTGGTGACACAAGCAGGGTCTCCAGTTAGAGAGTGAATAGGGAAGTGGTAAGAGAGATGTTACTGAGATGTAGAAGCAGTTGAGACCAGGCAGTAGCAAGCAGCGGATGAGCCATCTGTCCGTCTGTCCTGGACAGTGCCACGCTGTGATGATGCTGTGTTGGCCTTGTGAGCTGAGCTTCTGCAGTGCTCTGCCTGTCTGGACAAAATAAGCCTCTCAGCAGGACTGAGTAGCTGAGGCTCAGTGCTGCACTGCTGTGGTGATGCAGTGTGTTCTTGGGCAATGCAGATGTGCCCAAGGACAAGCTGGACATTTTCCACCATCCAGTTTGCAAAAGGTGAATGGGTTTCAGAAGACAGTCAGCCTCCAGCTTGTGATGGTAACTGGTCTACAGAAGGCTTGGGAAATAAGAGGACATTCATCAGGAGGTCCTGGTGTGGAGGACTGCATGGAGATTAAGTGCAGGATGGGATTGGCACACAAGGGTTTGTAGGACAGGGGATGGAGGTATTCTTGAAACCTCTACTGTGCTTTGCTGTTGGTTTAGAGAAGCTATGAGGTGTACAGCCCTTCTGTATAACATTTCATTCTTGAGTAGTTTTCCAGAAGTCAAGCTGTGCTTCTGAGCCTTAATTTTCTAAGTAACTAATACAGTCTGCCCCAAAAATAATCTGCTGTGTCATTTATCTGCATAAAATAGAGTATTTCCTAGTGACAGAAACTCCAGCAACCAAAAATTGGGTGGAGTGGAAGAAAACATGTGTTTGAATCCTGAAGAAAATATGAAGCCTATTGTTAAGCCCTAAATGTGTTTTGAAAGGAGGTTTAAATAAAGCAGAGATACTTACCACAGATACTTACCACCGCTTTTTGCACAAGACTGCATCTCTGTTGATTCCACTAAAAATCGCTGCTGGAGTTTCTCCACTAAGACCATTGACACCCATAACACGGGCTGTGCCTTGCAGTAAGTACCAAGGGTGATGTGTGGGGTGGCAGACCCAGATCTTTGGTCACTGTAAGCCAGAAGAGTTTCACTGAGGTCTCTTCTCTGGTTCTTCGAGTACAAGCGGGCCTTGGATTTACAACGGGCTATTCCAAAAGCCTTCTCTGACCCTAGCCTGTCCTTAGGAAGGTTAAATCTGATCCCTCATAGCTGGCACACTGTTGTCTTTTCCCTACTACATTCCTGAAGAGAGAGCAGCCAAGGAAGAGAGAGGAGGAAGAAGCAGAGCGAGTGAGCGTGCCCTGGATGAGGAGAGACTAGGAGAAGGCAGCAGAGGGACTGGTGTGAAGAGTATCATGGTATGTGATGGTAGAAGAACTTGTTGCAGCTGGCTAGTTTGGAGAGTGCTGCGACACATTCCTATCTGTTTTCCCAAGAAGATATTTGGCAATTGCTTGGAAGGCTTTTGGTCCCCTCTTTCAGTTTTCTTTGGATTGCAGTAATGGAAAACTGTGTGCACAATATGCTAAATACTTTTATTAATTTCACACTCTTTACAAGTTACTCCGTCTCCTGACCTGTCACAGCAGCTGATTAGGCTGGGGTTGACCTTTGTCTAATCTGCAAATTGAGAAATTTGTTGGCTATATCTCTTAGTTATGAAACTCTGGTTATTCCAGCAAGGATAAACTCTGAAGGCCATCAACTGCTCTGGCTGAGCTCCTCACCAGCTGGGAGCAGGAATACATTTCTCCCTACTGTAAAATTAGCTGGGTGCATTGTGGGAGAATGTTCACCATCCCTTTTAAATGCCATGCTTAAGGCCAGGATGTTCTTTGTTTATGTTCTGAGAAGGAAAATAAAGCCCCTGGCACCATGCTCTGTTTACTGTAGGAGTTAATACGTGGTTTTGTATCCAGGCCATTTCCAAGGAGATGTGATGTTTGCAGGTCATTCCTAGCATCTGAGCTTGTCCTACTTGCAAGCAACCTTGCAACTCTGCTTCTGCTGGGGACTGTCATTTCATCAGGCTCATTTTTTCCTCCTTTTCTCTCCTGAGCATCCGCTGGAGATCCCTTCATGTGCTTCTGTAACTCCCCGCATAGGAAACGAGTTGCAGGGTCCCCACCGGTGCCTTCCTGCCGGCTGGTGAAGCCCCAGTGTCAGACAGCCCTCTACTCCACCAGCCCATCACAGCCAGCCCCTTCTGACACCATGACAGCATGTCTGAAATGCCTCCCTCTTCTCTCCTTTCCATCTGTCTCTTGGGGAAAAGCACAAAAGAGCATCATTATCTGCTGTGACAGGCAGGGTTATGCAGAGGAGAGCTCCTCCTTGAAAGCAGATGGGACAAATTGAGAGTGGACGGGAATATGCTCTAAAAAAATCTGGACTGGCCAGTTCATTGAGCAGGTGATAGGGAGGACACATGTGCCGAGGACTGAAAGGTAACCACCATCCACAGGCCCGATTTTCAGGTGTTACAAACCGGTTAAAGCTCCTGTGCAGGTCTGGGAACTTAGGGACATTATTGTATACTTCGTATTTACTGCTATCTCTACTGAATGATAAAGAAACCCCCAGATTGTCCTGCACAATGCCATTTCCCCTATGGGAGTGGCTTCGGCTGAATACATGTGCTGTTGAGTAGGATGTCAGGATTTCCTCTGCGAATGTGAACACAGTTTGTGTGGCTTCTCTGGCCCATCTGGGCAGGTACCTGGGGCTCAAGAAATAATAGATCTGCAAGATAAACTAGGGAAAATAAATGGTCCTTGAGGCCTGCAAGCAAGTTTCAGAAATATTTCTGCTGCTTACACTGGTCTGTTCAAAAGAGGAATTGGCTGCTGTTTCTGTATTTGGAAATAAGTTGTGGAAGGTGCCCCCCCCCAGAAGATACTGAACTGTGCAAGGAGGGCTCATGCTGGGATGCTGAAACTGAGGGCAAACCCCACTCCAGCAGGCAGAGCCGCACTCCTGGAAAAAGGTGATTTTCCTGACCCTCTCCTCTGTCCCTGCTCTTACACAAAGCCAGGGAGAGTCCCAGGTTGATACATGGCAGTGCCTTGTAGCATGCACAGGGTCACTGCCGTGGCAGTCTCCACAGGCATCAAAATGCAGTAAGGAAATATTTTCCCTGTCTGTAATGGGGAAAGCTCCTGGAGGTGTTTGAAAACCACATTATATTTGCCATAACTTTGTGTTGACATTTTCCACAACATTTTTCATGTTGTTTGCTCCCAGAAGCCCAAATCTCCAGGTATTTGTTGCTCAGAAAGTGGAAATCCTTTGATCTAGGGATGTTGAAAGCACACAGAGACACAGTGCAGGACAGGGAGAGGAAAGGGGATTAGAAACCCCTGTCGGGAAGGGTGACAGTCTTCCCAGAACAATTTCCATGTCATGTAAATGCGATTTCTTCATATTTGGAAGGAAAACCAAAAGGCTTTGACCCAGTAAAAACTCCAAAATTCAGCCTGAAAGGGCTTTTTTAAATGTTATTAGGTGCTTGTCTCCATCCCTGTTAGACTGTGAGCACCTGATAACGACCATTATGTGTCTGACTGCCCCTGACATGTCTGACTGCCTCTCCATCACTGCAATGCACAAGCAGGATACTGCAAGCAGACCTCGAAGGTCTGCTGGGGTTCAGGTCTCATTGTCCTGACCTGATCTGGAGCCAAAGGGTTATAGCAGCCTACAGAAACCCCTCAGCCTTCAGTTTTGTATCTCTCTCTATAAATAGCCAGGCATCTTTAAGGCAGACAGGGAAACCCTGCCAGGATGCTGCTATTTTTGCAGTCCTCTGGATCTGAAGCATTTGCTTTGCAGTTCACCTTTTATAGGACAAAAATGCTGATAAGCCTGAAGTAAAGCTGGCCCTTGGTGATCCTCAGGAGCCCTGTCTGGTGTTGATCATGAAAATCTGGCACGAAGGAGTAACGTGGTCCAGGCCTGCTGTTCTCTGTGCAAACGGACCTGGTCCCCTTGCAGAGCCCAGATGTGGGCATAGGTACCTGCCTGTGTAAATGAGCCTGCAGTGTTGGCCACTAACATTTATTCCATGTACTGCGCCTGTTAAGGTTAATGGGAAACTGTTCTTAAGGAATTTTTTAAAATACCTTTTTAAGGGAGCCAATTTTAAATCAACTGTTTTTCATTGTCTTTCAGGCTGGTTTCCTGCCATTCAGTGTAAAGGGATGTAGATAGGAAGGGACTTGTCCCATGGGGTTATAATCCTTCTGACTTTAAAACATGCCCATTGTAGAGTTTTCCAGGAGAGGTGGGAGTTACATGAGACAAGGACCCCATCAAACACAAAATCAGAACAGCTGATTATGAAACAGAGGGAAGAGGATTTTTCCACTCTTCAATTGAAAAAGTTTATTTTCCAGCAGCAGTTCTGCTTCTGGAACTTGCAAGGAGCTGAACAGCTGTAATAAAAAAAAGAACAGTGGAAATAAGTCTTATACTTTTGTTGTGGTTTTGCTCTCATTATGCCTTTTGACTACCATTCCTGTGGTGGGAGTTTCATTGCGGCTCAGGGGACTGCACAGCAGGGCCAGGCTTTACGGTGTGGGCACTGCTTTCCTCCTCCACCCACTTCATTGCATGCTGCATATGTGCAGGTGGCAGACCCCAGCTGCTGACTTCGTGTGGGCTGGGGGTTTGCAGAGAAGCCTGAGATGTTTAACTAGCAGCTTTTCTAGACCACTGAGGATGCCAAGCACTTTGCTCACCTCCCTAGTGGCAAACACCCTCAACTGCTCTCCTGGGGACCAGGAAGGGAAGGCTCGGTGGGTCAAATCTGACAACCCACCACCCTAGCCCAGGTCTGAGAGGACAGGAAATTTCCTGAACTTCTCACAGCCAGTGAGTGGCAGACATAAGCATGAAGGTTTTTGGGCAGTCTGTGCCAAACAGGACACTTTCTGTTGTCAGGAGAGCATCCTGCATGGTCAAGAGTGAGGGGAAGTGAAGCATCCATTTGCCCATCAGGAGAGATCAGCCCAGCAGGCTTGCTTGCCTCAGTGAGACGCAGGGATGACCTCTGCATCTGCAGCTCCTGCAATATTTATGCAGATGATCTGGTAAATGGCATGGGTTTTATTCTTTGTTGGGTGGATGAGTGCCCCTCAGTCCCTCAGCTGTTCCAGCCCAGTCCCTCCAGAGAGCTCTGTGGCTGCCTAAAGAGACATTATGAAGCATAATTTCCTTAGCCCTGTGCATACTAAGTGGCTTGCAGAGAGTTCATAGACAAGTAAGCGCTGGTTTGGGAACACACAGGTTAGCTATGTGGCAGCTTGACAAAACCTGTGGAGGCAAAGAGATACAAGTGTTAGCTGGAACTGTGCAGCAAGCTTGTTTAACTACCGAGGAAGGAGGGATCTGCGGTGAAGAGCTACAGTCCTTCCTTAAAGCAGAGGAAATACCTGAGAAAAGAGGGAAGTATGGCAATGAGGACAGAACCTGAGGCCTTTGCCTCCAAGCCATGATCTGCAGCAGCGCAGCATGGGCTCAAGACTGGGGTTTCCTGCAGGGCGGAGGAGGAGGAGGAAGAAATCTCCGGGGACTTCCCTGCAATGGAGTGGAAGGTGTGGGGAGGCCCTTCTTCAAGGGGATGTCCCCAAAAGGTCTCCTTCACCAATGCAACGTGCCTCTTGTGCTTCCCCTTTACTGTGCCGCACAGAAACCTCAGTTACATGCTAATGCTCAGTCACAGCCTTCTTTCTGCGTCGGCGTTAGCAGGAAATTAATGTCTGCCCTGTGCCAACTGTGTATGTGTGGGAGAGCCCCAGCCTTCACTCACTGGGCGGGGACTGAACTGCTAATTAGGAATCCAGGCTGAGGCTGTCGGACCACCCTGAAGGGGGATTTGGAGACATGCCTTGCATTAATTCTGGTGCTGTTAAAACTGGTGGAAGTAAATACCTGACACAAGACACCTGTCTGCACCTTAATCTTGGAGTTGGGTGTCTTAGTCTTGCCTCTCCACCTCTCCTGAGATTTCCCTCTGTGCCACTCTAGCATCTTGCAGGCTGCGCCAAGCACATTTAAAGCCAGCTTTCATCCATGGAGAAACTCTTGAGGTTATTTGGTGGTGAGCAAACTGACACACAGACACCATGCTCCTCCCAGTGATGGCTTTAATGGTGCACTTAAGGGAAGTGCAAGGAAGCGTGCTGGACTTTCACTTGTGTTTATTACTCTTCACCCATGGAAAAAAGCAGCTACAGGCCATGAACCAGTTACCTGCGTGTGCATTTTCCCATTTTTTGCAACCCGGTTCCACGTGACAGCTGTAGTGCAGGCAATGTTGCTGCAATAACAATTTCTTAGAATGTATTGGATTCCAAACCTGCTTGGTAGTGACTTTCTCTGGCAGAGGGAAGAGCCCCTTGTCAGCAGCGCAAAGAGAAATGATGTTGGAGAGTTTCTGTCCAGCGAGCAGAGCCCTCCGAACCAGAACTCTTATGTAATTATGTGGGGTTTTTTGACTTGAGATCCTAAGAAATTCTCTCTGGAATAGTATGTCTTGCTAGTTTGTTCATCTGTGAATTTCCCTGGCAGGTAGCGTATAAATAGCTCTGAGGCACAAGCGATTCACGAGTTCTTTTCAGAATACAGCATTGAGTCATTTTAAAGCCTCCTACTGTAGCTCTTTTAAAGATGAACTCATTATTTTAAGTGTAAGATTTATGCCTGAGAAAGAATGAGAAAATCATGGCTTAAGTTGTCCTTCCAACAAAGTACCTTGTTTAAAAACCAATAAAGAATAAAATTGCATGTGAGCTGGCCAGTTAAGTGAGCAGATGACATCGTCCCATTCCTGCTAGGGATTAATGCTGTTCGTCACCGAGACGTTATACTGCTTTCTAGAGCCAGAAATAGAAACCAGCGTTCCTTATTCCCAGGAGCCCTTTGCCATGTAGGGCAGAGCAATTCAGCTGGATCCCTCCAGCCATCCTTTCTGCCTGACCCCAGACACCATTCAGCATTCAGTAATTAGGGCAGAATTAGGGCAAGATCCCTGGGGACAGAGGCTGCCAGAGCAGGGCTTGCACAGAGGGCAGAGCTCATCTATATATTGAGCTGAGCCTCCTTTCCCACCTGGAAATTTTGTCCAAAGAGAATTAGGGGATTTGATACACTTGTGCAGGCCTGGCATCCAAGCAGGTTACAGCAACAGCTCTGTCATTGCCCTGGATATCTAGAAATATCAGATGTGTCTATAGTGCATATTCAGATAAACACAGGGTAGCCAAAGCTTCCACCCAGAGAGGCTTCAAGAACAAAGCAAATAGGAAACCAAAAAGAGATTATTTCTCTACTGCCACTGCCTATGGCGTGCAGTGTTAGTTGCCTGCAGAACAATACAATGTGGCTATGGTGCTGACTGCACACATAAGATGATTAATGTATTTCATTCAAACAGTAGGAGACCTCTTAAACAGACCAAAATGTAGTGACCTGCCATGGAAACCACCCAGGATGCTTCTCCCCTTGTGCAAAATGGCACGGCACTGCTCATGCATAGCTAGTTAAGGGCTGTTTCACAGACTGGTTTTTCGTATGTATGTACCCCAGCACAATTTTCAAGGGGTGGGTCAGAATTTAGTCCCCGTTAAGTCAGACCAGTATCCTTTTTGGTTTTTAGGGGGATCAGCACTGAGATTGTAAATCTGAATTGGGATATGTGAGCAGATTAAACCTGTGAAGGGAGTTTTAATAGGATATCTAGGTGGAATTTTCCTTTCTTTTGTCATCAAAACATGCCTGACTGCCCTGCCCAGAGCAGCTATTCCCTTTGCTAGATACATTGTGCATTAGTACTGTGTCTTCCATCCATCTTCCTGCAATGTGGCATCCAAATACTGCCCTGGAACACAGTAGTGGCCTGTCCCTCCTGTGGGGTCAAAGGAACACGGGCAAATCCTGTAAGCCATAAACATCTGTAACTTAAAGGTCAAGGTGAAAACTAAAAAACAGTCATTTGATGCCTGAGGCTTTTGATGCATCTTTAGCATGTGGTTCTGCTGACATGAACTGTGTGAGTCACACATGCTCTGCAATTTCCCAGTGCACTTTTAGGCGTCCTTCGTGGGGCGCTCCTGTCCCTGCTCTTTCACTGCTGCATCTGCTGCGAGCCAAGGACTGAGCCAGGTGCCACAGAGCAGCAAGATACAAAGGTGATATCCACAGGGATGCAGTTTACTTGAGGCTCTTGGGCTGGGACTTGACACCGTAAGTGGGAATAATCTGCTGAAGATCAGATGCCCTGTGCTGTGTTACAGATGGACAATGACATACTAAAGTCTGTAGTCTTAACGGCTGCTGATTTTATGATAAAGTAAAATACCAAATTAAAAAAATGTTCTTTCTTAAGAACCAAGTGAACAGATTGGAATCCATCTATTATTGAAAACGCAATAAGCAATATGCTGTGCAGAGACACCCTCATGCATTAGTGCATTGCTCTTTGGCTTGGGAGGTTACACAACTCAAACTCATAGTTATCTTCCTGGTGAGTTAAGGTATCCAGGATGGCTGAAAATGCATTGGGAATTGCTGTGCATGTCCACAGGCACTTGGGATACAGCACAGTTGAGGTGGAGGTGCAGGGAGATGAGCACGTGGCCTCCACTCACAGCTTAATGTGAAGAGAGAAAGGTAAGCATCAGTTGCATTTTATGGATGGAGGGTTACTGGTGGAAGGAAATGGTCCTTCATGGATTTAAATCAGAAGAAAACATTACATCATTTAATCTGACATCCTGCAGAACTCATGCTTAAAGATTTCATCTTATGGTGCTATGCAAGGTCAAACTCACTCTGCAAGTAATTACCTTGGAAGTTAGTGTGCGTTTCTGTGAATGTCCACGTTTAAAAGGGATGGGAAATAGAAGAAGCCTTTTCATTTCTTCCTAGCATTTGGTATATTTGAAATAAGCAACTCCCCCTGTTTTTTATGGTTCTTCAACATTTTCATATGAATTGTAATTCACACACGCTGCCTTTTCCCATAGCAGGTGTGGAAGTATCAGGGCCAACTGAATAAACAGATGGAGAAATTAAGTAGGACGCCCAAAGCCACACACCTCTCCCAAAACCAGGCACAGCATGAGAGTTTGCCGCCCTGCATTGTGTGCAGGCTTGCCTGACCCCATCCCTCTCTATACATTGCACGAGAGTGAAAACACGTGGAGACTTTTCTTTATAGAGTTCTCTTCTGCTCTGCAGCTCAAACCTGGAAATGATTTCACAGTCCTTCTTTTAATCTTCTTTAACAACTTCTTTGTTTAAAAGTGAAGTGATTAGGGCAGTGGGATAAAGCAGCACTCTCCCATGTTTGCCTAAGTTCTGATCAAGTGCTAGGTGGATCATCCAGACCACAGTGCACCAATATGAAAGCGATGCTTCTCTTCATTTGCACAGGGCTGTTCCTTGATAATAGGGATATTTGTTATTCATAATCTGCTGCTGGTTATTCTCATCATCAGCTGAAGGAGACGACATAATGTGAGTTAATTGTTTAGTTCCACAGCGGCTAATGAGAAGTGTATATATTCCAAACTATCAATTTGCCATAGCTCCACAGGAGAGAGTATTAAGTGTTTACTGACAACATGGAAATAATGAACATGTTTCTAGAAAGCAGAACTGAGGGACAATAAAAAAGCCCAGGTTTCTGGATAATTTATTCAGAACTAACAGTATGGTAGTAAAGGAGATCCAGATTAAAAACCTTCGTATGCCATTTGGAAACTCAATTCCCAGCTTTTCAAAAGCTCAAGCCTTTTGCAGGTCCTATTGAAAACAGTGGGAGGAGATCGTGAAAGATGTGGCTGTTCAGTGTCTGGTTAAAAGTGATCCAGCCTTTTTGTCTGGCACTGGTGATACTGTTCCCTTCTAAGCAGATTTCTTGGTAACATGTTTTCAACAAGGCAGTGCTTGATTCTTGTGTCCAGCCCTCAGAAAACCATGGATCTTGTGAGCATGCTCAGAAAAATGTCTGTCTTATTATTATCATATCAAGCTTATAACATCAATCAAGGTCACGGCACTATTGAGATTGGTACTCGACGGACATGTAGTAAGAGAGATCCTTCCTCTGAGGTGCATGTAACGGAAATAGTAAATGGTCCCAGTTACACTGACACAGCTTCTTTTGTGTTCTGTGTTTCTCCTTCACTTTCTGCCTCTGTCTTTTCAGATGGTAGCCATTTAGAATAAAACTATCTTCTTTCTTCAGCTTTCAGCATATAAGAGTGTAGGGCACCAGTGGGACTCCTCGGGTTTACTGAAATTCAAATAATTAGTAACAATTGTATGTATCCTAGAGTTAATGGCTTGTGTACTTGTGTGCAAATGGATGTTTTTATAGACTTCAGGTACCATTGCACCAGATGTGCACCAGAGTGGCAGATTACGTTTTTAGGAGTGTTTCTCTTTGGAAGCTATGGCTTGAAAGTCAGGTTTGTCCATTTGACAAAACCTATTTTGAACCTGTTTTGAGTACCCTACACTTATGTATCCTAAGAACAGTATTGTGGGGAGATAGGTGAAGCTTTTACATGCTGTTGGCACTGCATGAGACAATAAATCCACCTGTAATCCACAGTGGCTGAGCACGAGTGGGGAGCAGTTGTATCTCCTTACCTGGATCATCATCAGCAGCACCTCTCCTTTTAGTGAGCACAAAGGAGCCTTTGAAGAGCTCTTGAAATTCCCATGTTGCTTTTTAGGAGACAGGCAAGGCTTTCCAGGATGACTTTTTTAATGGGTATCCCATTGTAATTGTCTGTTACATCTAGATCATTAGGGGTGAGTTTCATTGACCTCTCAGCACAGAGATCAAAGGATGTTGCACACACTTGATGGGAACGATAGCCATTGACTTAAAGTAGAAGGATAAATTAATTAATTGGGTGATTGGTTTCTTTCTTTTAAACACCCAAACCAGAATCAATCCTTATAGTGACAAGGTTTAGTGTGCTAAATTCCCTTGGCATTACTAACTTGATTTTTCTTTCTCTATCCTTAAAAAAACACCCAAGCAGATATAGCTAAATGCTCTGTCTCATCCCACGCACTCATGTTGCTCCTGCAGTCTGTTGCTTTTTCAGATTCACACACATTTGCATTTGCAAGCGCCACTATTGCTTTGCAGTAAACACTGCTCATGCCTTTCTCCTAAGAGGATCCAGCTGTCTGCTTTCAGGATGGTGCATTTATTTTTTTATTTTTCTGCCCTGCATACGTTGGATGATCTTTGCTTTTGTGTATAACCCTTGGTACTCATCACAGACATTGCATTTTGGGGTGCAGCTGTGATGGGGAGTGAAAGACATTTGTCTTCCAAAAAACAACTTTTATTTTCATTCTCCTGATTCCATTAGGTTCCCACAGACAGGTCTGTGCTGTGAGCACTTTTCCCATACAGCTAACTGCCTCTGTCAGCCATGTGCTCTTTGATTACACATGGTATATGCAGGTATTTGCTGGCCTTTGGAAGCTGAATAAGAAAAAAAATTATTTGTTCAGTAGCCGAAATGAAAAAAGAAAAGAGATAAGACTTTCAGCTTATTATTTTTTTTTTAGCAAAGGAAGGAACAGTCTGGATGAAAGAAGGGGTCAAACCCCTCTTGCTGGGAAAGAAGTGATGAGTGAATCCTGATCACACTGAACAATGGAGGAGTTCCCAGCAAGTGCAATGGTCAGAGTATCATTCTGTGAACTTTTACTGCAAGTTCAGTGAGATCTGGAAAAGGGTGCATGGATTAGTTAATGTGTTTACTCTTCATTCCCCTTCAGCCCAGTCTTTGTGTCATTATTAATACCATCAGAGCTGTTTGACACAGTGTTAACGGTGTTGCACCCATGATGGCCTGAGGGTACCCCAGGCAGAACTGTTAAGGAGAGATAACAACTTCTAAGGGACCAGCTAATATTGGTAGGGAAAACAGACACTCGCTGTCAGCCACAAGTGTTTCCTCGTGTCTCCTGCTTGCCAGGGGCCCATCTCCAGCAGCATGGGCATTCAGAACAAGGATTTGCATCTTCAGGGCACAAAGTTCCTGCTGGCCAGGATAAAGGACCAGCTCCTAAGGTTCAGCTAAGACAGAGAGTGATTGTTGTAAGTGAACAATTCTGTTGTGTTCCTGGGGAGAAACCTTTGGTTTTTTCACATGGTTTCTCAAATCAGGACCCTAATCAGGTTCAGATAGCTATTAGGAGCAGACCCACAAGCAGCCTCTCTTTCCCCTGTTTTGCTGTACTAAATGAAAACAGAGGGATTTTTAGCAATCAGTAGGCTTTTCCTGATCATAGAATCATAGATTCGTTTAGGTTGGAAAAGACCTTTAAGATTATTGAGTCCAACTGTTAACCTAACACTGTCAAGACCACCACTAAACCATGTCCATAAGTGCCACATCTACATGTCTTTTAAATACCTCCAGGGATGATGACATAAATCCTTCCAGGAGAGAGGTGTTGGGACCGTATCTTCCTTAGTCCTGCTTAGTCTTCATGGAGGTCTGGAGTTACCACAGAACAGTGGAAGGTCTAGAAAAGTAGTAAAATCAACAGCATTATAAAAAAACCCAGCTGAGTTGTGGTATTGTGCATCATCTGATGTATACTTGAACAGAGTTATAAATACATGTTTATGAATGTACCAGCATAATGCCTACTAATGAGAGACATGAGTAAGGAGAAGATCAGGCCAAAAGATTCCACACAGTGGAAGCACTCAAGGACAGTTTCACCTGAGACAACTGCAGAAAGGGGGAGAGAGAAAAAAATATGTCCCTATTACTACATTGTTTGCTACATGCAACTATATACAAGCCTCCAGTGAAAGCTTAGTGGAGCCCTTCGGGTTATATGTGATCCAGTCATTGCATAGGAAAAGGCTTTTTAGCAACCTACCATGTGAATGGAAATGCCTGGTGATACATCCTACTATGTCCTGTGTGCTCTTTGGTCACAGCAGTATCAGAGAAGCATGTCTCACCCCTCCAGTGCTGCTTCTCCTGGCCCTGGCTCCCACACATCTCCGAGCTGGCTGTGGGGTTGGTCGTGCCACTAGCACACCTCCTGCTTGACTTGGACCCTCCATCTTCTCTCTCCATAACTTCTTGCAGGTGGGAAATAATCTATTGGAGTTAGGTATTTTGCTGTATTTTTATAGAGATGGGTGGAGAGGGGAAACAGGAAGGTGATTGGATTTTTGGTGTTCTTTCACCCTTTTGTCTACTTTATAACCTTGACCTGCAGGAGAGGAGTTCTTGTAGGAGGAGACTGGGAGGACTACAATGGTCAATACCGGGCCTTTATCAAGTGGTACTTGATAGATTAGATTATTAGATTGTTAGATTCATACTATGAGTTTTTATTTGGAAAATATTTATTGTCACCATTGAAGGCCAGTGTTTTCCATCCTGCATAGGCAGTGACTCAGCTGGTCTCATGCATGTGGAAGATCAGGGGCTAAATGGGGACTGCATTTAGCATATCTTGCTGTATCAGATGGCAGCTCTTACACATGGTTTCTGTAAGCTCACAGCTTACCAAAACATGTGCCTGGAGCTGGACAGAGGATTCACGTCTGATCTGTCACTAGATTGCTAGTTTGCAAGTGGGAATGCTGTTGAGGCAGTGTGGCTTTGGGTGAAGATTTATAACAGAACAAGTGCCAAAACTACCAAAAAATGGGGAGCTGATGTTTTCAATGCATCACTTGTGGATGAAGCTGCTGACAGCCAAATAGCAGATTCACTGATGCCTTTCACTAAGTCCTGTCATTGCATGGTGAGCCAAAGCAGAGACTTAACCTGCTGTGAATGGCCCTCTCCTACATATGCCCCCTTATTGCATATTGTACCTTAGTGACATACTCTTTCTTAGTGTAGATTCGTATCTTCATGTCTTAAAATATGAAAGCTTTTGCCAGTGCATTTGAAGTGCCAGAGTCAGGGCCCCATCCACCACCCTGAGCTTTCTTTGAACTGGCCCATGCAGAAGAAATTTACCCTGTTTCCCTGCACTAGAGCGTCAGCACTCCCACTCATGCTGTGTTTGGAGGGCAGACTCTGGGTCCCACAGGAAGGACATGGGGATGACAAGTAGCAAGGACAGGGCTCTGGGCTGGTCCAAGTATGCAAAGCCGTGCTGCCTTCTGTACTAACCAGGAGGAGCAGCTCCTTTAATGCCTGAAATGACTGGCTACAAAACTCGCCCTAACAGTTACAGAGCATGGAAGTTTCAAAGCTAAAGTCTGGAAACTTTTTAAAAAAGCATCTTCTTAAGTGGTATTGAGGATTACATTTGGTTACATAATAATTTCCCTCAGCCGGAGCTTTTTGTCAGCTAATTAGTCAGAGATTTGAGGGAAAAGATGTCTGAACTGTTGAATATTTGCTTACTGATCCACAGATGTACTCTGTTTTGTTGTAGCTGTTGTTCTAAAATTTTCTTTTAAAAATTGGAAAGATCATGACGTCATTTTGGGCTTTCATTTTCTGTATCTTTATTCAGTGACCACATGTAGGGAGGGTATGAGAACCTAACATGCGGTTAGCAAGGAGGACACCAGTGCTAGTGCCGATAGGTTACGCAGAGCCCCTTCCACCCAGCCAAAGGAATTCAGGTACTTTCCCTCACTGCAGGTCTCAGACAAAGCACTTCTGTAAACCTTGGTGTGGCTCCAGAGTTGCTCAGGGCTGAGGAGTATGAGAGATCTCCTTCATTCAGTGCCCAAAATCAAAACCATCCGGGTCGTTAACACCAGCCTCTAAGTCATATAACAACCTGCTCCAGCTGGGTCAGCCAGAGCCTTTTAAAGCTGCTGTTTCCTAACAAGCTTTGTAAAACCTTTGCTTCGAGATCTGCAGGTGAACAGTGCAATATAGATGCTTGTTTATATACTAGTGTTTCCCGCCAAAACCCTTATCACAAGGAGAGGAAAAATCACTGGGATTCCTTGGCTCAGAGGGGAAACCCAACTGTGAGCTGAAAACAGAGGATGTGCCCTGATGTTAGAAGTATCTACAGATAGGTCTTTCAAAACATAGCTGCATTTTTTCAGCCCAGTATATACTTTTTGAGATGTTCCTTATCTTTTGGATGATACTGTCACTTCTGTCTCCATCCCTCTCCTTTCTCTGTGCTAAGAAGGGCCATAGAGCATCTTTATTCCTAATACAGATATCGCTGAAGAAACGCTTCCAACTTTACGGGCTTCCCTTCTTATTTTTTGCCTTCAGACACCAGCTCACAGCAGTGTGATGAGTGGGTGCTAATTATGGAGAAGTACATTTCGACAACAGAGCCTTACTGCTGATGAATACAGAAAAATTGCTTATTAGAGCAGCATGGTATTTAGTCAGATTGGCTTCCCTAGATATTAACATTCCGATATTAATGCAGACTGGCAGTGTAATGCTTGAATAAAATGATCTCAAGATGATATAAGCAGAAGGACATTTACAACAGTTGTCCAACCTGCAGGGTTTGCTAGGCATTTCTGCCAGGGCTTCCCACATGCTGTTTCTGCAAGAAGCCTTATCCTTGGATTTCAGTAACTTACATATAATATTTATTGGTGCTTTTTTAAAAAATAAGATGCACCTCACAGGGCATGGTACATCATGCATACGATTTATTTCACTAGAATGCTGTGCTTGATTATTTTCCAAGACATCCAACTTTTAACCAATTGTTTAATATGACTGTGCTGTGTCTATGATGCAGGTGACATGGCTGTCTGCTTGATGGCTCTCTGTGCAGTGAGGTGTATGCAATGTTGAAGCCACCCTGGAAAATGCATTGTTTGTACGTGTTGCTCAGAATAGTATGTTAAAGGAAGCTCAGCAAAAGCTTTTGTTTGAACACAAAAACACTCTGGAAGCTTTAGGTGCCTTGTTTTAATGCAGGGAGGCTGTGGCCTGGCAGAAGACTAGCACCAGGGTTTCGCCATGCAATTCTATAAGCAACAAACACAGACACTGCAGTTTGGGTTCACAATGCTGCAAGCAGAGGTGCCTTTGCTTGGATGTGGCTCCCTGGTCCTCCCTCTGCAGCCACCAGGGCAGCTCCAGCTTGACTTCGCATCGCTGCTCACATCTCTAAAGCCATATGGAGGGAGCCAGCTGGGCACATGGGCTGCTGCCTGTGTTTGTGCAGCTCTGTGAGCTGCTGCAGAAGCCATAGTCACAGGGAATCCCTCAATCCCACATCCTCCCCACTGCCACCTCTGAGTTTACATCAGAAATAGCCACTCCAGTGGGTTAACATGATGTAAACATACACAGAAAAGACATAACTGTTCAACAGACAGCAGTACTCATCCATCCACACAAATTGCCAGTGTTTCCTCTCCTGTAACCCTCTGGGCTCCCCTTTGACTGGAACACCAGCTTTTGCTAATTAGCTCAGTTTTACCTAATTAGCACCCAAATGGATGTGCCTCCTTTTGCTGCCCCTGAGCCTGCAGAGAGCCTAGAGCTAAGGATTTATGCAGAGGAGCAGGGGAGAGCTCTTTGGGGTTTGCATGGTGTGTCCTCTGCTCTGCCTATGGGGAAGATGCATGAGTGTGTCCTTACACTGTTGTTACTCAGTTGGTTGATACGGAATCTGAGTAGTACCTGTACCAAATACCAAATTGTCACTGTCTCATTGAGCCTTTTCCTTTCCTGTGAGTTTATTGTGTGGTTTGGGTTGGGATTGTTTTTTATTATTTTTTTTTAGTAATGGTCATGGTATTTTGCTGGTGGTTTGCCTTGGGAAATAGAGTGTGTCCTACATCCATAGCTATTTTAAGATTCTCCTCTGTTGCCTGCTACCAGCTGGGGACATGGCTAGAAGGAGCAATGGTTTCATGTTATAAGAGAAAACATTGGATATTTCTAGTGAGACTGTAACTGTAGGATCCTATAGATATTTATAACCTAGAATATTATGCTCTTAGGGATGGTACTCATCTCACCTGACTTTAGTATTTTAAAAGTTGGCATTCTGGCTTAAGTTAATTGAATAAGATCTATTTGCAGACAGTGGAGAATGAGGTACACCTAGAAAGCAAGTTAGTGTGTTTTCAGTATTTGTATTAAGGAGAATATCCTTTTCCTTTACGTTAGTTTTGTTCCAGTTTGCTTGTGTTTTGGGATGCCAGTAGAGATTTACGTTACCTTAATGATAAGAAAAATTCTGTTTGCTTAGTGCAGAGGAGTGAAAAAGAATTGGGATTTACCCCTCTAGATGGTTTAGGTACTCTTTATGACTCTGCCTCTGCAGAAGTCTGCAGAGCCCAACAGAGCAGCGATGTTGCAGGATGCTTATGTTCATGTGTAGCAGATAATGCATCTGTATGGTTTCCTTTTTCACAGTGGCTTGAAACAACAATTTCGTGTGAAGGGGAGACTGAAGTGGGCTCGTTTGTTGCAGTAGGTGATGAATACCTGCAGTACAGTCACGTTAACCCTTATCACATTGTAAGAGTCTGTGTGGGGCTCGTACTTAGAACTGAAACTGCTCAAGTCCTCCTGACTAGTGTAACCAAATGAAGTTGTTTAATGGTGGTGTTGCATACCCATGTTCAGGTAAGTACTCAGTAAAGGTCGCTGTGAGTAGGAACTCATGCAGAGCAAATCAGTCCTGCTCTTACCAAGTCCTTGCAAGACCCAGTCCTTTAGTGACAGAAACTTTTTCAGTGGTCTGTCCAGATTAAAGTAGCTGAGGGTTACATCAGTTTTCTCCAAAACTAAAACAGGCAGACAGAACCACTGTCAGAAAAGCATGAGGATGAATTTCAGCTGGGTGGGAGCAAAGATCTGGGAGCAGGGATACTTACAGATGCCTTTCTTAGCATTCTACATCTTGAGTTCGTGCCTGTGAGGGTATCTTAGCCCACAGCTGTCTGGCTCAAACACTGGATCATTATCATCCTGATTGCTTAGTTGTGTTCTCACATGTGTGGCTTTTTGGGTGGGCTGATTCCATGGTTTTAGCTAAATTCCATTTTAAAAAGGAATATGGGTCAGAACTGGTTCCAGATGGGAGTCCAGGGGTGTGACTCCACCCTACACATGCATTGTCTCCATCCCAGAAAGTTTTGTGCTCTCCTGCTGCCGCTCTGGGTGCAGTCTTAGGTGATGTGCTTCACAAATGCTGCTCTGCTGTAGGCATGGTGCTTGTGCTTACAGATACAACCAGAAAACGTTAAAAAAAAAACCCAATCAAATAGCAATGAAAAAAAGACTCCCCAGAAAACCAACAAAAACTTTATGGCCAGAGACATGTCAAGAGGAATACCAGGGCAAATGCTGTGTGGTGTTTCTGGACTTGGTGGCTTGGTTTTTTTAGTGCTATGGCCTGGGTGCAGAGTGTGATAAGGGCACATAAATGTGACCATATAGCTCAAAGATAAGCTGCTACTTGGTAAACTTGGCATAAGTATATGCTGTTCCACGGTTCAGGGTGGGTTTTCTCTGAAGTGCTTCTCCTCTGTTAAACAAGAGCTGGATGGTCAGTGGGTCAGACCTGATTGTGAGAAACTGCAGTGTGAGATGGCTGCTCCAGTGCCAGGTTTGGAGGTCAAAAATGCCACCCCCTCTTTCCTTGCTCCTAGTTCACCTTAATATCTGGCGGCCCCAACAATTTCTGTGCCTGCACTGATGGACAAACTTGTCTTTCTGGATTTAAGCCAATGCACTGGAAATAATGCAGAATGTTCATACTGGATTTAGTGAGCTTGTCTTAGTGAGTAAAGAGAATAGAGGCTAGAGAGGAGTGCTGCAAGTAGTTTTGGACCAGGCAAGGTGACTTGAAGGGGAGACAGCCAATATTTGTATTGGCGTTGTCCTGTGCTGCATCAGGCTGGTGATGAGTTAAAGAAAGTAACACCCCTGTGTCTGCCCAGCGTGTGCTGTTGATGTATTACCAGGTAACACTCAGTGCTCTGAATGATCTTCCACAGTGTTCAGTGATACTTCTGTTTTTCTTCTCTGGGGAGGTCCAACACCACTTGCAAACCTGAAGCTCACCTCTGAAGAGGAGGGAGAACTTTCTCAGTTTGCCATCCACTTTCATCTAATATTTAAGATGCAGCATAAAAGTTGGTTTATGCGGTAGCACTGGGGAGTGAATTTTTTATTGATTTAAAAATTAGTTATTTTAGCTTACTATCTTGTGCATCAGAACATGGCCTTAGCTTCAGTAAGAATGCTGTATATTATTAATATACATCATTAATTTATTCTTGGCTTTGGGCTAGTAAAAGCACTTAGTTCATTTCCCTGTCCTTAAAGTCGTACAAGAAAGGTCTTAAAAATGTGATGGGGAGCAAAGCCATTTTGGACTAGAGCTGTGGTCCCACCCTTTTGTTCCTCAAACACCTCTTCCTTTGGGGGTCACTCGCATCTCCAGCTGGGTCAGTGCAACAGTGGTGAGTCTGTAGGTGCTGAACTTGCTGGCTGGAAGGTACAGGTCTGATTTTGGCACCCAGGCCACCTGCACAGATGCTGTGAAACCTAAATAGTTGATAAAGCATCTGTTTTGGGTTAAGGAAAAGGGATGGGATTGGTGTCTCCCCTTGCCTGGTGCCATACCCTTGTGTTCAGGAGGGCTGGGTGCAACCTGCACCCTGGCAGGGTAAGCGCGTGAGCCTGCATGCTGCCAATCGGAGATGAAAAGCGCTAATGCTTCAGGCAGACCTCCAAGGCAAAGGACCGCCGTTTCTGTCTCTATTCATATGCTGGTTTATTTATAAGCTATTAAAGATGTATAAAGTGATTTTTGGAGCAGGCAGTGAGCCTGTGTCTCTCTGTTTCCAAGTGCGTGGTCTGACTGACTGGTTACAGACTCCTGCTTACTTTCCTGCATGCTGTTTTGTGTCAGATCCTCCCATGTTGGACACTGTAGTTGTTCCATTGACGTGGAACCTTTGTAGGGTGTAGTTTAGCTAAAGCAATGAGCAACACAACATATATTTTGGTTTTTTGAATCTGCAAGGAAATGCACCCTGTTAAATCACCACCTTCTCTGTGCAGGGTGTCTCACATGACACTTTCCATGGAAACTGCTGGTAGTTTCATGCTGACTGGTGATGGCTTGGTCTCCTCTCCTAGCTTTGTGGGTGAGTGGCACTCACTATTTCAGTGCACTTCTGGTTCAACTCTTCATGGCAAAATAGCAGCAATTTCAGCACTAGATGCATATTTTTCCCCTCTAAAATTATTTTGCTGCTTACAGCCAGCTTGCTTAGGCATCCTGAAAATTAGCTTATTTTTCATTGGTCTGCAAATGCAATTGAAAGGAAAAATGTAAACAGAGGACCTGTCACATCCAAAGAGAGTACTTGTTCTCTGGCAGGAATGTATTTTACCCAAATGTATGATATTGTAGCAAGGCTACCTTAACAAAACAAAAAACCCAAAACCACAAACCCAGACAACCACTTAGTGGGCATCATGATTAATTTGATTTATTTGCTGGGGTCTGTTGTTGCGCAGATACTGAGGTGCGACATCTGAGTTGGACTGATGGTGCTTTCAACTATCATGTCCTTGATGTTAGTTTAAGAAATACAGCAATGTGGCAGAAGGCATTGTTTGAAAGGCTGGGAAAATGTATTGCACAAAATACTGAGCAACTCTGAACCTTAGAAAAGGCATTTTCTAAATTGATCTTTGAAAGTCTCCTTAGTCTGCTGCAGGTTCCTTAGCATCGCTTACAGCTGGACATACACGTCTAGTGCTGCAGATGTGCCATGGGGAACAGCCAACAATAGATCATGTTAAGCTCTTAGATATGTGAGGGTGCACGAGGCAAATAAAGTGTATTACCGTCATGTGGTTTTATTGTTGTAAAAGCAATTGTAGTAAAAGTTATGGTAATCCCTGGTGTTCTGCTCCAAAGCCCCTTGAAGTCTGCATAATGGCTGCATTGAATTTTAGCAGCCTTTGAATCAGGTTTCCCATTGTAGGATGGTACTGATCAAAACCTGGTGCTCTAAGGCTCTCTTTAGAAATCTCTGCTACTGCTCTCTTCCTATTCTCCTGGCAGTTAACAAACACTGACACAGCAGCATTTAGAAAGTTTTCTTAGATCTACTGATGAAAAGGACTGTGTAAGAGCTAGATATTATTATTCTGCCATCATATGTCAGGTTAGTGGGTTACAAAGTCTGTGCCACAGTGAGGAGCTTGCTGCCTTGGATGTTTGCATGAACACATTTACCTCCATTTTTAAGCTGTGATGATAGAGCTTTCCTTCTGGGAGGGAAAACCTATTACAACCACTCTTTGACCAATCTCAGCAAACCCCTCTCCATTGCTGCTGCTTTGTCTAAATGCAAGAGCAATGCCCTGAAAGAAGTTTTAAAATTTAAAATCTTGCTTTTTTGAAGACCTTGGGTGTGTTCTGAACATAGTGCCGCAATAGATACATGCAAACCCCCAGCAGCATTTGCTCTGTGGCTGTAAGGAGTCCTTCTGCTAAGTACAGCCACTTGCACACATGAGTGAAGGGACACGTGGAAAGCACCCATTTTGTGGGGTGAGCAGTGATTTGAGATGGCCATTTGTTTCCTTGATCTCTCAGTGTGGCTTTGGGCATATCATTTAGATTTTCAATCTCATGGTTTCCCCACCTGTAGAATGGGAAGAGTAACTACTTTTATGGGCTGGTGCTGTGCAGGGTCACTCTCTCCAGCGAGGATGTTCTGCCCAGCTAGTCCAGCACCAGATTGCTGGTGAGGCAGCGGATTGGAGACTCTGCTGTACCTGGAGCGCGTCATGTCTTAGAAAAAGGGGAGCAAACCTGCAGCACTGCCTCGTAGAATTGCTACTTTCCACAAACCTGGCGGCAGTTCTCTGTACTGTTCAGTTCTTGAGCTGTTTGTGTGCAGCCTGATGGAGTGCATTGCTGTCTATATTTCCTTCACTGAAGAGCAAGCTGTTAGCTTTTTTTTTAACTGACTTTCTTGCTAGCGTTGCCAGTGACTTGGCGACACCTTAAAATGCATTTTCCAATTTAATTGTTCTGACAAACCCTGGGTTTGGCTGAATGGGGAGCTCCCATCCTGTGCTTAGCACAGACACAGCATCGATTCAGTGCAGGTCTTCCTGAGGCTGAATTGAAAGAGCAGTGTGCCTCTGCTCTCAAGCAGCAATTCCTCTCCTTGTTTAATAACGTCTATGGGAAAATTCCCAGCACTGAACAGAGGCTTCCTGACTGCCAGTGCACTGTTTGGATCATCCCAAAGGGCCTTGCAGCTAGAATGTGGGTTTGTACGATTTCTGGGATAATTCCTGTAGAAACTTATTAATTCCTCCCCTGTTCTATTCCTATAGGAGATGGAGGTGACCTGACTAAAAGCTTTAGCTAAGTAGAAACAATTCAGACTGTCTTCATTGAATTTTCAGTGAGATCTCAAATATGTGAATACCTGCAAAAGTGTGATCTCCTTCCTAAAAATCGCTATAGGTAAAATACAGTTCATAGAAGACCTTGGCTCTGTTTGCTGCAGTCATGCAGCTGGGTGTGGAGAGCAGTTTCAGTATATGGGGAGTGGTCCGTGATCAGCTAAATATTGTGCTGAGCTATACCCCTGCAGAGACCCCCAAACCTATAGCATCTGTCTCTTATGTTAGAGACCTGCTGGTTAGGTAGCTCTGCACAAAATATACCCCCAATTTGTCTGCACTGCAAGCAGAGACCATGGGGGCTGCCGCTTCCAGAGGACGGTGCAGATGAGATGATACTGTGACTATTCTTTATTTACAGCTTCTCAGAGCATAGCAGACAGCATGTAATTAGAGCAATTGGTTCTGATGTTAGGGAAAGAGAGGACAACCTTGTCTACCG
Source organism: Falco rusticolus (assembly GCF_015220075.1). NCBI lineage: Eukaryota > Metazoa > Chordata > Aves > Falconiformes > Falconidae > Falco > Falco rusticolus. The sequence continues at coordinate 32,278,057 of NC_051193.1, forward strand.
ATGTGTCAGAATGGCAAGACAGTACATGTCTGATGGTCTCTAGAAAGAGGAGGTGATGCTTTCAGAGAGGGAAGCAGGATGTATTTGCATCTTGCTTTCATTATGGATGGAAGAGAAAATACTGCGTTAGTGGCCATTCATTATCTTTCCATTAACTGAAGCTTTTTAACCTGAAAGAGTTAGGAAGAGGATTGGCCAAAGAGATTTTTGGGGATGGGGAATGCTGAATTTGAACCCACTCTGGAACACAGAAGACAGAAAGGACTGGGAAATAAAGCAAACGTGGTGGTGGTACTTGTGGATAAGGTAAATGAAACAGGATTAGCCTATAGCTCGATGGACAGAGCGCTCTGGCAGCCCACAGGGGAGGTCACAAACTTGCTCTGAATTTTAGCAGGCAGTCCCTCAGTCTTGTCCTTAATCCTGTAGAGAAAGAAGAGCTGGCTGTGGTCTGGGGGCAGTTCTCATGGGTTCACATCCTGATGGCTGTGTTGCTGTGCTTAGTTGGTTTGCAGCTACTGCATTTAACAGGTCTGGTTTTGGCTGGCTGCTTCTGAAGGCTTTTTGCTTAGGATTTGTCAGTGCCAGAGGTGGTGTTGAGCATGAAGACCTGTGGACGCCTTGGAGTGTGAGGTTAGTGGAAAACATTATGTCAGTGGGCTTGGTGATCTCTGGAGCAAGAGGGCAGTGAAAATGGAAAAAAAATAGTATTTTGAGACCTGCTAGGTGTAGAAATAGAGGGCTGAGATAACCTGAGAGCAAGAAAATTCTTCAGGAGGGCTGGGAACTGGAGAAGAAAGAGCTCAAGTAGGATTGATTTATAGGTAGTAAAGACCTCAGTTTAGCTTGTGCATCACAACTTTTTCTGTTTGCTATGGCTTAGCAAAGCATGGCTTGTATTCTGGCTACTTCTGTGTTAAACATGCAGTTAAGAGGTCTGAGAAAAACCTGTGGGCTCTGCAGAAGTAAGCAAGCTGGTGCAGATCAAATCTGCAGAGGTAGAAACTCCAGCACAAAGGTTGGAAGCAAGAGCAGGGCAACGGAGACTGAGGACTGCAGCCCATATCCACCTGATCTTCCTGTTGGGGGTGCCAGAAAATACTGAAGCTTCCTGCGGTCTGAGCTTAGCACTTAACTGGTCCTGAGCTGAATAATCTTGATGGGGAAAATGGGCTTCAGTTCTATGGTTTGAAGTGCTAAAATCCAGGGATGGTGATAAAATAGGCAGCACCCAGAGGATGAGGGTAGTGGATGAGGGTAGGGTGCTTGCGGTCCCAGAGCTTAGGTGCCCAGCAGAGCTGAGGGCCTGATTTCCAATTGCCTATGTCCTGGATTTTATCAGGGTGCTGAAGGGACTCTGCTGGAGGTGGGCCAGGCTGCTTTAGCACCTTCTGAAGTCTGGGACATAAAAGTTGGCAAGAAACAGCCTGCAGCTTGTTGGTTATGGTAGTGCGCTGGGTGGTGGGAGACACTGGCTAGGTGCTGTTGGTTTGGAGCCGGATATGGGCTGGGGATCTTGTTGTGGGTGCTGGTGAAATACTATCCAGTATGACAGCTTGTCCTGAGATGTATTTAACAAAATGTAGCTGTGAATGTTATACTGATCCCCTTTGTCCACTGATGTAAGTGGCATAGAAGAGAGCAGGGGTGGGGGAGTGTCTACAATCTCAGTGCAGCAGTGGGTGGGCTCCCTTGGATCTCCAGGCATGCAGTGAAGGTGGGAGCAGGTGATGTCCCCTTGGGTTGAATGTCCCCCTCTAAACCCTGCAGAGGTGTGTGGGTGCATGCAGTTTGGCAGGAGGGTTGGGGGCCAGGCAGGCAGCCCCCACTACTGCCTCTGCACTGCACCCTCCTTGCCTGAGAGCTAGCAAAGGCACCTTCTCCTCTGCATGCCTGGGGGTGTGATGCTGGGGTTGCTGGGCCCTTCCCTGCAAATTAGGCTTGTGGTTTTGCCAGAAATGACATCATTTGTTAGGCAGATTTCTTCATTAGGAACCTTTCTAATCTCAGACACAAGCGACACAGAAGCCCTCCCCACCCCCTGAGCACTGAGAAAGCCGAGCTGCATTGCCAGTCTCTGCAGTACGCTTTGCTTATTTATCATTCATGGCATCATGTTTGTTTTATGACAAATGAACTTAATCACGATTTTCACAGTGGAATACACAGGAAAATGTGCAGGATAACCATAGTTGCAGGTATAGAAAACCAAACTTAATTTAGAAGGGACATAAAGGAGCAGGCTAAGCAGTGGAAGAATTGAATTAATCTAATAAAAAGACTCAGCTATATGTAATTCTTCATGCTGGAACAATAGCCCCATGAGATAGGATGTGCTCAGATTCTGCATTAAACTTTTTTCGTGTATGCTTAATGCTGAACCAAATCATTATCATTGTTTATTGCTGAAAAGTGCACTTGGGTGTTGGGAATATCCGCACGCACCCCCCGCAATGTTGCAAAATGGAGGAGGGTAGGAACTGCAGATCATTTATTAATGCTCTGCTCCATTGTGGTCTTAATCTCAAACAGATGGACCAGGATGCTCTGGCTAAAATTCCGTGTGACCATGTGGACTTGCACAGAGCTTTCCATTTCAAGTATGACAATTGCAGAGACTGGGCCACGGCAGTGAGTGTGATGGTCATCCAGGAATGTGATTCCAGCAGTTTTAGAGGCTGAGAGTTAATCACTTCAGCTTGGGAGAGAAGAGGGTATGCCTGTATGTGTGTGTGTGCGCGTATGCGTGAGTACCTACGGGTGTGCTTTGGAGTACCTTGGTTTTGATTCTTTGATACAGTGTTTACTGTGTGGCCATGCTTGCCAGGAAAACTGCTTGCTTGACTCTGACAGTGCAGTATACTTCCAATTTCTGCATAATTTCTGACCCTTATCAGTATTTTTCTTCCTCTCATGATACCAGAGCAGAAATGATGTTGGTTGAACCAGGAAGAATAATGCTTCAGAAACTAAACTACTGCTGTCCGTGTATTTTCATGCTAGTCCAGCCAAACAAATAATGGTGTGAATTGTCTGCGCTGCACTAAAATGTGCTTCTCTGTGTAGAAACATCATTAAAGAGTGGCTTAAAGTACATAGCACTAAAGAAGAATTTAGGACAGAAAATAAAAGAAAATTCCCTGAACGTGGCACCAGACATCCTAGACTCTTTATGAGATTTAGTGTCAGGGGTGGAGAGCTTTCCTTAGGAGACCAGAGACAGTAATTTGTTCAGTCTAGCAAAGTGAGAGCTCCAAGGGAATGATTGCTTCCTATAAATATTTTCAAGGGGCAAAAGCCGATGCTGACAGAAGAACTAATGGGTATTGGCTGGTGATGAATAAATTTAGGCTGGAAATTTAGGAGGCTCCTAAACATCAGAGCAGTCATGTCATGGAACAGTTTTCTAATGTGTGTAAGGAGTCAAAAGTCAAATTGCTTTTTAAAGCAGAGGTTGATGTCCTGAAAAGGGGCTTGTGACAGTGTTCAACATCAGGGAAGGGGATGGGTCTACTTAGTAATTACAAAATGCCTCACTTAAGCTTTAAATTTTATTGAAAGCTGGTTCCTTTGCCCATGAAGCGTCTTTAAAATGTGTCGGAATGCAGCAGGCTCCTGTGTGAGTGTGCAGCTTGGTTCCTCCAAAAATCTGACTCCATGGTTTAAAGGTGTTGTAGCTGGAGATAAATAGGATGGCCTTGTCTCATTTGATGACTCCAAGTGCAGCTGAGAAACAAGATCATGGAGATGCAAGTCATGGTGGGGCTGGAGAAGGCAGGATTTTGCCACTTTGCACATCTGGGAGGCTTTTACCCTGCTTGCATTAGCCCCTTTGAACATGGATAACTGGACTCCTGCCAAATGCTGATAGGAAATAGATTTATTTTTGAGGGCTGAAGTGCTGGTGAGCAGAAGGGACCTTCAGCCGTTTCCAAGGTTCGCAGCAAGCCTCAGAGCTATCCAGCTCCTCCTTTACGTGTAGCATCAAGGCAGACTGTATTTGAAAGTCTGCAGCAGCAGGCTCCCTTACATCTCAAACCCTGTACCATAGAAGAAACTGATTCCCATCTGAATGCTTGTGTAGCCTTCACTTTCTGCACGTGCATGACCTGTTGGATTCTCCAGGAACATGTGCTTCTGACCCTCAAGCAGCACTTGTATGTCTTCACAGCTTTTGCTGCTGAGCCACAGCCCTGCCTGGAGTTCAGCACTGCTGTTGCTGCATTTCCCACCCAGCTTCACCCTCCTGACATCTCCCTGCATCTCTGGCATGCTCCTCTGGGCACAGGACACAGCTCAACCTGCTAACTTCGCTAAAGCCATCTCTGCTGCAGTCAAGCCCCCTGGGGCTCTGATCCCAGAGACTTTGGGAACGGGCCAGAAATGAGAAACCTACCAATTTTTAAGCAAGATTTTGTGTCTTCTGAAAGAGCGGTGAAGGGATTTGGGAGCCTCACATCACTCTAACGAGAATAAACTGTGCAGGCACTCAGACTCTGCACATTACCCATACTGGTAGTGTCTGGACTCTTAAGATGTATCTCTGTCAGCTCAGCTGGTATAAGAGGCAGTTGAGTAAAGTCAGATAGCAGATGGACAGAAGCTTTATGTTGTTTTTACCTCTCATGAAAGTGATGCCTCCAGTACAGTCTTATAAAATGTATCAATGTCCTACTTCATACACTTCCAGGTGAATAAGGGTGCATAATTAGGTAATCAGTAAGATATAGCAGCCAAAGGGAAGGAACGTGTGGGTAAATGGATAAATTGAAAGGTTGTTGCACAAGTACTGTCAAACCTTGTTTTAGATCCTCTGTCTCAGCTTGTGGCTGTCACCAGCCGCCTCCCAGGGAGGGAGGACAGATGCTTTTCAAAGCAGGCTGAATATACCGAATGGTATGGTCAAATTGCATGTGGTCTGGAAGTGGTGCTGGGGGGGGCAGGGTGGGTAGAAATGTCTTTGTGCATCTCCATGTGCTGCTCCTCCATGCAGAGTCACTCTCCCAGCATGGAGTTAGGGCAGCCTTGAGGCAGGGCTAAGTTATGTCAGCCTCAAGCAGCTCCAAGGGGAGCAAACTGGAGCTGATCTTTCCTTAGACTCAATCCCTGCCTGCCTTGTTGTCCTACCCAAGAAAGGCTTAGTGGCTTAATTCTTCCTCCTCTAACTGGTTAAATCAACCTCAGCTCATGCTTATAGTGAGGGGCAGAGCAGCTGTAATGTGCAGAGAACAGGACACAACAGCTTATTTGACTGATTCAAGCACAGAGTTGACACTGGGGGGAAGGTTTAGCTGTAAATCAGCACATTTCTGCCTTAAGCTAATCTGCTCCCTGCCCAGTGTTTCCCACTGCAGCCGTGTTAGCCAGCAATATTCCAGCCCTGGTGATGAGGATGGCAGCACAACAGCATAGAGCAAAGCATCTTTCCTCCCTTTTTCTTCCAGCAGCCGTCTGTTCCACCCAAGGTTCTCACACCTAAGGTGGCATAAAAATAGCATCAGACTGGTGCTGCTGAACCTGGACCAGGCTGTTGCCCGGCAGACTGGTGCAGAGGGCACGGCATGGCTGTGGTGCAAGAAGGAGCTGTCTGGTCCAGGCAGCAGGACCTGCACAACAGCTCACGTGTTGACCACGTTCCTCTGTCGTCGTGTACATGTTGCTCCTCATGCCCTTTGCTGCTCCAGACTGAAAAAGCTCCTTCCCTGCAGGAGGGGTGGTAAAACACCTGAGCCATGCAGGGTTCATGACCACCGCCTTCTTCAGGGCTGCGTGTGCATTTGAGAACAGCTCTTTGCCACAGACTCCTCCGCAGGAGCAGAGTTATTTATTCATAGGCATTGGGTGTGCTCTGATAGTCGTTCAAAATTTCTTCTAAAAAGAGATTCGCCTTGTGCCTGGCCCTTCCTTCAAAATGGAGTGAGTGTGTTTTTGTACATGGTTAAAAATAGTGTCCCAGAAATTTATGATGGATAAACATGAACGAGGGAAGTGTAGCTCAAATGTAGTAACCTTCACACTGTACATGCAGACAGGTATGTGCGTCTATCCTAGCACTTCTACAATTTCTTCTCTTTTCACCCATTTCATACTTCAGTCTCTACTTTCTTCTCTAGCTCTCTTGTCCTTTTCCCCATAACTTTGTTTTAATTCTTCTGCATCGCTCTTCTTACCTTTAATTCTTGTTCTGCTCTGCCTGTTTCTGTCTCTTCACATCAGTGTACTTTTCCTCCTCTGCTTTCCACGCCACTCCTGCATGCCCCATCTTTTTCCTCTCTCCCAATACCTCTCCCTTAGCAGTTCTTAGCACTGAGCTCTTCTCCATGTTCATCCTCTTGTCTCTGCATCCTTTTGTGCTTCCTTTCTCAGCTGGTTCCTTCTCATCATCACAACACAAAGTCTATCGGGGATGCTCTGCCCATGTAGCCCTTGGGGCAGACAGGTGCCAGAGATCTCTGGTGCAGTTTAGCTAGCTGGTACAGAGATGGTCAAAACCTTCGTGTGAGGTTGCATCAAGCTGACCACCTGTGGTTAAGATGGAAAAGCTTTTTCTGCTCTCCCTCTTGAAGACGAATCTGACCTTGTCTGTAGCTTGGGCAAGACCCACCTGGAGACACCCTGCGGCAGGTCCAGGCAGGAGATGGAGGCTCTTGATCCCCACAGACAGGGGCCTGACCTGGGTTGCCAGCACAGCCTTTGGCTGGGGAATGGTGATGGCAGCCAAGGAAGGTGTCTCGGACCGCCCTGGATGTGCAGACAGAAATACCTCACCCGAATGGCTGTTTACACTTGTGATCGTGGTCAAAAGCTGGCAAAAAATCCTTTAGCCTTTATCTGATGTATTTAATTAGATGAAAACACTAAAAAGTGAAGAGTTTGCTCATATATTGTGAGTGTCTTACAGTGACAGATCTGAATGTTTATCCACATGAAGGCCCTTTCACGCTGCAAAACAGTGTTAGATGGCTTCAGGGTAAATAAAAGTCAAGCCATTAAGGGTATAAATAACCAGTTGGAAATAATCTTAATGCCATCTCCTATCCTCAGCTTCTTGTATCTCTCATGTTTCCAGTTTTTTAAAGGAGGAGAACATTGGTTATTGTCTTTGAGCAATTTTGGGTCAAGCTGGAAGCAGCGTGGACCTCAGAAGCCCTTTCTGTGTTACAGCCCCGTGGCTGATGTGGACATCTGCTGGCCTCATGGACAGTAAGAGCTGCAGCACTGGAGCCATGTGGCATTTGGCTAAGACATCAAATGCTATTTTAAGCTTCCTGAAATTCCTTATTTATTGTGGAAGACCGTTACCTAATAAATTACTTGTATTTAATTTCTGAAACCCAGTTTGCCTCTAGGTAGATGTGTTTAATGGAAGAATGTAGTGACTTGTGCTTTAGAGCAAGGTGCAGTCTGGTTCTTCATCCAGTCCTCTCTGTCCATCCTCAGCCTTCTCCTGGCTTAATTTCTTGCTTGCTAAGGAATGTGCACTGTTTTAACATTCAACATCAGAAAAAAAAAAATGTTAATCGATCTTTTTAGTAAAAGGGAGATGTTCAGAAAAGTCCAATGCAAAATTTAACCTCTGCCAGGTCATACTTTTAATTCTTGTGAATCACGGAGGTGGAAGGGGGCTCAGGTTTTCCTTGTTTCTTGGGATAACAAAAATGCCCATTGTCTGCATTTAAATTGGCGCATATTTTGTTCATTCACTTCTGGAAAAGATGTAAGCAAATTGCTGTGAAGAAGTGGCTTTAAAAAGCAGCTGCTTTGAACAAGCTAGGCCAGTGGCAAGTGGGGTGCAGTTTGCTTTTTGCACTTCACAGCTCAGTGCTGCAACTGATAGCACTGAGGAAAGATAGGGCATGGTTAATCCACTGCCCAGATTGTCAGCTGTTGGGAGCTATGGGGAATGGAAAGCTGTGCAGGCAAAGATGGCTCTTACCTCTGCTGCGCAACTCCTTCCAATATATGGGATTTGGGGACAGTGATTTCTAATAATACTCAATAGGATGTTACTATAGCAACTGTACTATATATGTGGTGAATAATTTCATGGGCTTAAATCCAACACCCTGGAAGCTAAGATGGGTCTGAGTGTGATTTAGGACTGCCTGTGAACTTCGGTCATGTGGGTGCTATGCTGAAGTGATTGGACTTGGGAAGAACTTAGGGAAGAAGATGAAAGATGCTTCTCTGACTCTGAAGGGAGCTGCAGCCTGTTAGGTGCAGCTGGGCTGGGGTAGGGAAAATAAAGGCCACCCTGCAGAGTCCCCCTGCATGCACCATGTTGCAGGGACCCTGATGCACAGCATTTCCCTTTGATATTTGAAGTTTGCTGTAAACCAGATCTGACATTTAGCTTCAGGTCAAATTAAATTGATTTGACCTAGAATGATTTTTTTATTGGTTTGTTTTTGTGTTTCACTGAAAAAAAAAATCATTAAAAAAAATTATCTGTTACAGCTCAGTTCCAAGCTGAATTACTTCTCTTTAATTTTCTCTCTCTAACTTTCTCTCAAACTGAAGTCTCTTATTTGCCCAGATTTCATCTGTAGTGTTAATTTACAAGAGGCAAAATTGGGCTATCAACAGTGATGCCAGAAAAACACCTGGAACTCCCTCCCAGGGCAGAGCTGGAATTAATTCCAGATGTGCTGTAAAGGGCAGATGATACATGGGCACACCCTGTACTCCCTCTTCCAATTTTCTCCCCTGTTCCATCCAGAAACACACCTTAACATGTAGGCTAATCTTATATCTTAACTTCAAGTCACTGCTCTTTTCTCCCATCCTCTAAGACTGTGACTAATTCCTTCCCTTTGCTGATATTGGTACCATGAGAGTATTTATAGACTGTGACCCCTGTTCTCCCCCTCCCATACAATATAAATTTATCTCTGTTATTCCCTCCTCCAGACCGGTCCCAGTACTTGCCCTCCAGTACTTATGCTATCACTGTTGTCTTCTGTAGCTTCTCTGCGTTTTTCTGTGCTTTTCCAAAGTGAAGAAAACAAACCACAAAAATACTTGGCTCCTGGTTTATCTGTGCCCTAGAGGACAAGCTACAGATGAATAGTGTGAGTCTCTTCTCCCTGTCCCTGTATGGGACCTCCTTTGTTTTACATTGCAGGGTTAGATCATGAGCCCTTATTTCTTTTGCTGTCTGTTTGTGGGCTGCCTCTTGCCTCCTTTAGCGTCCTGCCTGGGTACTTGGTCATGCTCAGTCTGCAGCACTGCTTAAGCTCTGGGCTTGAATACGCTACATCCCTGAGCACAGTGTCATCCACTGATGCATTTACACTACCCTGGCTGAGGTTTTTAATGCAATGAATGATTAGCCAGTATCTGATACTGCATGTGAAGAACTCATTCCAGGACATCTTAGTGTCTTAATTCCCTTGTTATCACTTTATCCATTTGCATGATTTCCTGTATATACATTGAGTTGATTACTACAGAGGACTGAATGCTAAAAATGCGAGAGTGGAGTTTCCCCACACTCACTACTTTTCCTTTGCTTCCTAAAACCAAGCTTCTAGCCAGGAAGGCTATTAGGTTGTGGGGCTGTTTTGTTTTGTTTGTGGGGTTTCTTTAAGCACAACCTAATGCTTAATCTTAGCTAGAAGTCATGCTCTTCCAAATGCCCTCTAGCTCACTTGCTGTGGTACTCACAAAATGGGCTTTTCCTGGAGGGCAGATTTCTTCACTTGCCCTAAAGTTTTCTGGATGTCCCTTTCTATCTCTTTGAAAACAGCAAAAAAACCCTGCTTGCCATATTTCTTTTTCTCTTTAGGCATGTTTATCATTTGGGCACAAACCTGTGAGTGAATCAGCAGTATCTGCAGAGATGTCCTGTCCAGAACTTGATCTAGAAGCTGCTTTCGTTTCAGTTGACGCGCTGTACCTGGTGTACCTGCTGGGATTGAAGGGTCCTTGTTGGTGATGATGGCTGCAAATTTGACTGTCATGGAGCTGTCTTACAAGAGTAGCTCATGCTAGAGCCTGAAGCAGGAGAGCTGCCATGGAGGTCCAGTATTTGTCCTGCCTCCCTGAGCAGGAGCACCTCTACTGATAGCATTAGAGAGTTGCTTGTGTAGATACTCTTAAAAACCTTCAGTCATTCAGGATCTGAGACCTCCCTGGGCTGAATAGGAAACTCAGTGCTTTCTGCCTCTCCTAAGGTCAGGATGGCAGCAAAGTCAGATTTTCAGGTTTGGAGTCTTGGATGTTTCACTTAGGGAAGGGGATGTTCTTTGGAGGAAAAAAAGACCTCCCTGCGATTGAAAAGGTAAATTTTCATTGCAACTTTTAATAGAAATCTTCCAGCAGATGTGGGTGAAGCAGTGGTGTGCAATAACCGCTCCACAAGAACTGCTTCAGCAGCACTGTCGGCACACGTATGGGAGATCAAGCAGAGCAGAGCGAGGGGAGAGCTCCCTGCTTCTGCCTTTCACTGCAGCTTCCACGGTTACCTGGCAGCTGACCTTTCCTGTGTGGCAGAGACTCTGGGAAAACTGCATGAGGCATCATGATCTGGGTAATTATCCCCAGCTTTTCACTTGTGAAGCCAAACACCAGGCTGTGCTGCTGAATGCGGAGAGAAGCGCCTGCCAGAGAGGTTGGTCCTGGCGCTGCTGTCAAGCTGCTGCCCCCCTCCTGCTTTAATAACACACAGTAATTCCAGCAAATGGTTGGTTTAACTCAAGGTTGCTCTGCCACAATCTCAGGAGCTTTCAGTAGTGCTTCAAAGGGCAGCCTCTACTGTCTTTAAATCTGCAGAAGACTGTGATTTAGCCACCGACTCTTGACTGTGGGGAGCTGGGTCCCCTTGCAAACAACAGAAGCATAACTTTGCGTTGGCTTTCCTCTGCTCTTCCAGAAAAGTGATGATCAGCAGCTGCCTGCCCTAGAGCAAAGTAATTGCCCTATCCCTGCCCTGCTGCCTGCAGCAGGACAGAAGAGGGCCAGAGCCAAAGATACCCATGTCCTAGGTTTCCTTATCCCAGGAAACAGTGGATGAGTCTGCAGCACTGCTCGTGGGGCTGCCTGCATGGTGCACATGTATAGAGGGGATTGGAGCTGCTCCTCTTCCCCCAGCTTGGGGGTATCCGGGAGCCAGGAGCTCATGGGTGACATCCAGGGTGTCTGTGAAAGGTGCTCAAAGACAAGCCAGCCTGTTGACCAGGCCCCAGCTCACCACAGAGATCCCACATCACCCCTGCAAGCCTTCAAGCTTTGGAAATGAGATGGAGAGCTGCTGAGTAAGGACGGAGCAGGAGCTTCTCCTGGGCTTTCAGGGAAGGCAACAGTCAAACTAACCTGTGATCCTCAAAATCTTAATTGCACCTCTCCTCAGAGTACAGGCTTCAAACTTGCTGGGTGAATATTTCTGGTGTCACGTGTTGATACACAGGAGGTGGAGGGGTTTGTAGTTGTATCAGTTCTTCACTAGAGTGTAGGCTAGGCTAAATCTCTAAAAACGTCCTTCAGGGAAGTGAGATGTCTGGGGAGGATTTTTTCTGTCTCTGCTTGGAGTAAACTCATCTTTTACTGGAGAAAAGACATAGTGGCAGGTAAATAAAAGAGGGAGCTTGAAGGCAAGGACATTTATAGCATTAGTTACAGCACATATGGCCTGATCCTCCTTAAGCAGAGGCTGGAGCCAGCAGGTTGATACTGATTTATGACTGCAGTGGCTCTGCCCCACATTCTGCACTACTTTGAGAGATTTAACTTTTAACATACTTTTGAAAACTTTTGACTGACTTTCAGATGCATCCTTGGTGCCCCCACCTTCTAGAAACAGAGAAATAACTTAACATGCAAGGAAACCACATTAGCACTTGGATCAGAGCCCACTGTCCCACCTGCCTCAGCAGAACCTACCTTCCCCCCGGCCCCCTCCCCATCTTTTCTGGAACTGCTCATATTTCCTCACTCCTTGATGCTCTTATGTATTCTGGATCTTATTTGATGCTGTACAGGGTCTTTTCTCCTAATGTTTCTATTGCTGCGATAAAGGTAGACACCAGGAGCCAGCATAGCATACGCCAGATCTTTGGTCTTTCTGGTGCAGGTCAGGTGATGGGAAAACCCTGGGTGAAAAGAGAGTTAGATGGTGACTTTTGAGCTCTGTCTCTTTGCCTGTGTCAGCCTCACACCACCATATCCTCTCTGACCTAGATTTCCCTGCTCTCCCTTGGGCATTAGATCTGATCCTGATTTGTGGCCAGTAATGCCTTGTCCTCAGACTCTACTTGTTGGTTCCCAGGGCTGAGTACTTCCTTCCCTGGTGATAGTTTTATGCAGGGTAACTCTCTTGCCTTTGGTGCAGTCACTCCCGATTTACCTCAGCCCTCGGTGCCTGACAGATAGTTTTCTCCCTGAATTACCATGCCTGACACATTGCTGTAGGTGTTACGCATTGTCACAAAATTAATTTTCCTCTCGAGAGACCTCAGTGATTTCAGCTGAACTTCATTGCAGTTGTTGCTCTGTCTCCCTGGAAGATTCATGATGCTGGGGGGGCTTTGACCTTGGGGGATGGGGAGCCAATTGCATGATTGGCTTTCTTCCTTTTTTTTCTCATTTTTAAATAGCTGGATTTCCATGAGATATTGTGGTCAGGTATGAATGGCATAGGGAAGACTCAGCAGTCTTCCAGATGTGTATCAGGTTCTTACTCAAAGACTTGTATTTCAGCAAAAGCCTTTCTCTGACACTGGCTTTTACCTCCCTGTGGAAGAGCCTGAAGCTGTAGGGTGATGCTTTCTGTCCCGTGTTTACTGCAGCATCAAAAGCAGCTGGTGCTGGCATTTTTCTCTTTTCCAGGCTGAGTTTGTATCTGCAGCTGCACGGCTGTTGATTGCTTTACAGCAGTTGTGAAAAGCTGAATTTGTAAGTAACTGAGACCCAGCAAAGGCGGGGCTGGATGGACAGAACGTGACAGGGCCCTGGGGTGGAGGCTGGGCAGGGGAAGAGGGTGTTTCTGTAGGGGATGTTGAAAGAAAACCTGGTCAGAGGTTGGAGAGTGACCAACTGCTGCTCTGTGGTGGTCGGGAGGTAAAAATAGTGATCAGCTGAAGTTGCTAAATCATGTTTGGAGTGGGATTTAGGTATTTTATATCTCAAAGGCAAATGAGACTTAGCCAACCACATCTAGATTTTGTGAGATACTTCGGTGTGTAGTGCTCTAAAGGGAGCTGGGTCCCATTTCAAGTCATTGAAAAGCATGGTTTAGGTGCTAATTCACTTAATGCTTTTAATATTTTTGTCGTGGGACTCAGTGGAGTTTGATTGTTCTAGGGGAAATGTGACTACAGTGAAATATGAATGAATTATTCTCATAAGCGTGGTTTAATTATCCTTAGCAAAGTGCATTTGATAGCATTTTAGGCAGTACCTTAGTGTTACTGAACCCTACTGATCACTCGTTACTTCTATCACAGGAGTGAAAACCTGCTTTTTTCCTGAACCAAATTTTCTTTAAAACTTACTAAATAATATTTTTATCCTTTTCTGAAAATTATGAAAATCTACTGCAGCTGCACTTCTAGCAGAAGCATTTGCAACTTTATGCACATTTTAAACAGTTTTGTGCTCCTCTCAGGGCTTTTTCTTTTTCTTTTTTTTTTTTAATCCCCTCCAGTGTTCCTGATTTTTCATGCGTCTAGAGTGCTGGGGAGGGCTGTCACAGACCAGGGTTTTACTTCCAGGTCACATTAGAGCTCTCTGAGACCATTTATTGAAGCAGAAAGCCTGAAGGGTACGTGGGGGTGGAACTGCTGAATCATTTACTACGGGTTCACTTTGCACGCTGGCTGATGCTGAGCATCCTCTGTCAGATGCCATGAGCTCTGTGGGTGTCCATGGGAGCTGAGGATATTCAGCATCATCAAATCAAGCTGTGTTCCTTTGTTTCACTTGGCTTGGTCTGGGGTGCACCACAATATCCACAGTGCCTACTCAGCACGAAAAAGTGGACCCTGATAGCTTTTTGGAGTGGTGCTGGCAGGGAGATGATAGCTGTTGTGGTGCAGAGTCCACAACAACAAAAAAAGATGCTGTTAATAGCCTGCTGGGGTGGTGGTGCCAACAGCACAGCGTGTCCTGCCGTCCCCAGAGCAGATCTATCTTAATCTTATTAAAAGCTCATCAGTGTTCCCTACACATCCCTCCTGTAGACGGGGCTGTAGCACTCAGCAGCTGAGCCAAGACCTGATCTGTGCCTGCCCAGTTTGGGGAAGAAACAAGTCATCTGGGGCAACAGGAGAAACCCCCAGGCAGGGTCTTGGGGAAGCCATGTGGAAGGACCACGCTTTGGCTTAACACGATGGTGACCTGCCACCAGCTACTGGGGGGAGCGTCTCAACCAGGCTGCCCCCAAACTGAAGCTCCCAAAAGCGTTAGGGCCTCCAGAGGCTGGACTCTGAAAGCAAATTGTTCCCCGCTGCAGCCTCTGTGCTTATGATGAGATAGTGGGTTGAATAAATGATGCTCAGCACCAGCAGCCTAGGTTTTCTGGAGGCTGGAATCCCAGCTGACCCCCCCCCCCCACACACACACACATTTAGCACATGGAGGACTGAAACGGGGGAGCCCAGGAAGTGGAAGCTGCAATACCTGCTTACAGTAGACAGCAAAAATGTTGGGACTGGAGGCTGTAGTAACTCGTATCTTCTATGAATTGACTTGGGGGAGGGGTTTTACATGCCTCAAAGCATATAATTAACTTGTCTGAGTTTAGGTCTTGCTTTCCATCTCAGGCAGGATGAAGCAGAAGTCACTCCAATGAAGTCAATGTAGTAACTAGAGTGTAAAGAGAATTAAGCCCGTTTTTTCAACCTTGTCCTTTTGCCCTCCTGCCTGGGCAGGAGACAGCACCTGCCTCTCTGCATGGCAGCATTTCCTCTGGCTGCTGCGGGATCTCGAGGGGAAGGATGAACAACTTGCGCAGCTGATGCACTGACTCACTCCTGTCCCCAGGAGCTAAGGCGCAGAGCTGTCAGCTGCTCTGAGGTGGCAGAAAGCAGCCTTCGTGCTGCTCTGAGTTTCCCCAAGCTCTGACTTCAGGACTCATGCAGAGAACCATAATAATAGAGTAAGACCATGTATCCTTCTGATACATCCAGATTTTGTATAGCCACTATCGTGCAGATAAATCCCAAAATTACTTTTGGAGTATTGCCATTCATGTTTGCAAATGCTATGACTTGTGGAGTTACATCTTTCCTGCAGTCGGAATCATGAGAGTTCTGGAGGAAAAGAAGTTGCTAACCTGTAAAGTGAGTTTTCAAATCCTGAGCTAAAACAAAGAGCACCATCTCCTGGCAGCCGGGAAGAGCTGGCACTGCTGCGAGGGATGCATGCCTAGTGCAGTTCTCTTGCAAGCAGCTTGCTGCTCTCTGCATCTAACCTATAGCATCTGGAGGTAGGAAAGCTCAGGGCTGACAGCTGGCTCTGGCCATTGAGATGGGCTAATCCAGAGGAGACTGAGAGCTGATCCAGTGGTGTTATCCACAGCACAGTGATGCCTGCACTTGGCGTGAGGGATCTCAGCCATTTGGCTTTCAAGCTTTTCTTGAGTTGACACACAAATGCTCAAGTACTTTTGAGGTTTACATAGATATTGAAGTCCCTTGGGTTAGAAAATTCATGGAAGAAGGCTCTTGCAGAATTGAGAGCATGGCTCTCAAGTGGTACACTCAAACATCCCTGAGGGTTTCCAGCCTAATTTGAAGCATTGTGTGATTTGGGATGGGGCAGAGACATGCTTCTGCCACACGTGCAAGCTGCCCTTGCTGCTGCTGGGAGTGGTACTAGTAAAGGATGTTTGGAAATCTGGGGAGCTTTTCTGTGGTTTGAGTTGGACTTGAAATCAAGCAGGGAGAAAGAAGCAGCTTGATTGGGATCTAAGAAGACAGGGTGTGCTTTGAATTTGGAGGTAGACTTGGGACTGCTGGTCCATTTGGGTACTGTGAAGAGATGTGGAAAAGTGATAAAATGCTGAACACCTGGAGAAATATGTATATGACTACAGAAGAGAACATAGTAAGGCAATACGAGTTTTAAAAAGGACGGTAACTGAATTGGGAAACTAAAGAGAAACAATGACACATCGTGTATCAGGGTCAAAGGAACAGGAACAAGTCTTTCCCTTTTTTTCTACTTTTTTTTTTTAAGGATAAGTTATGAATAAAAAAAGCCAAGGTCAAGCACAGGCTTTTTCCTAGTAGCTGATGACAAAATTGTTGATTTGGTACAGAATAGACAGGACTGTTTAACAGCAGCTTTTGTGTTTGGAAGAAAGCAGGAGGATGCATCTATCTGATGGTCATGGATGAACAATAAAAATGAAGGAGAGACTGGAACATGAGCTGTTGTTGTGGGGCTGGGAAACATGGTCTGTGCTGGTCACCAGAGAGGACCTTGAGCTGTAGTTTGATCTCCAGATACAGATGTTTAGGTGGTGGCAAGGTCTGGGCAATGGGGCTCCCCTGCATCACTGCCAGGTGCAATGGGATGCCATGATGACTCCTTGGACAGACAGCCTTGCTATGAAATCAGCTTTTCTAAGTCAAAGGGTAATTATAAAAAGCTTGGCAAAGCGTTCAACCACCTCCTTGAGCCTTTAAGACAATATAGGATATGTTTTTAAGAGCCAGGCTTTAGTCTCAGTACTGAAAGAATGTCACTGTATATCCCTGAGCTCTGCGGTGCCTTTGTGAGTCTTGCATCAGAGCAAAGTTGCTGTGCTGGAAAATGCTCATTGCTCTTATCTAAAACCTCAAATCTCTGGATGACATCTAAAGGGCTGCAGTACTGGGAGTGTCATGTGGTCTCAGAGACCTTCTAGCATCATTTGGAGCCAGTCAAACAAGAGTACTCCCCTTGTTTATGGGACTTTGCTTATTATTATTATCTTTAGTCTATAAATTACCACAGTTCCGAACAGGACAAGGTGGACCTTGTCCAGGAGGCTGTGACCTGCATGGACATGAGAGATACCTGGGGAGATCCTGCTCCTGGGAGCTAGCAGTCTTGCAGCAGTGGCATAGCCAGTAATGACTCCTGAGGCTCAATATCCAAAGCAAAATCAGAGCCAACTATTTAAAAGACTTACAGGAATTTGCTGGAAGCAGCTTGCTCACACTATTCTGCTTTTGTCTTGAAAAGGTTGCTGAAACCTTTACTCCTCCAATTGCAACCAAAAAACCTTCCTCTTCTCAGTGCATCTCCAGGCTGTAAAAATAGCATAATCTAATTAAAGATTAGACACCCCCCACCCCCCTTCTGAAAAATTAATAATTCTGACCTAATCACTGACACACAATAAATACCAAACCTCGCATTGCAGGGTCGTCAGCTGTTCTCTAGAACTGAACTTTCCCGTCCTCCTGTGGCTGGCTGGCTGTGCCATTGAAGATCATCAGAGTTGCACGTGAAGACTGAGAAAGGCAGAGTAACGTGAAAACTAGTTATTGTGTTGAAAATTCAACACAGGATTCTGAAGTGATCCATTTTAAGAAGCCTGAGCATACCGTAGTTGGGGGGAAAAATTAAAGTCGGTTTTATTTAATTCTTTTTCTTGTGTATTATCCTCAGCTAACTTCTGCTTCCCCTTCCAGTGTGCTGCAGCAGTTCAGCTTGCATTGATCCAAATTGGGCTTCAGCTGCCTTTCTTAAATTAAGAGTTACTCTGCATGGAACCAATGATTTCTAAATTATTTCCTGTGTCAGTTGCTAAATAGCTCTAAATCCAGTGCTGTAGGAGCAGATTTCTGGAGCGTTCACTTACTTATTCCAAGGAAATTAAACAGTCATTTTCAATTTTTTTTTTCTGTACAGTTGATGAAAATACATGTAACTTGCTGAGCATCTCAGCTGTGTTCAAATGATTGAATTAGACCCATTACTTCTTAGCTGGTTGCAGGAAGTGAAATTATTTCCCGAGGGCTCGTGTTACAAGAAAGCAGGACTGCTGCTCTCAGGCGCTGAATAGCTTTGCTTTACCTGAATTGGCAGGCGAGATTTTGGGCATATTTGAGGGAAATCCAGTTTTTTTAAAAACCAACCCTTTGTAACAAGGGTAAATTCAGATCTGATACTGCCATCCGTTACCAGTGCTATTCAAGGCTTCTCCTTCCCACGGATATTGAACTAAATAAACTTAAAGTCAGAAAGAGAGCATTGCTTAATCACCAGGCTCTGAATACAACTATTCTTCAGCAAAAATCTCAGCTATTACAGGTTTCCATGTCTTTAATAGCCAGCCTAATAGCTGATAGATTCACACTTCCCCAATAAGAGGCAGTTTTACCAGTGGCTTTAAATCATTCCCTGTGGAAATTGAGAGTTTTGTTAAATCGTAGTAATTAGGCAATTTCAGCTGTCTTCAGTGCTTTTGACTTAGCAGTTGCCTTGAGAGTTGGGATCCCTCTATGTTCTGTTAATTCAAACCCTGTCTCTACTGGCCCTTGCACATGGACCTGCTTACACCCCCTTTAACTCTTCGTCTTCCTCCTGAACCCCAGTAAGAAATGCATTTTCTTTTTTCATTGTTATTTCCAAAATCACTGCAGAAAGAAAAAAAGGCTTATGATTGACAACGAGTCCATTTTAAATCAGCTCTTGTGTTAACATCTGCTTCAGCAGTGGTTTTGTACTATTTGAAAATGTGAAGCAATGTTTCTGTTGATGACTATTTCAGGGTGGGTTTTTTTCTTTCTGCTGCTGAATAACATAAAGAATAGGATGATATTTTCCCAGGTTTTCTTTATCACAGTGGCTCTCCTGCGAGCTCTCCTGGTCAGCTATAACTCCTGCTATGAAACACCTGACACAAATGCATTAGAAACCCTTTCACTGCTCTATTGATCAGCATTACTAAGTGCTGCAAATGCATATGCATCTGGCTCGCATATTCTGTGGACAAAGCCAAAATGAAAGCTGCAAACAGCATCTATGAATATTGGCTTGACAGCAACTTCAATCTCCTTTGACTATGTTTGTGCTCCCTCTTTACTAGCAATGGTGTGATATTTGTAGAAATGGATTTTTGCTCACTGATGGTGTTGTGACTGTGTATTTTTCATGAGCATCCAGAGCAGAAAGTATTGCACAGCCATCTTGAGCTGGTCCAAAGCACTCAGAATCGATGGGACTTTTCTAGTGAATTCAGTGGGCTTTGGATCAGGTCCAGTAGGCACTGAGGAATCATCTAATGAAAGAGCAGTCCTGAAACCCCATGATTTAGACAACCACTCAGCCAGCACAAATTGTAAATTACAAACAGCAGATACTGGCAGCAACAGGCATGAATAGTCCATAGTCAGCAATTCACAGCATGAAATATGTTGGCATAAAAAATGCATCAGGTAATTCCAGCTAACCAACACATTTGTAAAAATTCAAGCCTGTTTATGGATAATTTTCAAAAAGGCAAGTTCAGCAAGAAAAATACTTGCAAGGAAAAGAACCTATCCCTTTTTACTTCCTAATAATTTAGGAATGTTTTTTGGGCATGAGCTGGCCTTCTGAGGCACTGGATAACATCAGGTAGGACCTGATGTGGGTTCTGGGCAGCCCTGCTTAGCCCTTATTCTGCTTTGGTTTCACTGTGGTTTTCCACTTAGGCTCTGTTCTCATGTACCTTTGCTGATGAGTTGGAGTTGTTTGGAGCAGTGAGGATGAGAACTGCCTGCAGAGCGTTACAAAAAGATCTTGCAGCCCTGAGTGAGCTGGCAAGAAAATAGAAGGTGAAATTTAGAGTTAGGTAAATGTATTATGTAGAGGGGAAAAAAAAAATTCCAAATTCACATGTGTAGGAAGAGTCTCCGCAGTGACCCTGTCTGCTCTGAAACACGATCTTGCTTTGATCATAAATATTTCTATGAAAAGTTCTATGCAGTGCTACGTAGTTGTGAGGAGAGCAAACTGGAGGCTGGGAATGACTGGGAATGGTGATAATTTTTCGCTTGCTAGCTATAGCACCCCTTGCTCAGTGCTCTCATATGGCAAAGACAGCTGCCACAAATCCTTAGCTGTGAGCTGTTGGGGTGTGGGGCTGGAGCTGCTGTCAGCATCATGCATGCAGTAGCAGATTAGCAGTGAGGGCTGGCGGGGGACCAGCAGCACCCAAAGTTAGCGAGGACGGACGCATAGGAGCTGGTAGTGTAGGTATGCTGAAAAGCAAGCTGTGGCACTTTTGCGTTGCTTTTTCCCTATGCTACCAGGTTTCCCCTTGTAAAAGGAGCAGCATGCTGTTTCCACCCTAAAGGTGATCCAGGGAAGAGAAGTTGCTTGCAAGTCATCATAGCACTGAGAGATGCAAAAATATGGTGAGGGAAATGGTCATTCTGCCTTTGTGCGGGGCTTGGGTTGTGCATGTCAAGCCAGCAAGGTTGTGCAGTAAAATCAAGCCAGCAGCTACACACTAAGCAGTGTTAAGGGGAAAAAAATATGGCTTCAGGGCTTACTAAATGAGCAGCACGTGCCTAATGCATAGAGGCCCATGGGGAAAAAGCAGTTGTGATGGTATTTAGAGATGGTATCATTATGTATGTGCAAGGAGAAAGAAAATAACCAAATGCAAGTAGCTCAGGAGCTTTCATGCTACATTGTCCGGCTTCTGGCTTTGCAGCTGAAGTAACGTCCATTTAATGCTAACTTTTAAGTTTGCATTGCATGTGGTAGCCCAGGACACAGCACATGTGGAGCACATCAGGAGCCTCACATCCCTTGCAGGGTGATAAGCAGAGGCTGGAGAAAGCCATCCAGCCTCTGAGATGCAGCGTGCATCAGCACTTAAGCAGTTAACAGGCTGCTGCCTCCCTATAGGCACCAGCTCCTACAGACATCAGCTTTGTTCCTTTAGATCCCCATTCCCTCAGCCCCTATAAAAATTTCCCTTCCCGCCTCCCTCATGGGGGATCTTGCTGTTCCAGTCATTGAGCTTTATATGAATGCTGCAAATTGAGACTGGCCATTGTTTGTAATTTAATTAGCATCATCCCCAGGAACTTAAAGCATGACAGAGGGAATTAGAGGTAGTGTATGAAAATGATGCATGGGCGTGGGTAGAGGTTTAACCACTACCATGCCAGCATGCTTTGTAGATGGTGTACACAGGATAAGGCTTTCTGAGCATGTGGAAATTGCTAAATGAGCATGTTTAGTCTCTGCCCTGGTATTTCACAAATTTGGGGTGCCTATTCTTAAAAGAGAAAATGAAATCTAAAGCTGCCTACCAATTTTCCATCTCAATTTCTGTCCAGCAGAATTTTTATTCCTTAATGAAAAGTTTCCTTAGGGTGAAACTCCTCCATGTCTCTGTATTAAAAAAAAAAATTACATATTTTTGCTCAGGATTGTTCTTGTATTGGAAATCAGTTTATTTTTAAGGATATGGGATGGTGAGCCCCTTGAGTCAGATTGTGAGGAAGGTTGTGGGATTGTCATCACTGGAGATTTTTATGCGCAGGCTGGGCAAACATTGGCAGGGAACTATTAGCAGTTATCATGATGGTTATAGCTATTTTAAGATAGAACAGCAGCTGGAAGCCTTGTCTGACAGATGTGCCACTATGTTGCCTGAAGGTATAGTGAGAGACAGTCCCAAAGAGCTCTCAAGCAAAGCCAAGCCTGGTGCACAAACCGAATCTAAAATCAGCAGGGAGTGAGTACAGCTTTGCAGACAGATTGATGCATGCAGACACTTGTGTCTTCACTGTGCATCATTTTTGTGTCTTTGCTTTAGGTGTTGCAGCCTCATCACACCTCTTTGACTATGGCTCCACTGCCAACGGGGGTGACAGCTCCTTCTACACCTCTCTGATCTCCGATATCCACTACACCACCCCACGGGACTCCACCTATTTCACGGGCATTTATCAGCAGGAAAACAGCCCCATTCCCTGTTCGGGCAGCACAGAGGGGTTTAACATGCTGGGGCATCCTGTGCAAGATGCGACTGGGTTTGATTCCCATGGCTTGCTTAGCTCAGATTCAGGAATAGAGATGACTCCTGCAGAATCTACTGAAGTTGATAAAACCTTAGCAGATCCCATGAAAGCAGAAGCTTATAAATACATGGACATAAGTAGATCAGAAGAGATAAAATACCAAGAAAAACATGACCCTGACTCAGAAGATGAGAGGCCAGGCCTTATCGATAAGTACCAGGGAATACCCACCAGGTCCAGCCACACTCCTGAACCTCAGCGGGTGGCTTCACAGAACATGAAGGCAGCCAAAGAGCAAGACCTGCTTGAAGACGTAAGGCCTGGAGATCAGCACAGTGCCTCTGTGGTTACAGTCCCCGTAAAGATCACGCTCACTGAGACAGAAAGCACTTGGGAAGCTGCCAGCAAAGAGTCGAGCCCAACTCCGGCAGAGAGCAGCCTGAAGCCGAGTCATGAAGTGGTACCAACCGTGACGGTGTCAGAGCCAGAAGATGACAGCCCAGGATCTGTCACACCACCATCCTCTGGCACAGGTAATGCTGGTGCATGGCACTGGGTTTTTTGGTATTCAGAGAGTGGCTGCAATTGCAGCCCTGCACGTTGGAGAATTACAATGGGTTTGTGGCCTTTGTCTAAGGGCATGTGAGCAGACATTAATGTAATGGGTCTCCATGGCTGGAGATGTTTCTGCTCTACTTGGGCACCGCTTTGCATTGCTGAACCAAAGGGGGATGCAAACTGTGCTGTCCATCGCTAACACCCTGCTCAGGATGGGCTGCCCTTTCTGTATTAACAGAGGGGAAGGCAGGGCTGGGGATCCACAGAAATAAATTGCTGAGAGCCGCTCAGGAGCACTGGGGTCGGATCCAGGCTTGTTGAGCCCGGTCCCCCCGGGGTCTCTTCTCAAAGGGAAGTTGTGAGCTGGCAGGTGTCGTTAGGGATATCATCAGCCAGACAACAGTTTGGACTGCATCCTGGTGTCTTTGGGGTCTCTTGGTCACCCTGGCTGGCCACACTCCCCAGAGGAAATGAGGTGTGTGGGACCAGGATGCTGCAAAAGACTGGGTTGATCGTTTTAAATTTTAATAGCTGTTTTAACACCTCTGCTCTTGCAGAGAATAAGGTTAAATTGTTAAAAATAGGTGCTGTTTTCAAGTGAGAGTGCTGCTTTTAGAAAGTGCTGAGGAGGGAAATGTCACCTCGTTTACAAAGGGGACTGGAGGGACAAAGGGCCAGTCTCTTTTAAAGGCTCCTGATTTCTGTTGGGGGAGCCACCAAAATCCTATGTTTATACATTTTCTTACTGTCTGATTACTGCAGTAGTACATAATACCTATTCCTCATTTTCCCTATTATACACTGCTAAAATATGAAAGTGGCGTCGTGTTTTAAAAAGGAATAGAGCTCTTTAACAGGAAACAAAATTTTCAGACTTGAAATTAAATCTCAGTGTCCTGGATCACACCCCCTTGACAATGAACATTTAAGATTTGACAGTGAACATCCCCAAGCTGAAATTTCCCTTCCTTTGATAGCATCTATAAATATTTAAAAATCAACTGGAATTTCTTTAAAATGGCAGTCTGGGATTTCCACCCACAGTAATGCCCACCCTTACAGAAATATAGTTCCTATCCAAAACAGAGTGTGCATTTGTACGGAAAAAAAAAAAAAAGAAAGACATAGAAAGCATCAACTGCAGCTGTGAGTTTATTCTGCCTGTATCAGCCAGAAACTTTAGATAATAAATAGACTTTAGACTCCCATTTTTCTTCTTTTATTTGACTGGGTGACATCACACGCTACTTCTGAGGCATGCCATGTTTTATCGATTTACACTTTTTGCACTACAAGGTAATTAAGAACTTCAGGCACTAATTATTATTTATTCAGCCTTTGGCGACTGTTCAAGGCTGCCTTCGTGACACTTGGTAACAGTTTCCCATCCAAACAGCTGAATAGTGTGCGGCTGAGCCCCATGGCTACTGCATTACTGGGAGGTACTGGTGTGGCTGGTGTAATTATCAGCACAGAAATGTTCTTTTCCGTGGGCAAAGCTGATCCCCAGTGCTGCCTAAACAGCCCTGGGAGGTCTCACCACCTTGCATTGGGCTGCTGGAAGGCTAGCAGCACTGCTTTTCTGTCGCATTAAGGAAAGAAGCAGGCATCTTCTTTTAGAGGCCTGGCTCCTGCAGGGTGTTTTCTCTGGATTTCACCCATTTCCCGCAGCTGAGGACACGCTGTGCCCGGGCTCCGCGTTCATAAGCAAGGAAGAAATATAAAACCTGCCCTAGGTATTTGTACTCAGTGACCCAGCAAAGCTGTCGCTCCTAGATACCCTTCAGCCATTCTGGCGAAGCCCCCAGTTCCCTCCTGCTTGGATCAGGACTTTGGAAAACTGCTTTTAATTACTGGCCATCATCGTTCTGGGGAAGGTAGACATGGTCTGTTCATACGCTGTGCTGGCACTGAAAGGCTGTGGGTATTTATATGCTGCCCCATGCCAGCAGTAAATGTGACACCCTGCTGGTGGCCACAGTGGACATTTTGTTCACAAGGTAAATGCCACGGCTGAGAGTTACTAACGTGCCAGTGCGGGCAGGAGTGGGGTGAAGCTGCGGGACTGTGCGTTGCTGCGCTACAAGGGCTGGCGGTCACATGCCTGTTTGGACATGTGCCGCATTAAGTCATTGCTCGGGGAGAAAATGTTCACATGCGGTAATGCAGGAGAGTGGCACAGCTCACGCGGGCTTCCTGCAGCTGGAGAAAAAGAATGCACAGGTTCCTGCTCAGCATGGCCCATGCAACAGGAACTTCCCGGCATCCAGACAGGAGCGTGTCATAACAGTCCCAAACACCTTAATCCTGTCTGTGGCCATAGCCTGAGTTGCAGGAGGACTTTCTCATGTGAGAGGGATGTGTTACAAGAGAGCTGTTTTGTCAGAGGAGCTGCAGACATGCCTACTATATGTGCTAAAAATTGGCGATGATGTGTATTGGCAGATGCACAAACCAAAATTGCTTGGAGGGGTGTGAGGAGGTTGTTTTTCTTGACCGTTTCCCAGCAGGACGCCATGGCTTGTGTGCTGTTGTTAAAGCCTCCCCTTCTACCTGATTCATCTTGGGGAAGGCATATGATCAAAAAGAAATCAGCTATGTTATCACCATGAGAAATTAAGTCAGGAAATATCCAGAAATAGTGGTTTTATCCCAGGTCATGTCTGATACAATCTCTTTCCCACCCTTTGTTGTGGAGGAGGTTCCAGAGGTGGCCAGTGCAGCTGGGTGGGCTCGGGGAGTCAATACCAGTGGCTGCACCCAAGGCAGGGCTGGGCTGAAGGCAAATACCCACTGGGAGCAAGTGCAGGTCAGCTTGGGGCTCCCCACCTGCAACCGAGGGGCTGGAAACCTTCCCCCGCTCTGCTGCAGTCCCAGACATGTGGATGCAGGTGGTATCCTGCCGTGGGCCTCTGCCAGCAGCAGGAGAAAACTTGGGGGTCTCTTTTCCTTGAACCTTCACCACGTGCAATACCACTGGGTGAGCCCTGTCATTTTAATAATGATATCAAATCAGTGAGCAAGCACTCAGGAGTCCAAAGGACACTTTTCCATGTGTGCTTGATGGCTCTTTCAATGTGATGGGGGAACTCAGCTCCACCGCCCCACCCCACCCCCTCCCAAAAGGGAGGGTCTTGCATGTGGATGGTAACGATCTCTGGGTCAGTGAAGGGCAAGGTGGAAACCTGTGACCGGGAGGTGGCCATGGCCAGGCAGCAGCAGGGGACTGGGTGCCAGCTGCTGCCGTGGTCCCCCTTGCCACAGACAGACTCAGGTGGCCTGCTGCCCTTGCTGCCGCTGCACCAGGTGTAGTCTGGGTTTGAGGATGGCTGATGCTCTGTGACTGATCTAGGGAAGCCGGTTCCCCATGCGGTAACTCAAACCAGCTGCTGATGCACCTCGACCTGCCTCTGTTGCCTCTTACGGTGAACACTTCACATGCAGTTTTACATTCTTTGTTATTTCATTACAAAATCCCACGTGGTGTAGTGATACACAGGGAGGCAGAACAGGTGGGAAGTCTGGTGCTGGGTTCCCTTCTAGTATGGGATGTGGGCTCCTTGCTAGCCCTGGGTGACCAGCCACCCTTTTCAACTGCTCATTTTCACTCTTCGAGTGTATCTTCTTCCAGCGTGAGCCAGAAAACGCAGAGAATTTTTTTGGTTTCATATTCTGGGTGACAAGTTGGTCAGTCATTATTTTGGTTCATGTAGTTCTCAATGATATTAAGAGCGGAAAAAAAATAATTTCATTCTTAGACCTGACTGAGATAAAAACAAACAGAGAATTCACCATCACCATCCACACCCACCCCTCACCAAAAAAACCAAACAAACACAAAAAACCAAACACCTGAGAAAAGTTTCTGACCTGGAACTTGCCACACCTGAAAGTTAAAGTTTGACAAAACTACTAGTAACTACGTAGCGGTCAGGAGCCCACCAGCCCTGTGTGCGTGTTTGTCCCCAGAGGAGACCTGTATCCACTGCTGACAGTCAGGTGCTGTCACATGTGGCCTGAGCCCACATTCCTTGTGACTGGTGGTTTTCCTGGTGAAAACCGTACTGCTGAGCCACTGGCCAAGCACTGACCAGCACTGTCTTGTTGCCTCAGTTTTTTCCTCAGTACATGATTCTGATGATACTGCTTTTTTAACGAGTACATGCATGGGAAATGCTCTGTAAGGACAAGCTGTTATTACTGTTAGTCATCCCAGACAGGGAGGCTTTCTGTCTGTGTTACCAGCCCTGCTAGAGGGATCTGTGCTGGCATGAAATCTATTGTGTTTGTTGCCTAAGCAGCCAGAAAATCTCATTCTTAACAATTTTTTTCTATCTTTTTCTCCCCTTTCTTTCGGGGTGGCAGAACCGTCTGGCTCAGAATCCCAGGGCAAAGGCAGCCTGTCAGAGGATGAGCTCATCAGTGCCATCAAAGAAGCAAAAACCTTTTCCTTTGAAACCCCAGAGATGCAGCAGTCACCAGCCCTTTCCACTGAGAAGAGAGACCAGCGGGTGAAGCCTGGGCGCCCCGCCGTCTCCTCACCCCTGGATAATGAAGCCAGCAGTGCTGAGTCGGGGGACTCTGAGATCGAGCTAGTCTCGGAGGACCCACTGGCTGCTGAGGAGGTGCTGCACTCCAGCTACATGACCTTCAGCCACATTGGAGGGCCCCCTCCATCACCTGCCTCCCCCTCCATCCAGTATAGCATCCTGCGAGAGGAAAGGGAGGCTGAGCTTGACAGCGAGCTCATCATCGAGTCCTGCGATGCATCATCAGCCTCTGAAGAGAGCCCAAAGAGGGAGCAGGACTCCCCTCTGATGAAGCCCATGGTCATGGACATTATCAAGGAAGAGAATGGCTTGCGCACTGACATCTCAGACTATGAAGCAACTAAGATGACAGAGAGCAGGATGAACAGGGAAAACCTGGCAGAATCTACGTCCTACCTGAAATGCTCCTTTGTTGCACCAAAAGTAGGTGCTGAGCCCCCAACCTCCGCTGTCAGCACTGCAGAGCTGGAGGAAAGAATAGTCCTGAAGAAACCCATTGAAGAAACTGTTGTTAACCAAAGTAAAGTATCTTCCAAGGACTCTGGCAAAAGAAGTACCTTGGCTTCACCCCTACTGCCATTTTTAAATAAGCAGAAAGGTAAATGCAGATGTTTATGTTGGTTTTTGCAGTGCTGCTGAGAAGGGGAGGAGGGAGAAGGGAGAGGTGCCTGTTTCTTGCAGGGGAGATGTTAATAGTGCAGAGCAGGGGGAGCTGCTGGCACTGGATAACCTCAGCTCAAAGCTGGACACACCTGTGCCAATGCATGCGTCATCTCAGATCTTCCCATCTTCTTCTTTTTCTCTTTTTCCTATCTCTTAGGAAAAAAAAAAATACCTGCAACAATGATTTTTAGGCTTAAGCATATAGATGCTGGATCAAGCAGGAACCCTGGTAAGGCTGATTTGTACGTCAGGCATCTGGAGGACAAAGAGCAACAAATGATCATTTTTCCTTTGAAATACTGCCTGCCTTGCCCCAGGGAAGGGATGCAATCAGCGAGATGGTCCTGCCCCTCCCAGTGATGAGATGCGAGGATCATGTTTTTGAGGATACTTTTAGGAAAAAAAATATTCGGAGGAGGAGAGGGGTTGAGTTTGCTGGGTCTGGGTGTTTCTGAAGCTGGTGCAGCTTAAATCTCTCATGGCGGCTGACACTCGCCATCCTGAATGATGAGGGGTTTGTGTATGCTTCCAGGCTAGTGCAGGGAGGTGGGCAGTTTGGGGGTGCTCATCTGGGCCTCCTGTGTGCCTCTCTGAAAGCCCCTTCCCTAATCCAGCTGTGGGAGGGAGAATGGCAGGACGCTTCTGTGGTACTCAGGTGAACTTAAGGGCACTTTTCTGCCTGTGGGATCCCTTCAACACCAGTGTAGATCCAGCCAGGATTAGGCTTGCTGTGCCAGGCACTGAGGTCGGACTGGACCCCCCCCCCCCAGACCCCTAGAGCTGTCACCAGCTTTTGGTCTGAGCTAAACCCTGAGGACTAAGGGGCAGCATGCGGTCACTGCACACTGACACTGCCAGGGGTCCCTGCAGCCTGTAACTGGCTTAGTTCACAAGGTGCACAAGAGAAAAAGGCATTTTATTCTTTGCAAGATGCCAGATCTAACTAGCCAGGACCTTTGCATGCCTCTGGCTTTGTAGGCTGGCGTGGGAGGGAGGGACGCTAGGCTGCCCCACACCTGCCCTGCTCCCCCTTTGCCATCTCCCCGGCTTGGCTGGGGGGCAGCGGCTGTCTACAGCTCTTCTGTCGGATGTTGTTTTACAGTTCATAGAGCTGCTGCTTCCTTGCAAACAGCTGGATAGAGGTGGAGGGGGGGCGAACCCCAACCCCGCTTCTTAGAAAGCATCTGTTTCCTCTGTCCGCGTTTGTGCAGACATTTTACCACATGATGGCCTGGAGACATGGCAGAAGCATTTACGTGGCACACTTTTACAACTGATTTTATCTAGTGCAGTGAACCCAAGTGTGCGAGTCTAGTCAGGAACCAGTCCAAACTCACATGATGTGCCGAGGACAGCAAGATCTGCAGTGCAATAAAATATCTTAATGATTACATTCTTAGCAGTAGTGAACTAATGACATTAATAGGCTGAATAAGAAACATCATTATTGCTGGTGATATATTTTCCTGCCAGATTCTCAGAGCTCGCAATGTCACAATGTGCATCTCTTAGCTCCCTCAGAAGTAGGATGAGCTCCAACCATTTCTTTCTCCCTTCCCAGATTCCTCTTTTGTAGGACTGGCCCAAGCCTTGCCCAAACCCTAGAAGCTCTAGGGCTGATTGAATTTACCTCCCGCACCCTTCCTGCAGCGTCTGGCATTGGGTCTCTGCAACCATGTTGTGGTCTGTGTGTTGTTCTGGGCAGATGACTAACAATTTGGTCTTGGATTCTGGAAAGTAGTTGGGGAATATCACATGGACAGCTAGTTGCCTGTCCTTCAATGTTGAGATTTCAGGCCCTATTACACTTCCCAGTCCCTCTCGATTGTGTTCAGATTTTTTTGGCCTATCTTTTGTGTCTGATTTAATTTCTGTCATTGGCTAAACTGATGCTAGCAGAGGCTTGTTCTTATATAGCAATCAGAGAAAACCCCTGTACGCGTGAGCAGACTTTCTCCCTGCATTGCAGTGTGTCCACGTTTCCTGTCTGTATTCCCGTAGGACAGAAGTGGTATGAGCTTTTCCTCCGGGACAGACACAAGACAGCTAATTACTATTTGGTGGTGCGTAAAGGAGTATTTCAATACGTGCTTTCCTCCCTTGAGATGCTGCAGTGCCTAAGGCAAGGAAAACAAAAACATAAAACCTCTCAAGAAGGTTATTTCTAAAACTTGTGTAACTTTTTAAAGCTGATTTCAAGGTGGCATCAAGGTAAAATATGAATGATGGCAGGGTCCAGTTTACACTACCTTCCAGTCATGGGTATTTGCTGCAGGGGTTGCTGTCTCTGGGTGCTAGTTACATTTTTATATTGAAGGTGGAGTGTGGTGCTCTTCTGACCTGAGAAAGGAGAGCTTGTCCCTCAGAGAGTTCACATGAAACCCTTCAGTGGTTTTTCGGTTATCAGAGGTGAACTGGGGGATGTGTTAATTGGCAACCCCTGTGGGTCCTCCCAGGCTCCATCAGCCTGGAGCTGCATTGGCTGGCAGGGAGATGATGCGGCAGAGCACATCCAAGGGGTCAGAGACTGCCTTCACAGCATCAGCTTGAGTTCTTGGCAGAGCTTTACATCACATCATATGTGTCATATGCCCACTCGGATGTACCTGGCAGGCATTTGGCATGGGCCACGCTCAGCCAAAGTGATGGGAATAGAGGGAGATGGGTCAGTGCTGCACAACGGACGTGCAGCAGAACGATGTTACTCAAAGCAAGAACAGTGTCACCATTCATCAGTTAAAAGAATTATCTTAATTATAGCTATTTATAATCAAGAGAGTACTAACAAGATGTGTGACTATATACTTGTTAAACGATGGAAAACAGAAAAAACCTTCATTGTTTCCCGTTACCTCCATGTTACACATCACCACGAAGTGCTACACTGGCACTGCACATCCTTATTAAAACAGAATGGTTTTAGTGACGGTCACAGAGTCCAGGTGGGAACTGATTCCCTATGGCCATGGCAAGTCCCACCTGAGTTCAGGTCAGTGCTAGCCCAGCCTTTCTGGAGATTCATAGGAAACTGATGGATCAAATGAAGCTGTTTGACACGCCTGGCTGGTTTTTTGACACCCAGCGGTAGATCTTTCTGTGGCCCTCGGGCAGCCCGTAGCTAGGTATATGTAATTCAAAAACAGTCAGCCATCAGTTTCCCATGTAAGTGCTAACTATTTCACAGTGTGATACTGTAATTCCACCAAGTAGTTTTTTACTCATATCCATGACTTTAAATATACTTTGTATGGCTCATCAGAAGAGTTTGCCCTGGGCTGGCAAGACAAACGCTGAGTGCACGCTCCAGGAAATACATGAAGAAGCTGTGCAAAGTGAAAACCCAGCGTTCAGCCTGACCCCAGGAACAGCTGTGCTGATTGTGTTGCTGCCAGCCTGTGGTTTAATCCCTCTGAGACCTTTCTGGTGTGTCTGCTAGGCACGCTGAAATCACAGCCATTGCCCTAAATAACGAGGTGGACCGCAGCAAGTGCATGCGTGGTAACTCAATGTCTCTGCTTAACGTCTGTTGCCATCCAGTGGCAGTAACAAAAATGGGCAGTGACTTCTTACCTCCATTTTATTGGATTTGAAAGAGTGGAGCTATTCCTGTGCCGTTAACTTCTAAGCAGCCTCGCTTGCTTTTCTGCATGGCCAGAAAGACGGCATTGCTTGCTGCAACACAGGTTTTGTTTTGGCCAGAGTTGTGCAGTTGCTACCTATGTTAGTGTTACCAGCTCCTTTGCCTCCTGCAGAGCAAAGAGGGCAAGGCAGAGCTGTAGCAAGACATTTGCTGTTCAGCTGTCACTGCCCCTACATCACTCCTCCCAGAGGTGGACACAGCCCTTACACAACAGGGCTTAGAGCACATCAAGCTGTGGCTCTGCAGCGAAGGAGGTTGCCAGCTCAGTTTCCTTTTTTTCTTTTTTTTAATATATTCAGCTACAGAGGAGGAAGACCAGACACATTTGTGTTTTCCAGTAACCAGAGCAAGGAATGCAGATTTTTAGGTTTATTCTAAAAAACCCTGTCTTGAAACAGATTTTCACAAGCTTTGGAAAATAATACAAGTGATTGGTGTGGCCTGCACAGTGCTGTGACATTGTATAGCCGGGGTGACATCCAGGCTGGGCTTGCACATAGCTGGGGCATGCAGGAAATTTCAGAAAAGACCTGCTGTCCTGGAAACATGCATCCTTTGGCCTGGGGCAGTTTGTAAGTAGCCCAAAAGAAGCCTGGACCAAGGCAGGTTGGGAAGGAGCATTTTGGCTGAGTCCTTTCCTGTCTTCTCTTGCCATGCCTGTTGGTTGCTCTGTGCCAGGGTAGCCTGGCTTACCACATGCTGCTGTCCCACAGCCCGGGGACCTGGTCCTGGGTGGAAATTTCCCTTGCGCTGGGGCATCATGTCTCCCTCCAGCCTCTCCTTCAATGCCAATATTGGGAGATTCCTTCCGTTTAATAAAATGTGCAGCAGCTTTTTACCTTTCAGATCAGATGTCTGAGCTCAGATTTTTAAAAAAAGAAAAAGACTTGGACATTTATAGCAATGTGTACTTTCATTTTCTTTTTATTTTGTGGCAAAATCTAACGTAGGAAAAGGAAAACCCAGGTTCAGGTCTGTGGGTTTGTGCTGTCACTTACATGCCAGGTGGCACAACTGGCAGGACCCAGGCTGCAGGCAGGGTCCTGCTGGAAACACGGTCAAATAAAATTCATAATTTAAAACGCTTTATTCTGCAGCATAGTCCTATGCCATCCTGCTCTGAGGCATCTTGATTTTTATGCCTATTTGAAAGGCTTTTGCAGCATTAATCTGGTTAGTCCCCTACAAGAACCTGTCCTTACCACACACCCTTTATGGCTGCTGTGGCTCTAAGCACCCATGAGGGACACCAAGGTTCATAGACCCCATCTCTATGTGGTGGCCTGGTGTCTCTCAGGTGGTGTCACAAGCTGCAGTAGGGATCTTTCCTGGCTTTGGAGTGATGCTGGCCAATGCTCTGGGTTGAAGAACATGTTTTCCCTCCTCCCTGGTACCTCTCATGCCATCTCATGATGTCCTGGGCTGTCACACAGTGGACAAGCACAAAGCAATGTGGTCTTTTACCCTTTAAGCTCTCATTGTGTGTCATTGTCCGTTGTCGTTTCCGTGTGCCTGTCCACGCGCCCCCCTCCCCCCCCCCCCCCGCATTTGGTGCCACAGAAAACTGATCTTACACGGCTTCTCAAGGAGGTTGTTTTCCAGCAGAGACCTGGGAGAGCCCTTAAGTTTTTGGGAATGCTTTTTGTTTAGCAAAACATTGTCTGCATCACGTTAGTGTGTTGTGTCCCTGCTGTTGGAGGAGCTGCTAGTGAGGCATTTTTCTGTGGGAAGGGGATGTTTGGTAGGGTGATTTAGCAATCTGAGGCTCATTTCTCATCTGCATGTTTTCACTAGGCTGGCTCTGCAATCAGCAGCAAGCCAGGCCACGGCTTAAGCATACGGTAATGTTAGTTTAATATTTTAGTGCCATCTGCTGTAAGTGCCTCCACACTCCAGCCCATCTGTTTTGTGTGCTTCAGTTTGCTTTTTATGGGCTCCGGTAGCTTTCCATCCTTTGGAAATCCCTGCTTGGAAAAGGTGCAGGGGGGAGGGATGTCCTGCCTGGGGCTGGACTATCTTCACCTTGAGATGCTGTCGGAGGAGTGAGGTAAAACCTGCGGGGAGAAGTTGACGTGAATCTAGGCCTGGCCTTGCCACAGAATCTTGGAATAGATTGGTGAACCTCTGAGCGCTTGCCTCCCACATGGAGTAGTTTTGGCGGTAAGGGAGCTATGGAGGTCTCTTGCCCAGCTCCCTGCTCAAAGCAGTTTGATCAGGTTGCTTAGGGCCTTGTCGACCTGGTCATCTCAGCAAAGGCAGAGGTTTGGGGGTAGCTGAGAGTTGGAGTCTGCAAATCTGGGTCAGTCCTGGGAAGCTGCCTCAGCACCGTTAGCTGCAGGCACACTGCAGAGCAGGATAAAAGAGAGATACCACTCAGTGCAGCTTCATACAGGGTAGGCTGGCATGAACTTCACAAGGTACAGAGAGCCCATCTCCTGGCCCACAGCCAGGATTCCTGGTGGAGCACTTTTGACAGATGCTTGTGACTCATTTGGAAAGGCCTCTGTTGGCAGATCCTCCACCAGCTCCCAGGCATCTATCGAAAACAGTTGCCATTCTCCCATCCTTCTTTACTTTAGGCTAGGCAATTCTAGCTTCTTCAATTTTTCCTCTCCGGCTGTGTTTTCAGGCTTGCTGAACTCTCTTGTTGTTCCCTTCATTCTTTCTACTATTGTGTGAGTCCTACTTGAAGCAAACCGGAGAGAGTGCTTGAACGGAGGCCATCCTCATGTCAATGATGGGTTCCTTGCCTGCCCTACAGGCTAGGGCTGGGCTTGTAGAGCCCACTGCAGCAGCACAATATTGAATTCCATGGCTGCAAGAGTGATCTTCTCAGTATTGCTTGGAAATGTCTATTCATGCTTCTGTAGCATGCTCTGCTGGCCCGTCTTTCCCTAACTGGACTCATTTGACTCTGTTAGTTTTCTGCATAACAGGAGTGGAGGAATTTTTGAAGGATTGGGGAAGCCCAGTGGAAAAAAGATGAAGCTAACCATGATATTTTTGCCCATTTCAGAGAAACTGAGAACTTCAATAACTTACTGCTTAGATGGGTGAATGTCAGCTGAAGTGAGGCTTGCTCGGTTAATATAGAGCAGATGAATCTAGGAGGAAGGGTGTTTTCCGAGAACCATGAGCAGATACCGAGTGCAAGAGGTCCGGCAGGTGTGACATACAACTTTTTCACAAATCTTCTGGAATCCTCCCCTGAGCAAAACGGTTTCTTTTTCTCCTGGGCTGTCTGATCCCACAGCCCACTTTGGTTCACACATCTCCTCTTACTCTGCTGCATGCACAGCCCTTCCCCAGTCTGTCCTCTTTAGGAACTTACAGTGTGCACTCTCAGTTGCAAACCAGTGAAATAGCTTAAGTGTAGAGGGTCTTCGAGAAAGAAATGACACTGCTAAACCCCATGCTAGGGACACACCTGGAGCACTGGTAATTAGTCTGTTGTCCAGGCCAGTCTTCTCCTTTCATACCTCGACTTGACCATCCTGATGCAAGATCAGGGATGAATTTGAGACTAAGGTGGTGGGCAGGAGAAAATGAAGCTAAGGCATAATTCAGCCTGCTGTTAGCTCTCTGCTCTGATGCATGTTCTTCCTTGGTTTTGTGGCCTAGCAACCCAAAGTTATGGCGAAAAATGGCCAATTGGCTATTTATTGGCTAGATCAATCAAAAATGGTCAATAAAGAGTAAAAAAACAGTTTTAAATGAAAGCATCTGAGGCATGCAGAGCTGCAGCAAGGAGCGAGGGGCGATTTTCTTACAGAGAATAGTTTCATGTCAGGGATTGACCTTTCCGTGGTACATTCTTCGTATTTGGAAGGTTTAGCAGTAGATTGGTAGACCAAGAGGTCTTGACTTGCAGCTGCTTTGCTGTTCTGCTTCTGCTCCATTCAAAGAATCTAAAAAATGACTCTGAACATGTGATAGGACATAAAGAGTGAGCTGTGATGACATGGACTCTGCAGCCACATTCAGATGGCCTTGTTTCTCAGGGTCTCACTCCAGAAACTTTTGAATGACCAAGGTAGTGGGGCCCCAGACACCAGCTCCAGCCATTGTGACTGGAGGAGTTTCCCATCCTGGCTGAGCTGCCCCAACAGCAGCTCACAGGCATGTTCCTCTGTCCATGGAGGAGAGGGAACTTCACAGCTGTGCTTTTTCATTGAGGACCAAGCAGCTGGAAATGTTTCTGCCTTTGCAACAGGCTGTGGCCTGCCTCCCCATTTCTGGCCAGTCAATGCAATTCAGCTGCTATTTGACAGCTTGTTATAACCATCAAGCAGTGATAACTCAACCAGAGCTGAGCTGGAGAAACCTGGAGCTGTGCAGGTCATGGTGTTGGAAATGAGCAGTATGCACATCGACAGGTTTGTGCTGTATATGATCGCTTTTCCACCCCTTCAGACCCCTTTTTTTTCAGGGAGGGATGAGTGAGTTTAGCACTTTCTGACCTCAGGAGTAGCTGTAGGGTCACCTGTTCTCTCTGCAGAGGAGCCAAGGAGAGCTAATAGATGGTCAGATGTTGGCCTTGGGGTTCTCCCTGAAGTCATCTGGTGGGTACGTAGCAGTGTCTAAGTGAGGAGCAGTCCCTTAGAGGAGGTGCTTGAGCCCTGGAAAGGATCAGAGAAAAGCAAAGAACAGGGATTTTTCTCTCCTCTCCCCAGATGATGGTTTGCTTGGGCAGTGTCTGGGATCAGTAACCAATGATGCTCTCTCATGATTAGCACCATGCATATATACCAGAGCATAACTGTGATACGACCTTCTGAAATGTCTCAGTAGATCTCATGCCCTTCAGATCACAGCCTGTGTTGTCTGTAGCCTGAGCATTTGGCCCATTTCACCGCTGGCATCTGTTTCCTCCCCTGATTTCTGGCTGTGCTTGTGAAAATTACTCCCCATGTGTTGGGTAAGGTCAAACTTTTAAGGCTTAAGCATCAAAGCTTTGTAAACACAGTGTCTGAATGCTCAGAGGTGCTTTTAAAATTGGGCATAGCTTAATGTAGGAGGATCATACATCTTCTCTTGGGACTGCTACCCAGTCCACTGCCTGGGTGTGAGTTAAGTACAGAGCTATAAACATTTATAGGCTTTATCCTTCTGTTTTCATATATCTTCCCTTTAAGAGCAAAGGACTGCCTCTGAAGAGCTGTCATAAGTCATAGCACTCAAACAGATGTTTACAGACCTTTCTGATAGATATCACACAAGACTGTGTTTATAAAATATTTTTAAGATTACATCGTACCAGTAAAAAAAAAAAAAGGTACTTGTTTGACTGCTTACAGGTGCCTGATGGTTATGTCAAATGTTTAAATATCAAAGCCTGAAGGGCAAGTTGTAAGCCAAGCAGAGTGAGTTGGTGGGTATCTGTATACAAACAGGAACCTGCTGAGAAGAGCTCCAAAGATGTGTAATGTGGGAAGAGCTATCTCTGTGAGCTGGGCTGCACAAGCCCACTGCTTCCCCTTTCCCTGTCCATGTGCGCATCCATATCCATGCCCTGCCAAGCCAAGCACCCGAGGTCAGCTCAGTCTTGCTGCTGGAGAGGGCTGCAGAGAGAGCTGCTCTACTCACAAGTGATTTTTCTGTTCATGTGGACACCCCTCAGTTGCACAATCGCTCACAGTTTAAGCACATTTTAAAAGCCAAAATCTTGACATGGTGTCCCTTTCTGTGTCTCTTTGCATCAGTGATTAATGACTCAGCTTACAGGCAAGGCTGTGACACTGACAATCTGACGGTAGCCAGTTTTTCCCAGATGCCTGGATACGGGGATGTTCTGCTTGGATACTCCCTGCAGATCTGAGAGATTTGTTATTAACAAAGAAATCTAACACCTATTGATAGCTTTTCTGTGGCTGACACAATATATAGTAAGGAGAGATGTTTATTCTGAGCGTATAGAAACAGGGAAGAAAAAAAAGCAACCCATATATAATGAAGGGGCAAAGTTAAACCACCTGCAAGACTTTTCCATAAATGATATTAAAGAGCTTTCTCTGTACCAATTCAAGTTTTTAGCTCAGAAGGTCCTTAGGGAAGTTTATATACTATAATACAACTTAGGTGAAGGAAAAATCAAAACATTTTCTTTTATTAACACAGGATGGTTTGCCTCTTAATGCAGTCTTCTCATAAATGTAGTGTTTTGCAGGGAATTTCTGGAATATTTTATTTTCTGTTCTGCTAGAAATGCTGCTTCTGAACCTCTGTAGTGCTCCATGAGCTGGGGATCACGTGTTTTCACAGGTTTCATTGATTAAGTCAAATGAGGAGTTTGGTCTCATTTCAGGTCAGATTTAAATTTATGATTAAGGTCTGGTGATAAAAAATACATCTCTAGTTCTCAAGGAGAGGTGAAATACAAACTTTCAAACATGTCTGCCTGTTTCAGGGTGGCTCTAATTATTCAGGTCTTAAGCAGAATAAGGACTTCCCTGAGTATGGCTATTTGCATCTGGTAGATTGCATGAGGTTAAAATTAATGTTTCTGACTGTAGTGAAGGGTGGGCGTGTGATAGGAGATCTCCATTGGGAATAAAACCTGGAGGTGGGTATTGATTTTATTGGTGGGTTTCTTTAGCTTCTGAGAGTACACTGCTGATTGGGACATAATAGCAGTATTGACTGAAAAGGAGATATATTTTATTTTTTTTCCCTTGGGAGGCTGCTGTGTTCATGTCAGTTCAGAACAATATAAAAAATAAGGGACATGTAGTGATCCAACAATTCAAAAGGCTTGATTTCACCCCTGAAGAAAGTGTCTAGTGTTGTTGTCACTGTAACTCTTAGTATTACCTTTGTTACTACTTTCTTTTGGTTTATTCCTCTGCAGTATTTTTTTTTAATGCTTTTGACTTTTAGACAAATTGGGCAATTTTGCCCACTGTTTTTTCCACCGAGGTATCCCAGGTATCCTCTCTTCCCCCTCTGTCTCTGACAGTGGCCTGGTGGTTACATAGGAACAGTAGCAGTGAGAAGTCATTCTGGTGTTTTGCTTTTGCAGCATTTCATTTGTGTGTGAAGAATGCAAATAAGCATGGAAAAAACCTAATGCTATAAGAGGACAGGTTGGTTTGGATGGCAGGATCTCCTACCTCCACCACAGGTCTGCCAGACGCTAGCCTGCCTGTGGTGGGGACATTTGGTGATGTCAAGGTTGCTCAAATCAGCTCTAGAAATGGAAGCAAAGGTTTGTCATTTTGGTAGTGATGGTGGATTTCACAAGTGCCCTGAGTCTGGGAGGCTCCAGCTGAGCATTGTTTATGAAAATGCGGCATACAAAGATCCTTGTGTTTCTGAAATAGGTGTTTCTCCATTCAAGAGGACTGTTTGTTTCCTGGATATTCAGGGCTCAGAAGACACAAAGCATGAGTGATTTGCAAGCCACATTATGCAGCAGTGAATATTTCTTGAGGAAGAAATGCTGCCAGTAGGGCTGCTTTTAGGTGAAAGGCTCTTTGCTTTACCAGAAACCCCACTTTAGGGTTTATCTTCCTTCCAGTTTCAGCTTGACTCGCAGGTCTATGCACTGAAAGCCCTTTCCCAGCTGGTGCCTTATGATTTTAAGTGGAATTGGTGATCTCTCCCAAAGGTTTCAGCTGGGGTTGGAGTTTGCTTCACATCACAGCTTCCCACAAAAGTCTTCTGCAACATGGGCTCCACCTGGGTGCTGCCAGTCCTTTGGTATTTACCTGCAGTTCTCTAACATCACTGGAAAAGATGTACAAACTTTCTCATAGTTCATTCAAAAATAATCCACAGTTCAGTTCGTTAGAATGCAAACTACCATGAGAGGTGACCTCAGGAGTCCTCTAGAGCTGGGGTAACCTGAGAGGCACAAAAAGGACAGAGATAATCAGTTCTACCTTTGCGAAAAGCCATGACTTCGAGAGAGAGACAAGGCTTCCAAGGCAGCAAATGTAGCTTGCATTAATGATTTGGCATTAGACTATCCAGATTACCAGGTAAAGTAGGAAGCTTAGTGAAGACTGTCCCCTTTCAAACTGGATCCTAAAGAATAATTTGCCAGGGAAACAGCTCCTGGTGTTGCTACAACACCTGGCTACATGTAAACACTGTTGGAGCAGTACATTTCATACAAATGAGTAAAAGTAATTTTTTATAATCACTTCTTAGCTTTTGAATAGAAAGTACAATGTTACTGCAAAATTTAAGGGAAAAAACAAATGCAGATTTCCAAGGTCCGATACCACCCACGGTCTGGCTGGTATAAACCCTCTGCCTTGCTTGATGTTACTTGGGTTCCACAGTGGTGTAAGATCAAAATCCAGCCTCTGACGATCCCAGAGATGCTGTTTTCACAGCGACTCATTTAAAAGCCGCCTAGGATCTATGCTCACTCAGTGAGTGCTGTTGGCAGAGGCAGGCATTGTACAGACAGGTTTTTCTGCTCTTTTTTAGAAATATAGACAGGTCCTTACAGAGGCAAGGGGGAGTTATTGCATACATCCTAATGAAATGCTGATAGCATCAACAAAACAAGGTCTGTATCTGGGCAACGAGCAAGGAGAAGGGTAGGAGAGCTTACAGAAAAGCCAGCAGAGATTAATAGTCAGGATTTCTGAAGGTTACATTGTCAGCTAATGTACCATTGAAACATGAGCAGCTGTGCTTACTTACTTATGTTAAGTGCAAGAGCTTTTCCAAAGGATGGAAGTTACTTCCCGAAGTGGGGGAATGGGCTGCGTTTGCTGTTCGTTCTCAGATGCCTGCACTGGAGCTGCTGTAGCTTTGCTGCTAGTGCTGAAACAGCAGCCCCATGTATACCCTTAGCTGAAAGTGAAAGGTTTATTGCACCAGCCAGGCAGTCATAAAATGAGTGGGTTTAATAAAAGCCATAGTAGCAATTGTGCCTTCTGAAACGAGCGCTCACCTATACACTTTATTTGCACAGACAGTTATTGCGGCTAGATATTATGTGCTGACTGTGTTGCCTGGTGCTCTCAGACAGGGTAATTGCACAAGCAAACTGGGTCAGAAATTGTGTGTGCAGTTATGTCTGATGTTCCAGAGAAACAGCCCTCGGTCCTTGCAGAGGCAGGGTCTGAGTAGTGCCATTTTGGGGGACTGAAGTACAGATGGTT
This sequence comes from Falco rusticolus, assembly GCF_015220075.1. NCBI lineage: Eukaryota > Metazoa > Chordata > Aves > Falconiformes > Falconidae > Falco > Falco rusticolus. The sequence continues at coordinate 32,318,543 of NC_051193.1, forward strand.
CAGTCAGAGTGACAGGATTACTAGAAGCAGTGAACCTACAGGCTTTGCCCATGCTGAGAGCCCATTTTCTCAGCACTGCAGTTAGCAGCAAGGGACAGTGAAATGGTCCAAATCTCCAGGCAAAGTGAGAAACAAGATGGTATTGTCATCTTACAGATGGGATGCTGAAGCACATGCACACCTATCTTAAAGTCCCTTTGTCTAGAAAAGCTGGTGAAAAAGGGGCTGAAATTGGCTAATTTATCACATGAGTAATTGATTTGTTGAGTGTGATAATTGATTTCACTGCAATAACACCAGGAACACACAACAGAACTGGGAAATGACCTCTGTTTTTTATGAATCCTGGCTTGTGAGATAATCCTTATTGCCTAATTATTGACCCTTACATCCAATAGATGTCTGTAAAAAAATAGCAGGTTTCTCCATCATTCAGAGTGGCAGTGAGCAGGAGCAGTGAGGCGCCATGCATCGAGCAGAATGGTTAGGAGAGCAGCACGCCATTTCTGTCAAAGGGGTGATTTCCATATATATAGCTATATTTCCATATAGCTATGGCAATGTGCTTTCTACTTGTAGATCTTGCTCCTCCAGCAGCAATGAAGGGGCGATTGTGTTGGAATGAAGTTTAAATGGAGAAAAGGGCCAAAGAACTGATCCTACTAAGTGCTGAAGCGGCTCTGGCACGTGCTTAATGGTGCTGAATTATTCATTGAGCTGGCTGGGCAAACTGACTTTGCAAAAGGAAATAAATGAGGGTGCTGGAGAGAAAATGCAAAACGATGTGTTAGCCAAATGTCCCAGTGTCACAGATTTCACAGAGGATCTGGCCTGGGATCCCACCCCTTAAGTGCCAGTTGCTGCCGGGTGCGAGCCCTTTGTAAAGGGAAGAGTGAATGTTTTGGGCCTTGCACACAGGTGTGACTTCGGTGACGCCTGTGGGCCCAGATTAGCTTCATTTGTGATGGGAGACCTTCCCTTTGAGGGGAGGTATTGCAAAGAGCAGGGAATGGCCAGCAAGCAGCTGTCTAAGGCCCGAAGCATTGATGGGGCAACTGTGACAGAGCAGGTAGAGCCACGAAGTCTGAAAGATTAACCCTTGTCAGCCGTATCTGTCTGGAGAGCGTGCCATCTCCTCTTATCGCTTTTAAAGGTTCTGTTCCTGCACCCCTGGTTAAAACTCAGTCACAAGTTTTGCAGTGTTTTCCCTCCGTGCTCCTTCTCCAGGTGCGAGCCCCTTTCCCTGACCAATCTGGGCAGCTGTCTGCAGGTATCCTTCCGTCTTCCCTCCACTTTAAATCCCATAGAAACAGGGGGAAAACGCCTTATCAAACTGTTCTGCATTATGCTGCTGTGTTTTGAGGGAAGTGAGTGAACTGAAGCCTCATCTTTAGCATGGTTAGGATCTGACCCTTGTCTCAGGGACAGCCTGAGCAGAGGCAATGCCTTTGCAGTATTCCCCACACTGCAACCAGCAGCAGTAGCTAAGAGGAGTACCTGGGATAGAATCATAGAATCATTTAGGTTGGAAAAAACCTTTAAGATCATCAAGTCTGCCTACTAACACATGCTTGATGCTGCATGGCAGGGAGCTGAAAAGATCAATGTGATAATCATGGACTCACAGGCCTGGCTATGCTGTGGTTGGAGTCCTGCCTGGGGAGCAGAATCGTTTCCTGGCACCTCTCTGTCTGCTAAGACTAAAAATGATGCCTCAAACACCATGTAAATGGCCCTGCTACATACAGCCAGGCTCTCGCGGGTATTCTGGAAGAAAATATTCAGAGCACTTGGCTTCAGCTCCTGTTGTTGTTGCTCTGATTTGGAGATGCTGGCAGCTGAAATTTTCAGGATTTATTCAGATGCAGCTTTGCTTTTGCCCTGTAGGCAAGGGTGGAGTTCAGATCTGCAGTTTCTATTAATGGATTTCAGGCACAGATATGTATTATACCTGTATGTATAATTCTGTACCTAAGCTTTCCCATTTCCTGCTGCCTGCGCTGTGCTTGCTCAGTAGAGACTCTCAGTGCTGCTAAATGGAGGTTTTGCAGAGAAAGCAAGGGGACAAACATGCAGCAGAAACACAGCAGGAACTGTCTGGGCCTTTGCAAAGCCGAAATCAGCATGTCCAGCTGTGCTCAGCTGCATCCAGATACCACGTCCCTGGTTTCTTTGGGCTCCTGCAGAGTCCAATGCTCCTTCCTTTTTCTAGAGCTGAAAGTAAAGCAAGCCGCTATGCCATCCCCACCAGAGCTGAGCCCCACCCACACCCAGGGATAAGACCATCCCAACCACTTCCAGCAAATGCTACAAAACAGTTGTGACCTTTGGGGTTCTTAGCTGACCCATTCCTAAGGATGTCCCTACTGGCGTGTGCTGTGGTGAGCCTTCAGGTCCTGGTCTCCATCACTCAGCACAAGGACTCATCAGAAGGACCCACAGCCACCGTCCAGCCTGTGCTTGGGTTTCCTCAGCATCTCACATCCAGGTCAAGCCAGGTGTGACCAGGCTTGTTAGCCAAGTTATCATTTCATCCCTGTCAGCGCTGGCTCAGGAAAATGAGGTGCAAACAAGGAAGCATGCATGAAGCACGTGCATCCTAAACCAGTAAGGTTTGTGTTTTCCCAGGATTGCTTCTCCCTTCCCCAGCAACAGACCCTAAGAAATGGGGAGAGTCCACCTCTGTTAGTGTATCTTGGGTAATCCCCACTGAACGGAGAAGAGATTTGAAAAACCAAATCACTGAAGAAGGTTCTGCCACATACTTTGGTTTTGTGCAGGTTTTTTAAACAAGATTTACCTGTAGGAGTTTGACTCTTTGCAGAAAGTGAGAACGCAACACCTTTCCGCTGTCACTCTTCCAGGGTTTTGCTTTGGCAGACCAAACTGAAGAGTGTAAAATGCTGAGGCACCCTCTGTGCATCCTTTTAGCATTTTTCAAACCAAAATAGGAAGAGAGAGGATGTAAATATTTACTGGAATTGTGTATTAGAGAGCACCCAGGGATCTACATTTGGATAATCTGCATTGCAAGGGAAATTAGGGGAATAGCAGATAACTTCAAAAGGCTGCAGTGCTAGATGTGTTTCTTAACACACACAAATTGATCCCTGATTTCTTAAGGAGAAAGCAAGCTCTGTGCTCATTGGGTTTAGCTCTTATTTTATTTGTAGTGCCTGGAGACCCGGTAAGATCAGGATCTTTTGCTGGCCGAGATAACAGCATGCAGTAAGGTCCTTTCCTCAGAAAGCGAAGGATGAATTTCAGTCTTAAGGAGAATTGCTTAATGCCTGAAACCAAGAAATTCCACCATTTTGTGTTGGTTGAGGGTCAGCCCTGCTTTGCTTGGTGCCCACTCCTTTTTTCGGTCACCCAATCCCCTCGCCATGGTATTACCCTTCAGGTGGAGGGGTAGGTAGAAAGGCAAGGGAGAGAGGAGACAAGTGAGGGGGCTGAGGTCTGATCTCTTTGTTCCCAAACCTTTTCCCTAATTGGATCCATTTGAGAAGTGAGAATTGGTGAACTCTTGTGCCAGTGAGTCACCATGTGCCCGGCAATGTCAGTCATCCCCACTTACCCCAACTGCACCTGTCCCATCATGAAAAGGAAAGATAAGGAAACATGTCCAGTATTTCCTTTTAAAACAGACATACAGAAGTCTTCCCTCCTCCACTGAAAGATGACATGACTCTCTTCAGGAACTGTTTTGGCCCATTACTTGTAGGTGATGTGAACAGGGGTTGTTATCTCCAGTCCCTACTGTTGCACACGTTTGCTGCATGGTAAGATGAGGCTGCCTTTACACTCTTTACACCCTAGGTCTCTCATCAGTCTGATTCGAACCTGCTTCCATTCCCATTATATTTGAACTCAGCTTTAAACACAGCTCATGGAGAAGGAGACAGTGGGTTTGGTAGGAGATGAAGCACATCCAGTCCGTGTGAGCGCGTGACGTACTATAAATGATGCTTCTGCTGTACATTAGAGGAACGGAACTACGTAAGGGCTGGAGGACCAAATGGTCTGCTTTAATTATTCATCATTAGCAGTAGCTATTATTATTTAAGAGCTGCCCTTCTTAGCCTGAAATGCTAGCCTGTTTCTTTCCTTGATTGCTACCATCCAGTGTCTTGCTGTATTTGCTCTTGGGAGTGGACCATGATAAAGGTCTTCTCCATCAAGCCTGCTGCAATGCCCTAGTAACCCAGGCCTCCTGGACCTCCTCTTCAAGCTCTTGCTTGCAGTAATTCATACCAAGCTAGCTAGTGCTTTGCTCATCTTGTTGGTCCCAATGTGTGATGGGTTTCCCTTGCTGCACTCCATGGCTATCCCCCTGAGCCTGACTCAGATGCTGTGTACAATACGGTCAAGGGAAGAGTTCCCACCGGCAGTGCCAGCACGCCTTACTATCATCTCCATTTCTCCCTGAGAGGCGCAGGCCTTGTTTACTCTTCTTTTAATAACACAGATGGTTTTAATAGTTCTCTGCCTTCGCCCCCAGTTCTTTCTCCTTGTCTGTAGTCTGTTTAATGCTTCCTTCTAAGTGATGGCTTTGTCACTTAATCTCATTAAAACTTCTCTTCATTGAACTCCGTGAGCTGCTTATCAGACCGTAAGCCTAATCTCCCATTTGTAATTAATTTGTTCTGTGCCTCCTACTATTTGGCATCATTAGATAATGGCATCACTCTCAAGGTCACTGGTACACAGCACGAGGTAAACACACATGGCTCCAGCGCTAGCTGCCCTGCTAGCCTCCTCCTTCCTCCTCTCTTTGCCACACCGCTTGATTTTATTGACAGCTTTCCCCCTTTCCCTTAGCCCGTCTCCCTCGGATGCTCCCTGTCCAGCCTGTACTGCTGTGTGACTCTGGGGATCACTGTCCCGCACTGTTTAGAGGCAAATGCTTCTCTGGTATCTTCCAGACTCAACTGCACTACTTTTCTGCTCACTTTCCAGTTCATTCCTGCTTGGTCCAAGAATTTAGGTGCACCATTCTTCCTTTGTTGAGTTACATGTTTGTAAAACTTGCAGAACCTTGTCCTTGTGGGCTCAGGGTTGGGAATGGGATACATGACGCTTTCACCTTCAGACCATTGGGCCCAGTGGACACTCAATGGCTCGCTCATTGATGTCATAGGTAGAAACAAGCGACAAATCACTATTACGATTTGATGTCCATATTTTTTAAGAAGGAAGAAATCTTGGTTTATCACAGTTCATGTTACCAACCAGTACCGCCAGGCAATTCCTGTTGCTGGGATGAAGAAAGAAACCAAGCACTAACCAGAGATGAAAACCAAACCAGTGCTTCCCTGCAGGTCCTGCCAGGATGCTGGTACTTGGCACCACCGCAGACTTTGCCTCCAGCCTGTGCATAAAGGTGTTTGCTGGGCCCTACCCTATCTGGTCTGCTGGCTTGAACCCCCTTTTAGCAGTGAATTTCACTGGCCAGAAAAGGCAAGAATGATACCTTTGGTGATACTGCTGCTCGCTCATTAGGATTTGCTGGTATAGAGTTGCCTGGGACCTTTGCAAGTTCCGGAAATGGGGTCAGTCCTGCTCCTAGCTAAATCTCTACATTTTCCCCAGTAGATTCATTTTCATCTCACGTTTCCCTGTTCCCATGTAGTATCTAAAAAATTCATTTATTTGACCTATTCTTTCAATTTTTGCTTTTCTCCCCCTGAAAGCTATCTACTAAACTTAAGTAATAGATGCACCCAGAGCTGTCATTAGATCATAGGTATCGGTATTCAATACAGTATTGATCAGAGTATTCAGAAATTCAGCGTTCAGGCAGCTATAGAGAACAGCTCCAAATCCATTACACAGAGCTGTGGGGAGGAAATCTCAGAAGCACTAAAAACTCAGGATTTTTAACTCAGTAGAGTCTGCAACTATATTTTCTAATTGGCGGTTTTTGTAGGTGTGCCTCATTTTTCTTGGCCGGTAGTCAAGAAAGAAAAAACAAACCACCAAAAAACTACTGGTAAGAAATTCTGCTGCCTTTTGGGAGAAGGCAGGCTGCTGTAAAACAGATATTTTTCTGAGGGGCGTAACTGCAGGAAGTACATTTTGCATTTGCTCACGTAATGGCTGCACATATATATCAGCCCTGCTATCTTGCTGGGAGCTGGCACGAGGTGACTGGGTAGATCCAGCTCTGTCGCTCGAGAGCAGCTGTGTGGAGCAGCTATGTTCAAGTCACCGAGTGCAACGTTTTGGGTAAGAGGCAGCTCTTACCTGAGGATATATGGTAATTGCTCCCAGTGAAATGCGCCTGGCTCAACAGCAAGAAGATGTATTTGCAACATGCTCGCAAGCTGTAAGGAACTGCATGTTTTGTTTGAATGTGGTGATGCCTCAAGATGCTAGTTTAAGGCCAGGAGAACTTTCTGGTTATAGTAAAAAATAAGTTTATGCTCAAAGGACATGTTGATAAGAGCAACTGATTGACAGACTGATTTCAGGAGACTCACTCATGAGATCAGAACCAGGTTTGGATCAACAGATAAACCTTCCATTTTTCTAAACAGTCTGTATTTCCTAAACCATCCTTGTTTTGGTCACTCTCTGCAATACACTCCTTCAAACCATGCTGAACATCTTTTTAATCCTTTTATGTAACTCCCTTTGTGTGCTGCGCTGCCATTCTCTGTGCTCACACAATCACCGCACCAATGTGATCAACAAAAGAACAAAAATCATTTTATTCAACGCATAGTCTGTTTCCTCTGAGAATGAGCCCAAGTTCAGTTTCATTCAGCTGGGATGTGCTTGGATCCCAGTCCCTAAAAACATTACAGCACTAAATATCAGCTGTCTACTATCAAAAGGGATTCTTTTAATTTCAGTTTTGTTTTGTTTTTAATGATCTATTTGTCTCTCCAGACTTGGGAGCAGGCAGTGAGATAGCTGTGATTTGCAGCCGCAGGCTGCCCCCTCCCTCCTCTGCTTCCATGGAAACATGTGTTGGATGAGGCAAAACCAGGCATAGACTTAAAGTACATGATTTCCAAAATATTTGCTTTTCCTTGCAAGGAGGCCTTTACCTCCTGTTGTACAGAACTATGGCTGAGGAGGAAATCCCTTTAGGGAGAGGCAACTTTTTGAGGTCCCTGACTGGTGTTGCTGCAGGGGTTGAAAGCATCCTCCCTGAGCCCATGAATGTGCCCTTTGATGCTCAGAGGGGAAGTGCATGAGACAGGGCAGGGACAGTGGGTTTTGGAGCTGGTGTCACTGTGGCTGTGGCATTTGGGGTCAGAAGAGTTCAGCTTTAATGTAATCCCTTTGTTTTACCTTCATCTCCTTCATCTCCTCCCTGGAGAGGTGAAGATCTTACCCCTCCTCTGCACTTTGGGACTCCAAAGGTACCCAGCTTGCTCATGTAATAGCTCCATGTGTCTGCTGCGCAGCTGCCCTCCTCGTGGTAAAAAACAGATTATTTGCAGTTTGAGGGCAAAACAGGGGAGGGCAGGGAAAAGAGTGGCAGCTCACACAGACCTGCATGGCACAGGCAGGGCTCGATAGGGCTTTTTGGGTGGCTGACATGCTTTGTATGGGGAATTGATTCAGAAAGAATGAACTTGCAGGAGAGAACGGACCTTAAGCAACAGCCACCATCTCTTCCTGCATCTCTCATGCAGCAGTCTCTTGCTGGAAAGGCTCTCACCCTGCAGGGACACCAGCTCGCCCTGCCACCAGAGGCCAAGCTGGAAACCCACCTACGCAGACATGACTCCATGGGGCCTGATCCTGCTGTAGGAGCTAGGTCCTGCTGTGGTGGTCTGGTTTGCAGGATCCGAGCCTCACCCCTGGCAGCCGCACACCTGGTATCTTCTACGTGACCCCTCCTGTTTGTTGGTTGGAAGGAAAAAGCCTCTTAGATGTGGTGCCTCTAAGGAGGCACTGAGATAAACAAGTTGCTGGGTGCTACTTAATGCAGGATGTCTTTCATGGAAAAGAAGTATATTTTATCCTCCATCACTTGCAAAGCATGCAGATTTTAAAGGCTGCTTCTCTTTGTGGCATGCTAAGCACAAAGCAGGGCAGAAACTTTCTTTTCCAAAATAAACCCCAAGCCAAGCCCTTTTTCCCATTTGGGTGGCTGGGAAGCCTATCCATCCTTGACCTCTTAACAAAGCCCTGTCTCAGGCATCGAGATGTAAAAATGAGTGTCACTCCGCACTGTCTGAGGATTCCATGAGATTCATGCTGATCAGAGCTCTGCATTAATTATTTAGCTTCAGAGAAATGTGTGGAAGGGTTCTGACACTTCAGATGTGCAAAGTAATTGCCACATTTACTTCCCAGCTAATGGGGAGGCCAAAATAAATTGTACAGGGCTGAGTGGGTATGCGTGGGTGGGCAAGGAAGGGGGGGGCTAGGACCTTTCTGCCCTTACACGTGGTTTCAGCCGTACCCTTGGAGCCCACAGAGCTCAGCGTGCCTCGAAAGGCTCAAGGTTGCCCTTCTGTGTGTCAGTGTGGGCTGGGCATGTCACAACGCTCAGCCACAGCCACCTCCATCACCCTCTCCGTGCATCCCTATAAGCAGCCTGTCTCTGTGCATCACGCCTCCGTTTGCTTTCTGCCTGCTGCAGGGTTGCTCTGGCCCCTCGAGCCAGCACAGAGGCTGCTGGTCGGTTTGCCCCAAGTCGCCATAGAGCTGCACCCTGTGTGCAGGGCCGTGCTCCTCCCAGGTCGCTGAAGCAAGTGGTGACGAGCAGCAGTTCTCTCTGCTCCAAAATAAGTAGGTCTTGACTGCAGGTTTGCAACTTGAGGAAAACAAACAAATTCTGAGGCAGTGTGGCTATATTTATCTGAAACTTAGAAGCTGTGGTTCACAGGAAACTTTGATCACTTTAAATATTAGGCAACCTGGGGAAAAAACGGAGGACACCACCCCCACCCCACCCACCCCCAGTTAAAAAGCAAGTGTTTTGGAAAAGGTAAAAGCTGCTGCTTCCAAAATGGAGTACAGTCCCTTCTCTTTTGGCCCCCAGTACCAGCCATCCTAATCTAGAGGGCTGATGTCTCTCAGCTTCAAGCTGGGGGTGCTCAGAGGCTGATGTTTCCAAAGCCTGGACCTGCAGGTGCTGCAGACCAGCAGGACTCAGGGACCTGCCTGGCATTCACGTCTACTGTACCTGTGAAAGATAAGGTTCATCCAAAACAAATTAATGGCGTTTGGGTTTGGGGGTTAGGTTCATCTTGTTGGTATATACAAAGATTGTGGTTTTCTTGAATTTATCATAATTTAAAATTAATGTAATGCCATTATGTTTTATCTCTGATTCATTTGCAAGAAATTATTTGTAAGTATCTGGCATATGAAATGCAAGAGCCTTGGGACACAGGAATATTGTGCTTTTGGTCCCTGTATGTTTTTATTAAGAACGAGGTGTCTGATAAAGGGCAAAGGGTTATTTGGTGGTACCTGTCTCAGTCAGGAAGTTTCAGCAAAGCCCCATGTACTTAAATGTTTGCAGAGAATGAATACTTAGGGAAAGCAGTTCAGAAATCCCAGCAGACCTTTTGCAATGCTCCCCCAGACCTATTTTACTATTCTGTTTGGAATTCCCCAGTTTCTGCAAAAGCCAAACCTGTTGCAAGGGAATTCACTATTCATGCAGAGAATGTAGCATGCTGTCCTTCCACCTCGCATTGTTCATGTGCAGTGCTCTGGCATAACAGCTATTTCTGTATCTCTGCAAATCTACACTGTTACTCTGAAATTATTGCTACTTCCACCATATCCACATGCTATCCATTATTGAAGCAATGTTTAAATGTACTGTGACATAAGGAAAACATTATCCCTTCTTCATTGTTGTCCAGTGAACTTTCATGCTACTTATTAATTCATAAAGATGGCAAAATAATTCCATTTTACATAAATATATTTAAATTCACTTTATACCTCCTATTATATATTCATCCTTTTCCCAGAGCGGAGAGCTGTCATTCCTTTGCAGAAGCTACCAGGAAAATGTGGCTTATGAAGTTTAATGATATTGTCAGGAAAATCTGAATTTAGGCTTTTTAGTTTGGTTTTCTAAATGTGAAATAGTTTTGCTGATCTATGTTTAATCCTTTGGCCTTGAGAATGGGAAATAAAATTGTCTTTTCTCAGACACTCTACGTCAGCATCCAAATCAGGACTTTCTCATTGTGTGCAGAGAGGGGGAGCGAGGATACATGATATTCAAGTACTGAGAGCTGGAATCTGTTTTTCAGAGAGAAACCCATTTCCACAAAATCAGTGGCTTTATCTGGGTTCTGTATTTTTTTTCTTCTTTTTCCCCATTTTGCATCTGTATGCATGAGATACCAAGTTTTAGGGATGACTGATGTTAAGTTCCTAATGAGGTGGCTCCAGGGTGTGGATTTTCATTACATATTTTGCTGATTTGAGGATGGAAGCTTGCTTGCTTGACCTTGCTTATGGTATCTTCCATAAGATATATACATGTGATTCATCCTTTACTCTTCCCTCTGTGACCTGTGTGAGGGGATGTGCTGGGGCAGGGCCACCCCCCGCCCCCCCCCAGTACTCAAGCCATCACTGCTTTTGTGTGTAGCTCTTCTGATGTCCTAATCTAGCTGATGTCCTAAAATGCCCCACAAAACCATTTTCCCCGCTCATTTCACCAGCAAACACAACTCTGACCACTTTCCAGGCAACACTTCTAGCGCATCATTTCCTGATCTAATTCTTCTAATTACCCTAGAGGCCCATAATAACATTTAAAAATCAGAGTGCTGCTTCACTGTCCAAAGCATTTCTCTACCCAGTGCTCATACTGGCTCTCACCAGAGCCCTGCTCATATTTTTTCTTTGCTTTCCCCCTCCTGCAGCCTTGCACTGACATTTCTGCCTTCCACACCAGTATTTTATGTCCTTCATTTATCTTTTTGTTGTTTTTTTTCCTCCCTTGGACAGTACTAATGCGCTTCTCGTTCATCATGCAGCACTGCATGCAGCACTGGTAGCATTGCTGCAATAAGCAGTCACGGTCTTTCCCTGCTCCATCACTTTTGCAAGTGCTGTAGGGTTGCATTTGCTCAGGACAGGGGCAGCTGCTTTCTTACCTGCCCCTGTCCAGCCTATCCCCCTTTCCTCTGCAACCTCAGCCGAGATTTTTCCATATTAGCAGCCGACTTCCCAGCCCAAGTATAATCTAGAAGTTGGTGAGCATCATCCCCCTTAAATACACTTAAATACGATTTCAAGAACTGCACAGACTCTTAGAAGAAGTTACTGTGACTGACTTAACGGGTGTAAGGTGTGTTCTGCTTGAATTTTACAGGTTAAGTAATTAGTAGCCCTCCAGAAGAAGTTTGCAGAGAGCATTTTGGTACCCAGGTGTCTTGCATCTAGGGAGCAGGCGGTTGTGGCTATTGCATCCAGTGGTGTATTAGTGATCCGTTGCTGTTTTCCAGGGAAGGCTGGGGTTGCCATGACAATTGTGTGTCGGTCGAGCCAGTACGTGCATGGCCACAGTATCCGCACACCTCCACCACTAATGCGTTTATCCTCCCGGCCTCCCTGCGCAGTGGTGGGGGGGGCAGTGGTGGGGGAGGCAAAGATGTCTGTGCTGAGATGCTTGAAGCAGCTCTCCAGCACGGTGCAGAGGGGTGAGCAGCTCAGGGCCTGCTGGGTACTCCCTTCCCCAAACAAAATTACGGATTTTTGGCAACAGGGGCTGGGGAGAGGAGCTTGGTCTGAGGTAAGTTATTCTGCACCTTCTCGTACCCACCTGGTTTGGGCTAGCGGGAGGAGTGCAGGGTACAGGAGCAGAGGAGCCAGCAGAAATGCTGCAAACCACAGCTCATTTGCCAGCACCCCTGGCTGTTTATGAGAATCCCAACCTGAATCAAGGGCTTGTGGCACTGCTGCAAATGAAACCTCGGTCTCCTGAGCCTGTGTCTGCAGGCTGTTGGTTTAATTTGCAGTCACATTTGCACAATTTGTAGTTGCGTTTTGCACTTGGATAGAGCATCCCAGCCCTTGAATTGGCACCTGGAACTTCCAGCCTTGGGCCTGATCCCAGCAGAGAAGGAGCGAGGGGTGGCCCTTGGAAGCTGGAAGCAAGGCTTTAGGTATTTCTGTGGGCATATCTTTGCTGGGGCTGCACCAGAGCTGCCTCAGCCCAGGACCTGGATGTGTGGAGGAGCAAAAGGCAGGACTTGACCGGGAAGGACCTGCCCAGTGCTGCTGTGTTGCAGAGCTGCGTTGGTGTGGTGCTTTGCCTGGGCTTGCAGCAGGGCTGCCCACCTGGGGCATGGCTCCCTCTGCACCACTGTGCCATGTACCTGCGTGCTTGTGCTGGCATGGTCCCAGCTCACACTCTTATTTCTGCCTCTTACTGCCTCCTCCTCCTCCCAGCAAAGCAGCTCAGAGAGGCTGTGCCTGCCCTGCACGCTGCAGGGTGTCAGCAGTGCAGGAGGAGAGCCAGTGAGAGCTGCTCCAGGGCCACCTCCTCTGCTCCCAGCACAGGACCTTGCCCTGGCAGAGACAAGGTCCCTGGTGCCTTGTGGCACACCCATGTGGCAAAGTCCAGGCTTTGTTTCCCCAGCTCAGGCACTGGGCTTCAGACCTTGCTTTGAGAATTTATTAAAAACATGTCGTCTTCATCTCTTCTGGGCATGCTTGGCTAAAGAGGAGGCTCCTCTGCCCCCCAGCATCCTTGCACAGCACGAGGCAGGATTTCACCATTTCTAAGAGCAATGCAATCCCAATTCATCTTTACAATCTTACTTGATCTCTCCTGGTCCAAGAATGACAGCCAGTAGCACCAGCCTGCAAGTTGTGTTGCAAAAATGAGCAAGGCTCCCTTACTAGACCAGCAGATGTTGTGCTGGGTGCTGCAGAAATGAAGCTTAAAAAGCAGATGATGCCCCAAATTTAAATAGACCAAGCAGACCCAGAGCTCTAAGAGAGATGATTCCCAAGGTCACATAGGAAGCCTGTGGCAGATGTGAGGACTGAACACAGATCTCCTGAGGCCCAGCCATGCTGTGGTCTCAGAACTGTCTTCTCTTTTGTCTTCCAGTCCATTAGGAAGATCAGTTAATGAAATGGAATTAATAATGCCAGCTGCAGCACCAGCAATGCTGTAAGAGAGAAAAATTTAGTAGTGCAGACTTGAAAATAGGGATAAGCTGCAAGTGTTGTAAGAGCCCTCTGCAATGGAGGAATGCAGTAGGTCAGCCAGTTTTAGGGTCTCATCAGCTTTACTTATCAAATCTTAAAGGTGGAATGAAGATGTACCAACTACCTCTCCCACTGGAGAGAAACACCCAATTCTAAGGTTCCCAGCAACTGAAAAAAAGTAGTCCCACTGGAGAGAATCAAAAGACTTTTCTAGGTCAATGGCAGGAATAGAGCCTTCATTTCTGTGATCCTCACAGTTCAAAAATAACATTAAAGAAACAAGAGAAATTATCTACTGCTGAACAGCCAGGAGTAAATCAAAACTGATTCTTATGTGTTACACTTGCTGTTGCCTGCAGTAGTTGGTGAGCTCAGATGGCTCTGCAGAAGTGCCAGCCACCTCTGGGATGGCTGGTGAAGAGGATCAGTGACAGGTTTGCTGAGGGACTGCACATTGGCAGTTCAAAAACCAAAATGGGAAACTGATTCTTAACAATCTAAGGGCTTCCCCTCAAAAGGCTCATTTATTAGGATTCAAGGAAAGGCCACCTCATTCCCAGTGAGGGAAGCAAATGTATCCCACTGATTCTTTCACCCGCTCATTTGACTCATGTCACATGGTTGTTGCTGAAGACCATATGATAATCTCAGACTTTGAGCAAAAATGGGCATGAAGAACAGTTCTGCTGAGCAGAAAGTGAAACAGAGGTATCAGAGCAGAAGCTTAGAAACACATCTTAAAACCAACTTCTTGTCCTTCTGAACTACCCAAATCTTTTGACTGATTATTTAAAAAATCCCTCATAAATCCAGGCATTTCAAGACTTCTACAAGAACTCACAGGGAAGCTGGAACATTATGTGGCATGCTGGGACACAGGGTTTCTTTTGTTATGAGTATTTAGCTCCAGACTTAAATTGTACCAGTTTAAGACCGTATTGTCTTTTTTACCAGCTTATTGATTCCTTTTGTGGTCTAAAGACCTAAGGAAAAAAGTAATTAATCACTGCGTTACATCTCCTAAGAGAAAATACCAAAGACCTGGGGCAAAAGACAGCAAGCAAGGACAGAGCTGTCTATGTACCACCTATACTGTGAACAGTGATGGATGTGAAATAGCCGTCAGCATCTCCCAGCTCATAGCCTTTTCACCTGAGCTGCCTCTTAAGTGATTCTGCAGCCCTGAAAATTTGCAAGAATGAGTGCAAGACAGTGGGAAGGATGAGAGCAGGGACAGGACCTGGCCCATCCCTCTGCTATTGACAGCCTCCTCACGAAAATGTAATTGTTGGCTGCCCTTGGCGTGGAGTACTCAGGCAAAAATTCCCCATTGCTCTTTAGAGCTTGGAGACATATTAAAACAACTTTTAAAATAGCATCCCCTCTATTTTTGTTGCTAATGCTAAGAACAAATTAGCTTAGAAGAAAAACCCAGCGATCTCCCTTAATGCTATTGTTCTCCTAAAGTGCTAAATGTCAGGATCTTACAGCACCATGCTGCAGATCTGGCGCTGCCCTCAATGTGTCCCACAATGCATTGACGAGGACTGATGCAGAGCGCTGTTCTGAAAAATATACTCAGTCCAAAGTGTCTTCAAAGTCACTGCACTTAGAGCAGAACTGGTGATGGCTTCAGCTCTATCTTTGAATTTGTTATTAAATATTCTTTGAAACCAATGCTGATTTCCACCCTGCCTTCCAGCCCTGCCCTTACGAACCTCCTTCAGGTACATCCCTGAAGTTTAGGGCCATGTGTGGTCTTTCCCGTGGTAGAACAGTGGGTACCGCTGAGCTCTTATGGACCATTATGTCAATTCAAATTTATTTACCTAAAAAGCCTTGCTAACTGTTGGCACCAGAGCTCATCAGTGGTGCACAGGCAGGCTGGGTCACCATGGAAGTGGGAGGGCTTTTGGAGGGGAGCAAGGCAGGACTGGGGAGTTAGTCCTGATGCAGGGCTTGTTGTGTCCCTGGGAGCACAACACTGGTGGCCCACGCACCATGGCAGGGTGCCTGTGTCCTTTGCTGAGCTGTAACCTGCACCTCATCCAGCAATCCCTGCTGAGGTTGGAGGGGTGGAAAGGAATGAGGGAGACAGCAATACCCTACTGATGTTCTTGGCCAGAGGTTTCCCTCAATGGGAGGTTAGGATGGGCTGAAAGCAAGCAGGTAACTTTTTTTACTGAGTCTTTGCCCCACACAGCCTATGTATGTGGGTCATTATCTCCAGCAGAGCTACTTAACAGGCAAATACTGAAGAGCCCACTTGGCTTGTGGCAGTGCCATCAACACTGAGCTTTAGGTGACCTTACTAAAACATCTTAAGATCTATAATAACTTCAGTAACATTCTGCGGCAGAAGGAGGCTTCTCATGGACACTGCTCTGAAGGAAAGGGAAGCAAATTCCACTTACTGCTTTTAATCCTGCTTCTATTCATCATCACAGGAAAACTTTCCAATGCTGCAGTGTCCCGCGGTTGATGCCAAGATCTCTGACCTGTGCATGTCTCACCCTTTTGAGATCCAGGCAATGCTATGCTTATTTGCACCTTCCAGCCTGCTCAGTAAATGTTTAGTTGGTGGTCCTGGTTTAGTTCTGTTCCAGAGAAGTAGTTCTCACCCTCAGTCTGTTGATGACCCACTGCTTCATCCTAATTCTGGCTTAGTAATTACTGTATACATAATTAAAATTCTCATTGTAGAAGTGCATTTTTTATCAATTGCCATTTTAGTCATGGATCCACCCAGTGCTGATTGGGATTTTGTTAGACTTTTTGTGAATGTCTGTGTAGACACACATACAGTGTTAATGCCAAGCACTGCCTCTGTCCATCACCTGACTTGGTTCCTGGGATAAGTGAGTGCACGCTGGAAGACCTTCTTAGCTTATTTGCATTTTCTAAGTATGTTCAACTCACAGTTCCAGTTCAGTTCTGTTTCTGACACAAATGTATTGTTCTTGTTACTGGTGGTAAAGTGACGGGGTCTGGTGCCCATGAATTAAAATAGCTCTGGAAGTAGCATGGGACAGTCCAATCACATGGGCCAGGCCTGAAGAGACACTCTCCAAGGGAAGGAAGAGTTTAAGCAGAAAAACTGATGGTATGGTTCATTTTGGTAGCCTGGGGAAGGAGCTGGAGACCTGAAGTCTGGGGCAAGAAAGATCCTTACCAACAGTGAAAGAAAGGAGAAACCATCACTGTTCATACAATGTTGAGATGTTCAGCGTACAGGGACAACTCTTCTGTTCAAAGGGAACTTGTCTTTTATACCTGACTGAGAAATGTGGGTTACAGTGAGACTAAGCAGAGATTTTGTGTCTTCCCAATGCTGTGTTGCTGGTGGTACATGCCCAATAGCCATGAGTTTAACTGGTGCGCTAAGATAAAGGTCTCTTTGGCTTTTTTTCAGGGACTCCAGGATTTATGAGTTTCATGTGAATGATGGCTCTGTTTTATATACACTGCTTGTAAATACCTTGTATTATGGATTGGTGCTGGGAACCCTATCACAGAGCTGCAAACAGCGTGCAGGGCAAAAAGTATCAATCGGGATATTTTCTGCTCTTGCAAAAGTTCTAAACCAATCAGTCCGTGATGAGAAATCATCCCTTGCCAACCAGTTTCCTGCTTGACATAGTCAGGAAGAACACAAAATCAAGACTTGTAACGTTATTTGTAGATTATTTAATCTTAATATATGCAATGACAATTGAACCCAGTTCCGTACCAATTAATTGTTTCCCTGTTAGGGGACTGAAGATGCTGGATTCAAGCCTAAGCAAGTCTTTGGGGGAATTTCAAAGATGGTTTTGAAACATGAACAATAGCTGTTGACCTCCGTAATCCCTGCAGAGTTTTTTAGGTAAAGGTTAAGATCACACTGTGGTGAATCTCTCCTTAAATTTTGACTTTCATCTGTGAGATGAGTTACCTGAGGGAAGGATAAATGACCTGCCGCTGCCGGTTGGAGGAGATCTCTGTTAACTCAGGTGTTAAAGACCGTTTGGTTTTGGAGCCAAAAAACCAGAGAGATTCAAGCTCTGTTCCCCATGCTGACGTGTACATGTACATATAGAAACTCAGTATAGCATGGCTAAAGTAAAATTGTTTCATAAACTAGCATTATCTAAAAGATTAAACGCAACCTCAGACCTGAGAGATTTCCCAGCTGGGATCATTTTGCCAGCGATGACTGGACCAAGTCTGATACGCTGTATCTCAAGTCACTCTTCAGTGAAATGGGGTGACTTTTGGAGGAGTTTCTTTGTGATTAATAGCCACCCCAAAATCTGAAAAGGCAGGCAGATGGGGTAGATGTAAAGCATTTTCTTTCCTGGTATTTGCCAAGTATGGCCATTGCTTAGTTATGATGTCTCTGAGATGCTACTTATAGTAATTTACTGATGGGGAAACTGAGGCAGGGGCAGTGTCTTACTGGGGGAGGAGTGTCAAGGGTGGTGTTAAAAGTCAGCTATTAGTGGGCTTACAGCTGCTACAGAGAGCATACTCTTTTTCACATAGTCCTGCATACCTGCACTCTTACACCTCGGATCCTGGTTTATACAGCATTTTGAGCAGGGAGAGGAGGCAGCACTCATACCCACACACCCTAACCTGGGTGCAGCTTGCGGTGCTCGGCATCCTGGTGTAGCAGGGCTTGGCATGAGGGGCTGGGGGCCATGCAGGTCTCCCCATGCCTGTGGGTGCTT
This sequence comes from Falco rusticolus, assembly GCF_015220075.1. Taxonomy (NCBI): domain Eukaryota; kingdom Metazoa; phylum Chordata; class Aves; order Falconiformes; family Falconidae; genus Falco; species Falco rusticolus. The sequence goes on from NC_051193.1 coordinate 32,336,416, forward strand.
GTGTTTGCAGGGGTAGAAGGGGGGTCCCTGGTGGTGTGGGTACTCTGCTATTTTGTTCTGTTTCTGAAATAGTTTTGGGAAAAAAGATAGCAAAATGTGGGTTGCTCTGTTAGGGTTGGATCCTGACTTTGGTTTTCTCCTGACTGCTCCCCAACCTCACCCAGCTGGGCAGAGGAGAGGGGGGTATCAAAACCTGGAGGCGTTGGGCAAAATTTGTCCCTTGCAAAAAAAAAAAAAAAAAAAAAAAAAAAGGGGGGGTGGAAGAAAACACCAGATTTCATCACTGTCAAGAAATTTCTGGAACGTGAATAGTCACAGCCATGCAGCCACATAGGAAACACTGCTCACCCCCCCACCCCCCCTCCACCCACACCCAATTTGTTTTTATTTCTTTGCCATCAGGTTGCCTTAACCATTTCCATGGCTTAGGAGGCTAAGCCGCCGAGCGCAAGCTTTTGATTTGAAAGGGGACTGCATCCCCTTTTGAAAGGAGCCTGCTCCCTAGGGCAACCACATCACACTGCTGATTTGCTGCAGTGGAGACCGCAGCGCGTACAATATGCCCTCCCCCCTCCGCCTGTGCTGCTTACAGCATCAGTCCGGAGCCGAGCAGGGAGACGGGAGCGATACCCGCTAACCCACCCATGCTCGGGAATGCCTGACTGGTAACGCAGTGCCTCCGACGAAAGGACCGGCCATTCCTCAGCTCTCCGAGATGCAAGCCAGTGCCGATTCCACCAAGATGGACTGTCTTTGGAGCAACTGGAAATGTCAGGGTATTATATCTATTCTAGTGTTGCATGCTAGAAGGACTGCATGTCAGAGGAGGCAAAGGCAGGATCCATCCATTTTTGCATTGTTCACCTGTGGGCCTTTGCATGCTGTTTTCTTTCCCTCCCCGTGAAGCTTTTCGTGGGGGGTAATTTAAGAAAGAAAGATAAAAAGCCCTTAATTCTGTTCTTTGACTATATTTCTCCCGTCTCCAGCTGTCTCACCCCGAAAGCATCCAGGATACAGGACCTTCCTTCCCACCTTACAGCTCATTCCCAAAGCATCCACCCTTGCTGTTAGCCGTGTCATTTCTCATCCCCGACTCTCTCCGCCGGGCTGCCGCTGGCATGATTTCATACCTTTGGGGCTTTAGGAAAGCCAGGCGATGGTGAATTTGTGCCTGCTCGGGCTCGCGAGGGTTCGAGGCGGTTGTGTTGGGTGGCTGGGTGCATCCTGCCCACGGACACACCCATAGCGAGGGCTTAGCCTAGCGTTGACACAAAGAAAACGCAGCTTCGGCAAGAAGTGCAATAGCACCGAGGCGGCCGCGGTATTGCCACACACGTCGTAATTTGCTGTAGGATTGCTTTAAAAAAAATACTGAATCCTTTCGTTGTGCTTTCAAGCACTCTGCTGAACTGTTCGGGGGCAAAATACTGCGATGATGTCTTGTGGCCGAGTAGGTGAGGGGAACAATAGCTTCTCCCTTTTGGGCTTATTTTCAGCTTATTTTGAGCAGGTTGGTGTCTGTGCTGGGTGGGGCTGGCTACCTTCCCGGGTGCCTTGGACAGCTTTTCAGCCATTTTTAGTCGGCTTCACACTTCCCAGCCAGCATCCAGCCTTTGTTTTGATAAAAGACAGTCTCTGTGACGCTGCTCGGTGGGCAGATTAGAGGGAGAAAAGCTAGCGGCTGATCCTGCCAGGCAGGCTGCTGTCTGCTTTGGGCAGGCTTTGTTTGAATGTATTTTTTAATTTTAAGGTGCATGTTTACACTGAATAGACAGTACATGATGTCAATGCTCACAACAGGGTCCCTGAGAGAGAGATTTCTCCACAGCATCATCTCATTAAAGAGTCCAGGATGCGTGCAGACTTAGTTTCATAAACGCAGCTCTATGTAACAGGAGCCAGAAAACCTTCCTAAAGTGGTTTTTTTTTGGGAGGGGGAGATCTTGCAGACAGCCACTTGTCTCTAGAGAGCTTTGTATTTTTGCAGTCTTAATTCAGCACCTAACTGCATTTACGGTTTGAGGGCTTTTTTAAGGAAGATGAGTAGCTGGAAAGTAAACATGCACCTGTTAAATGCCAGCCTCCAGCAGCTCAGGCTTTCCATGCCTTGATCCAGGGCGAGGGTTTTCCATAGGATGGCACGATTTGTAAAGGCTATATGGGAGAGCCACAGACAAACTTCAGGGTCTTTTCATCTGAGCTTTGCAGATAAACTTCCTTGTTAGGTGGGGTTTGGGTTTTTTGGTTGTTTTGTTTCCAAAAAGGCTCAATGTTCTGCTGATCCTTAAAAAATCATTAATTTGCTGAGTCAGATTGGTGAACCACCTGTATTTCAAGGCAAACTAAATATTTTTCATCTTTATCAGAAAAAATATTCTTTTGTAAATTATAAAGAGGGGAATAACAAAGGACATGCTTCTATTGTTTAATTAATGATTTATAATAATAGCGGGATTTCTCTCCTCCTGTGCTTTCCTTTTTGAAACGGAGGTAGATTTACTGAAAATGAAATGATACAATGTGTCCTATGCTGACTTGAAAAAAAAAAAACAGATCTGAAAAAAATCAACGCAGCTAAAATAAATCACTTGCCTCACTTCCACATCATTTGCATATCTTTTTCTTTTTCTTGGGTGGTGCTTTATGATTCAGAAATGGTCCTGCAGAAAAAAACATGGAAGAGTCATAGAATATTATTTCTGTCGGCAAAATTCTTTGATCAGTCCCAGATAAAATAGAAGAAATTGAAAATTCAGAGGAATGAAAACTAAAGACTGGATTCATTGATTCTTTTAGTATCTATTATTCATGTAGTCTCTGTCTCAACCCAGAATATCAGTTTTGTGAAAACCTGGAGTTGTATAATTTTGCCAGCTTCGTTATCAATGGAATGATGGTTTCTTTCTGAAAACTCTGGAATATGTCTGTGAATGTAACAGATGCAGACACAAACCTCAGTAAATACAGAGCATATTTTTACTGAAATAATGGAGAGAGAACATTGAGTTTAACCCAAGTTTTAATTAACAAACAGCCAGGACTGAACTAGCTGTATCATTGCTTTGCACTTACAGTACTTATACTTGGTGTAAAATTGGGTGGGGATGTTGAGAAGGTGCAGGGCCGCTTGGTGAAGCTTTGGCTTTGCACCACTAAATGAGTGTATTGTTGTTTTCCTTGCAGTGAAGCAACTGATGCTTGCAACATTTAAAATATTGCAATATGTTTTACCTGACCATCGTGCAGGTCCAGCATAATCGTATCAGTGGTAGATCATGATACAGCCCCTTGGGGGAGCAGCAGAGGAATCCACTGCTGCTGGGCATATGCTTCGCTCAAAATGTTATCATAGGTGGCTTCGAGGAGTTGCAGCCCACTTTCACACACAAGTAATCTTTCACACTGGAAGGTGATGCATTTGAAGTAGGCTGGGATGTAGCCATGCATAATGCATGAGCATTCAGAGAAACATCTCCGACTGGGCGTGCTGGTTGCTGTGGGCCTTCCTGTAACAACCTATAGCCAGTGCCAGCCGCGTGACACAGCACGGTGCTCAGCTCCCAGAGGGAAGCTGCTGGATGAAGTGTGCCTCCAGGAGCAGGCCTCTACACCTTCCCCAGGGACTCGGCCCAGCTCGGCAGGACTCACCCCCGTGCCTTGCTGGAGAGGTTTCTCTGGATTAGGAAGATCTTTGCACTACAGCTTGGCGGAGCTGTTTGGTGTCAGTACACTGGTCTCCATGAATATTCCCTCTTCCACTGTTTTTCTTCACACCAGCTCTTGGGTGGTCATAAGTGACATGCTTGTTCCTGCAGCTTCAGCCTCCTGCAAGACTTACTAAAAAAGAAAATCTGAAAGATCCAAAGAAAAAAGCCTGTGACCCTTTCATAGAAATCGTCCTAAATATTATCCACATTATAATTAAAACTAAATGTGTAAAAGGACTGCAGACTTCATCTAATCCATCTAGCTGACATAATTCTGCTGGGACTGGATTATTGAGTAGCATTTTCCTGGCAGCTGTTCCCAGAGAACCAGCTTTCTTGCTTGCTTGATACATCAGTTGGTTTCCAAAGGGTGCTGAGAAGCTGCACCAACAGTTCATGGCAACGGTCCCCACTTTAGGACTGGTAAAGAAGTTCGATGGCAATAATATGGATGCATGCTATTTATCTATAATCTTATTGACAGTTCTGAAGTCTGTCTAATTACAGCTATTAGCATTAGAGTATTACTTCAGACACTTGGTAACTTCAGTGCTTTTCTGAAAATACTGTGCGCTGAACTCGCAGCTGGGATCCACTTGTCTTTCTTAAATGAGTTCTCCCTCTTTGCAGCACCTAAAAATCTGTCCTAGTAGTTGGTTCTTACGTTGAGCCTTGGTAGAGCTAAAATCTTGGAACCAAGTCATCATCTGATCTAACAATTTAGCTAATAGTTTCACAAAACTACACTAACTTATGAGGAATTGATTTCCTAATTTTACAGTTGAATTCCTGTGAAATTGGAATGAAATTTGTCAAGATTTTTTTCTACTTTCGTATTTACTTTCATTTTTTTGTCAGTGCTGCAGAAATCTTATCAGTCCTTCTTCAAGCACCTTCCTGTTGATGGCAATACGACCACAAGTTCAAGAGCTTAAAGTCAGAGGACAAACTCATTTAGATGAGCTTCACACTGTTCAACTGCCAGCCATCCCAACACACACCTTGATCTAGGTTATATCAAAAAATCAGTGAGATTTCAATAGCTCTGCCAAAATGTGCTCTGCACACCAGCTGTGCCGTGTCTATATGGGGTTTTTTCCCCCTTTTTTTGAGAACAAACGGACAATATGCTTGTATTGCCAGCACAAGGAGAAAATTCCCCAAAAGTAAGGTTATTTTAAGATACTACCTGAGGAGTAATTTAAACTCTAGCAAGTAGGCAATGATGGGCAATAGCTGAAGGCAGCATTGGAGGCCTGCTTTTGCTTTCATGAGGTCTCTGGGAAGTGAGTTTTGATGAGGCTTTTTTGATATCAGAAGGGATACTCTTTCCACATCATATTTAATTCTCACAAATAACGTCGGTCTGACCCATTAATTTTGAAAATCTACAGCTTTTCAAATGTTTGGGTAGAGTTAGGAAGGGGCCACTTCTGTTATTTAGGTGCAGGAGCATCTTGGGAAAATCTTAACATTTCCATAGCATTAAGTGCTTTCAGGGACTCTGCTTGGTCTCCCTGATTTCTGCTCACTGGAGGTGAGTGCAATAACACCCTCTGCAGAAACTGGCCAAGGCAGGTAGTGATATGGTTTGAAGAGCAGGAGGTGTGTGGAAGAGGCTTTCTCCTGCTGCTGTGTTAAATCCTGGTCTTAAAGCATCTTTCATGTGAAAACGGTGTTAACAATAACAGCAAAAACATCATGAATGATGGTGATGATGATAATAATGTGAAATAATACTACAATAGACTTGTGTGTGGCACAGCTGCAGGTCTGATTTTTTATTGCCAGTCCTTCTGAGTCTACCCAGACCCACTCTGGTGCCTCACAGAAGGCAGTCAGTCAATACTTTTTTTGCTCAAGTCTTGATCTCGTGGATAGAGCAGGATATAACATGGAGGGCATCCTCTGTCAAGACTTCCCTTCTCCCTGGTCCTGTTCCTGCTCCAGGTCTCCTCTCATCAGAGTTCGGGGACAAAGAAGATCCGAACTTTCAAGTTGGGTCTTGGGGCAGGTGGATGATAAAGATACAAAGCTGAACTAAGGACAGGAAGTTAATAGGCAAAGAGTTTACAAGAGGTAGAAGTATGGAGCAGATCCCTCAAGGTTGGAGATAAAGAATAAGGAGAGGTGCCTCATGAAAAAAGCACAGAGATTCTGTCTTGACTCTGCTGTTAATCACAGCTGTCACCTGAAAGCACCAGACTGCTCATTAAATGGTGTAACCACCTGTATTACATTTGAATCAGCTGTGTTGTGAGGAGGGGAGCAATGACCACATTGGATTCTTCACTGGAGAGAAGAGGGAAAGCCTGGTCCTACAGCCTGTGGTTAAAGCTGCAAACTGGAATTTCTTTGAGTGTGAGCAATATTTACTTCTATTCAAAAACTTTGTGCATTTGTTGTAAAGTATTGTTGCAACAATGCTATAAACAGGATTGCTCTTCTTAAATTACATTTCCTGATCATTTCACTTTCAGTAGGTCTGAGAAATGCCTTATGAAATAATTTATATTCACGAATCATGATATTACACTGTATACGGAATTAAAGGCTGTGTGTAGACAGGCTTTTCTCTCTTCTTATTAATACTAATATTACATGGGGAATGAAGCTGTAAACCCCACTGATTTTACCTTCTAAGGAGGCCCAATAGGACCTCCATTGTGGGGAGGGCAGCTTGATCACATCCAGTGGTGTTATTAATATGCTGAAGAGCATAAAACCTTGTATTCAATCATCAAGGCCCATGGGCCTCATTTGAAGGCTGGGTACGAGGGGTCTGCACACACTTCTTACGCTAACTTCCATGTAAATGCTGCTTGATGCATGTTCATTTTTCATACAGTTGTTGCAGTAGAGGAAAAACTTGCAAAGTCAGGAGAGAGCAGAGGTTTTCAGAGGAAGGGAGGGAGAAGCTGTGGAAGATGTGAAGTTCCAGTCTGTGCTCAGTTGATCGTCATTAATTTTCATCTTAAAATACTTGTTTTGTGACATGGAGTGCAGAGATCCCTGTTTCTCTTACAAAAGTATTTTTCAAAATCATAACCACGCAGGAGTCTGAAGGAGTGAGGACATTTTAGCTACAAGTTGGTTTGATTCCTCTATTCTCCCTTTGGTGTCCCTGCTCAGGAGCCTTGGGCTGCAGCTGCCCCACACCATGGTGCTTCTGGAGACCATATAAACCACCTGAACCCAGTCTTCATGTTTCCACCACGTCCCAAAGAGAATGGATTCAGGAGCATCACTATGTAGTCCGTCTTGGCCATCTCAAGTCTTTCACCTTTTGCCTCCTGCACTGCCCTTTCCAGCCCCCAGGCCTGTTTTCTGGCTTTTCTGATGCAAATATTGAGGAGCAGAAACATTTTCTGCTGAAAGCCATGATGAGAGCTGGGAGAGCTATTCAGGCACTGTACTTGGGAGCAGTTCCTTGTGGCGCAAGCATCGCATGCTTGCTGCTGTTACACTTGTGAGGTTACTTCTAGCTTGCCTTGCAAACATGGGTGCTTAACAACTACTAATATTAACAAGTTGTTGCTTGTATCATAGAGTTTACCTTTGTGTATAGTTTGTCTGGGGACTGGCCCCAAATGGGCCACACATTAGTTTTACGAGATGAAGTTATACCATAAAGTATAGCTGATACACTGATTTGACACCCTTGAAAACTTTTTCTTTCAAATAAAAGCCTACTTGAGTAATGCTGTCAATTAAAAAACATGGGCAGGCGATACTTTCAGGTAAATAGCTCATCAGACATGCTTCTCCAGAAAATTCTTCAAAGGCAGTCACAGGGACCTGCAGCACTGCTGTCTTAGAGATGGCTGGCAAGTGCTACTTAATAATACAAATACTTTTGAGTCTGAGGCAGTTCTGGCAAACCCCAGAGTCCTTTTATATCTCCACAAATGAGCCAGAGCTCCGGTGTGTTGTACTGGAAAGAGTGCAAAGTGACCGACGCTGCTTTCCTCCATCCAGAAGGCTAAAAGGGAGATCATGGAAAGCTACAGCTGAACAGCTTCTGCATGTTAATGGGCATGGTCAGGATTTTACAGTTGGGATTTTCAAAACGGAAGGAACCCAAACTTCATTGAAGGTGAGGCTGGTTTCAGTGCCTGTTTTCCAAACCCTGTTTGCAAATCCTAGCTGCAGACTTTAGGTGGTTTGAAGTTGGCATTTTGGCTCTCAGAAACGTGTCTTGCTTAGCCAGGCAGATTGACCCACTGTCCAATTGCATGCACATCACATATCAACCGGCTCAATTGGCACCAGGCTCCGGCTTCATGCATATTCAGCGTGCATTGCTCAGAATCGTGCCATTGTGGTTGGGTCTGGGCAGTGCTGTGCACGCGTGCACGCACACACACACACTGTCTACAACACACCCAGCACTTGCAGGACCCTTCACCATACTAGGACCTTTTATTCTTACCCTAGGGATTGACCAAAGCACTTAATTGTTATGTCGTTAACTCCCGGTGTGGGGGATCCCCTCTCTGTTAGTTTCTCTGGGTAGCGCAGTACCCAGGTAACAGCCAGACTCAGCGCCTGTCTCAGCCCAGCCCAGCATGGGGCCAGCGCCTGCTGGCAGTGGCCCTGCAGGGAAGCGTGTGTGTGAAGGTGCGCAGCTCCAGCTCAGCTCCTGGTCCCACCATCCTCATACTGCATCCCCATGTGCTGGGGAGGCTGGTCTAAGCCTGGATGATTGCCGCTTCAGTGTGCAAAGGAAGGGGCACAGGCGGGGGCAGGCAGCTACCCTTCATCTGAGACTCGGGCCACCTCTTACCTTCTGCGAGCTGTTGAAGGGCAGTAAACCCGTGGGGTCAGAAGTGTTTGAGGTGTTTGCTACCTTAATCGGTTTTATATGAATATAGGATGAGATGAAACTCAAAGCAGACATATAAATGTGGTGGACAACCTCATCTTTCATTCCTGGTAAGAATTTTAAAAAGGGCGTGGAGGGGGTTGATACACCCAGTTCTGGGTTCACCTGATGGTGAAGGAGCACATTTCTCATTTCTTTGCCCCTTGGTATCTATTAACACCACCAGACACTGATGTAACAGGTATTTTTGCTCTGGTTAAATGGTTACAGGAGAAAATGGCGCCCTGAGGAAGCCAGGCAAAGGATCCCAGCTAGGGGATTCTGCACCCAGCACACCTTTGCCTGCTTTTAAGGGAGATTTGTTTAGGTAGGGAAATGTTTGACAGAAATATGTTTGACCACTGTCTCTCTAAGGAAGCATTTCTTTACCAAGAGGGTGGTCAAACACTGGAACAGGCTTCCTAGAGATGTGGTTGATGCCGCAAGCCTGTCGGTGTTTAAGAGGCATTTGGATAACGTCTTTAATAATGTGTTTTAACTTATGGTCAGCCCTGAGTTGGTCAGGGAGCTGGACTAGGGGATCGTTGTAGGTCCCTTCCAACTGAAATAGTCTATTCCTATTCTATTCTATTCTGATAACGTAAAAAACCTTTGAAGTGACTGAAGAAGCAAACAAGGCTCTGACATGTAGCTCAGGTGTTTTCAGCAGCTTCTAAATTTCAGGAGAACTGATACAGCTCAAATCCCTGAGGCCTGTCAGCAAAAACAGTGCTTTCTCCAGGGAAGCGCATGGACCATGGCTGGACCCCACAAGTCTCCACTGATTTCTGGCTCTGAACTCTCATTCTCCCCCTTCCCTGCCCAAGGAGCCGTGAGGTTCACCTCCCTCCTGCACCGCCTTTTGCAGGGAGAGGAGTAGGAATGGCAGGGGAGCCCCAAATCCCACCTGAACGGCTGGACATGGCAGCAGTGCTGCAGCTCCCTGTCCCTGTGGGGGAAATGAGGAGAAGACAGGTTTGGTTTCTGCCCTTGAAAATCCAAACTGACCTAGTGCAGGCTGTGGGCTGGGGCTTGTGTTCCTAGGCTGGACCTGGGCACCGGGACAGCCATATAAAAATCATTCAACTGATATCTCCTGCCTCTGTGCTGAGATTTTCCATCGAGCAGTTGGCACATATTTTTTTCCATGCACACGGGAATATTTGCTTCAGGTCTAAAAGACACAGGATCCCTCTCTCCCAGGTCTCATTTGGCTGGCGAAAGAGGCCAGATGCCTTTTCATCTCCTCTGTCATGCATGCACATATCCCCCAAACTGTGTCATTTGGCCTCTGTCCATCTTGCTTTGAGTTGTAGCAAGCCTTTCCTTACTTGATAGAGCTTAGTAAATATCCCAGTCATTTCATGGCAGAAAGGGGCAAGTTTCAGGATATATGCAGACCTGGTCAAGCCTGTCTTGATTCATTCAACATCTTCCTTGTTGAGGGGAATGAGAAAATGCAGATTGGCATCTCTCTGCATGAGAATACAGCCCACTTCCAGTCTGCAGGAATATGAGGTGTGGCAGATCGTCGAAAGAGAGGGGACTTAATTGCTCATTTTGGGTCTTATCATCAATTTGGATTGACTCAGGAAACTCTATTGAAGTGAGCTTCTGTATTTTTTTTTGCTCACATCTCATTTGTTTGACTGTCTACTGCCTGTGTCTCAAGTAGTGTTTTCCCCTGGTACATGGCCTTTTTCTTTCATCAGCAGATGATGTACCACTTACAGCATCCCGAGCAAGCTCACCTGTGCTTATTTCATGTAGTGTGAAGGTATTGTACAATATAAAATTTGAGTGTCTCAAAAGTGAGATTTGCATACATTTCCAACACTGTCCTCTAAGAGAGGAATTTTTAGGCACAAAAATGATTGGGCTGTGAATACCTCCTGCCCAAATGTTCACTGTTGAAAGGACCCCAGTTGCTGTACTGTGCTGCAGAATTTTGCAGTGCCTTGACTGAAAAAGAGTATGAAAAATGGTAAAAACTGCACACTTGTGTTCCAAATGCTATCTTGTAAGGATGTTTTGCAAGTCACATACTCCAGCACCTAACACTGTAAGCAATTTGTGGAGCTTCAGCTGCCTGCATCAATACCACTGCGTCGGCTGCTAAAATCCCCAGTATAGGTGCATGCTGTGACTGTGCTGTAACTGCATTTTGGAGCATTCCTTAGTCCATGCCTCTGGTTTCTGCAGGAAGAGACTTGGGCATGTATCTGGAAAGACTCTGGCCTGGTCCTTGGTTTGTAAAATCAGCACCCAGGACCCCAGCACATGCCACTAAGGTCCCCTGTCCTTTGGCTTCTGTGCAGCCCGTAGATCTGTTAATGCGTGCTCGTGATCACAGGTCCAGTGCTGAATGCTGGCACTTAAAAGTATGAGAGAGTTATTATATTGTATATAGGATGGAGAATACAGTAGGGTGTGAATGTTCCATGAAGAGAAAAGAGCTCAGTAATACAATAGCAATTTTTGCGTTCAAGCCCATCACTTTGAGGAGCAATGCTAATACGTGTAATAGTAATGAGTAATATAGCTCATAGACTCAAGGCAAACAATTTTTGGAGGTTAGATGATAAGAACTACTAGGCTGGATTGATTTTGTTCCTTTTAGTATTTGTGAAATTTTTTTTTGACAGATTGCACTTTTCCTGAATTTACTCTTTGTTCAGAATGATTTGACAAGTGGCATCTATGAAATCTGTTTGGCTGATGGTGCGTTCAAGCTGTTCATGTGGACTTGTGCAGTGGATGAAATTAAAGCTGTTTTGTTTAGATTGTCATGAGCACGTTCTTTGAGTGGATGAAGAGTCATCTCAGAAACAGGTTATTGGTGTAGAGGAATTAAATTCACCTTTGTGGACTGGATATTCAGTGATATTTCATAAGATTTTGCTTTTGTGGTGGCTGTTCCTGATGGTAAGATTGTTTGGTGGAGGTGTTGGAACGAACTATACAAACTGAATGAAAAACACTGTCAAAATTAACTGCTTTACAAATGTAAAAATATATTTGTTGAAAATGGTTTTCTGCACTTGTGTTGTTCTAACTAACACCTCCCATGGATCTAGACAAGGAGTTATCTAACAAGCAGAAAGGTTTTTTTGGTTTTTTTAGTATTTCTGAGACAGTTGGATTTGAATAGCAGAAGGGATTTATTCTGTATTTCAAGGCCCCATGTGAAAAATGGTTTCCTACCCATGTAACTATTAAGCAGTGATAAAACCAGGAGGTTTTTTCCCTTCTCAAAACTTAGGAAATAACAAAGTCATATTGTCAAAAGTTTGAATGAGAAAGTGGTTTTATTGTGGCTAACTCCAAACTTTCACATTCATTTGTCAACAACCAAAACGAAAATGCTTTGATCAAGCATTTGGCATTTGGATATGTGACAAAAAACAGATCCAGTTTCCAGAGTAAGTAAATGCAAGCTAGGTTGAAACCTTCCATATGACCCTAGCAACAACACAAACCCCAGCTTGCATTTGCCTTGCTGCTGCAAGAGACCCACTGTGCTGTGGTCGGAGATACTTGTCCATCTCATCTAAGCCAGACACAGACTCGTTGAAATACAAGGATTTCAAGTAGGTCATCAGTTGTAACTTCCTCAGCGCATTGCTGCAGCCTCCTCACTGATCCTGTTGATGCTAACGTGAGCTCACTCCTTTTACCCTCCTGCAAGGACTCTTGAGCATCACAGTGGCCATGGTGGCCATCCTCAATGCCCTTCCAACTCCTGCCCTTAACATGTTGGTCTTCTCTCCCCAGCTATCGACCTGTTGTACTGGCGTGACATCAAGCAGACAGGGATTGTGTTTGGCAGCCTCCTCTTGCTGCTCTTCTCCCTGACCCAGTTCAGTGTCGTCAGTGTTGTGGCCTATCTGGCCCTCGCCGGCCTCTCGGCCACCATTAGCTTCAGAATCTACAAATCAGTCCTACAGGCTGTGCAGAAGACGGACGAGGGCCACCCCTTCAAGTGAGTACTTTGCAGTCATGGCCAGGGGCTACTTATCTTGCAAAGGATGCAATCCCAGTGGCAATTGATGTTTCTTTAGCTGTCGCTCTTGATACTGAATAAGATTCTTGTCTTGCTCATAGCTGGGGAAATAATTTTTTCTGTTGTCCAGTCTCTCAGGAGCTGCAAGGCTGTATTGGCTCAGGTCCTGGTAGGAAAAAAACCAGGACAAAATGCATCATCCTCTGAGACACGGGAATTTTTTTCCTGAAATTCAAAAGATGTAGAAAAATTTAAGCAGAGAAAAAGAGTTTAATTAGAGCTAATGATAATACCGTATCTCTGCAAGCAGGAAGAATATTGTTTCTGGACACACTCTATTTGGCATAGAGGGAAACTGTATCTTTTCTCCAGCACTGCTTGGCTGTGGTGTGTCAATCCATTAGGTGATGGTGCCTGTGCCGGTGCCCTCCCCCACCCTCCGCAGGGTCTGGGTGGTTTGTTCCAGGAGAGCACACACACTGAAAAAAAGTCTCTTTGGGGTGCTGCTTCTGTTTCACTTGGGTCAGTTCTGAGATGCAACTTATGCCGTGGGTGTAGCTCAGAGGAAGGTGCAGGACAGGCAGAAGGATGGGGGAGTGAGAAGTGGGCACTGCTGCCAAAGGTGACGCATGGCCAGACAGCAGCTTTTTTTCCTCCAGAGGCTGTCAGCTGGAAGAGATGTCCTCTTCTCTGGCAGCAGCATTGCACAGAAGTTTGTGAGGAAACCCTCCCAGCTAGGATTTGCATCCCCCTTGGGTGGAGTAAAGAGAGAGATCCCATCAAGATCAGGTTCTGCGTGGGGAGGGAGCAAGGCTGGAGGCAAACAGCCTCAGTGCAGCTCACAATTGTCCAGGGGGACTGGTCATGAAAGATGAAGACAGTGTGCTGGTGCTGGTGGCTCTGTGCCTGCAGGAAGGGGGACACTTTGCTCCAGTGCAAAGGGATGAGGTGTGGGGAGGAGGGAGTGATGGGGTAGACAGGCAGGAGTATGGACAGCAGGTGAACCTGCCTGGGTTTGTAACTGGACCTGTGTTTCTGGCAGAGCCTACTTGGAGATGGAAATGAATCTCTCACAGGACCAGATTCAGAAATACACAGACTGTCTCCAGCTATACGTCAACAGCACAGTCAAAGAGCTGAGGAGACTCTTTCTCGTTCAGGACCTTGTGGATTCTTTAAAAGTAGGATTCCTTTAAATATTTTTAACCCCTCTCTAGAGGATCAATCTACATTTCAAAGTGCTGTTTCCCATGTTGACACTGTTGTCATAAAACCTAGCTTTGTGTAGCTCCAAATACAAAAGTTGCTCTCATTTTTGATTTCCAAACTTAATTCCTTCTAGCAGTTTAGAGATTTGGCAATCTGCATTTGAATTTATTGACACGTAATACAGCAGTTATAAAAGTTGCAGGACCAGTTTAGCTCCACTGCAGTTCTAGAAGCATCTCTGTGCTACGCTATTGCTTTGCCACGAGATGGTTTGTTCTCCTCTCCCCTCTAATACCTCTGTTAACCTGGATTTCCTCTAATGGTGGCATTTCCTGCTACGGAGGAAGGTCTTCTTTCCCTCCCTGCTGAGACAGTTATTTTTTTTCAGCCTTACACCCAAGCAGGTGTTCTTCAGAGCAAAGGGAAGATTATTAAGAGAGCAGGCATGGGTTAGGCTCCTAAATTACTAAAGATATTTAGGAAAATGTATCCATCTGCCAGCCTCAAGAGTTTTCAGTCGCAGGGATTATCACTGTGGGATGACCCTTACGATCAGCAAAACTGGATGCAGAAATCTGCTATGCCATGCTCAATGCAGAATCCTAAATGTATGCAATTAAGCCCTAAATATATGTGAAAGCTTAGCTAAGAGGGTGAGAAGCAGAAGTGGAGAATGGGGTTTAGACACCCAGAAAAAGTACCTAGTTTTTGGTATGCCTTACTTAACAACTGCCCTTACACATTACAAAAGGCTAATGTGCTATTATGTTAGCTAGTTAAGTGAACTGATTTCTTATGCTGACACTGGGAGTGATGTAATGATCCATCTTTAATTTAGTTTGCAGTACTAATGTGGCTGCTGACTTATGTGGGAGCCCTCTTCAATGGCCTGACTCTTCTGATAATGGGTAAAAATCAACATTTCTTTTAAAATCTACTTTTAACTTTAACTCTCTCGTGATTTCTACATGGAGAAAACAGCCTATCCTTAGTGTGCCTTCCCCACAGTTAAACCATCGACTTTTATTTGCCTTTCCAGTGAATATTCATTATTCTTACTATGTTGTCCCTCCTGCTAGAGCTAATTTCTGTTTTTTGGTTTTGCAGCTACTAGGCCCAGAACAATGGGAAATTCCATATTTGGGAAGTCTGAGCAAAGTTCATTTTTAATACAAAGATCCCTGGTGGATCAGCTGACCAAGTGGCATGATATGTGTTTGTCGCTGAAGTAGGTCTCTTCTCTGGAGGAATCTGATCTGCAGGAATCTAACAGTGTGCTCTTTTTCTCCTCAGCTGTGGTGTCTATGTTTACTCTCCCCGTTGTATATGACAAGTACCAGGTAAGCCTGTCTGCACGGTGTAGTTCAGGTGCCTGGGTGGTTCTGCCTTGTTGATGCCTGATTGACTTGATCTCCTTTTGCTCTTTGCAGGCACAGATTGATCAATACTTGGGACTTGTGCGGACCCACATAAACACTGTTGTGGCAAAGTGAGTTCAGCAGCAGGCTTGACCAGAAGTCTTGCCGTGAGGTTGCGGTGCACTGGGGGTGGCTAAGATCTGGATGGTCCTGGGGACAATGTGCCCTGTGAATGATGTCCCTCCCAGCTCCTGGCATGCAACAGGCTGCGGGAGGGGGCAGATCCCTGGAGACAGACAGGCCTTCTCAGCTGAGTGTAGGCTAAGGCAGAGTTGTGACCCTGTGTCCTTCTCACCTCTCTCCTGCTGTTTGGGGAAGCTGTGGACGGAGCAGCCCGAGCAGGGACTGATGCCCATACTTTTATCTGTTTACAAACAGGAAGGAATGTGTTAAATCCCTTCCCCACCGACCACTCCAAGCCTGGGTTTTTGCATTCAGGGACTCTGTCCTTTAGAGTTAATAATACCATTAATGAACAAAGTGGGAATTAGAACACCACCCTGTTACAGAAAGAAAATACCTGGAAGCACCATGATCTTGAGTATTTCAAACCACCATGAAATGGACGGAAGACCTGGATGAAATTTTTGGTGCAGTCTGCCCTAGTTCCTAATGTGTTGCCTGTATCAAAAGCTTCTGTGGGATCCCTAAGGACGCAATGAGGGTCTAAGCATAGTTCTTGAAACTTGAGAATTACTGAAGCAGGATGGCTGGTCTGGAAGGTAGATCCATACATCTCAGCAGTTTGTATCTGTGGCTTTGCTAAAGTTGGCTGAATATCAGGTGTCCAATGGAAGGTTACAAAACGGTGAGGTACAGAGAGCAAGTGACCCACGAAGAGATACTGAGGAAACCGGGCTTGTTTAGCCTGGCAAGGAGGGAGCTAAGGAGCGATTTCATAGCAGCCTGTAAGTACTTGATGGGAAGTTACAAGATGATAGATCCAAACTCTTCTCAGTAGTGGGGGTTATAACAAGGAGCACAACATAAATCCAGTTTAGGAGGCTGATGCTGGACATGAGGAGAAACTTTCACTAGGAGATTAGAACAGCACTGGAGCAGGCTACACAGGGAGGTACCAGAACCTTTTTCCTTGCAGGTTTTCAAGATGCAGCAAGATAAAGTCATGACCAACCTGATTTAGCATTGGTGATAGTCCTGCCTTACGTAGGAAGCTGATTCAAAGACTTCCAGGGGTCCTTTCCAGCCAATGTTTCTGTGATTCTTCAAAACCCTTAGCCTTGGGCAGGACTAAAAGTTCACACTCAAAATTCTTTGTTTAAACCTCATTCTGGGCTTCCAGTAGACAGCAGACCATGGTGGAATAATGAAGCGGGGGAGACTATCACTGAGCGTATCCCACGGTTACATGAACCACTGAAAACAGGGCCATTTACACCTGGGGGCCCCTAAGAACACATAGATGGGCATCACCTCTTTTTCTTATTAGACTTTAGTCCATCTGTTGCAACAACACACTGGATGCAAGCTAGAGATTACCCCTGGGTAAGACTCAAGTGGGGATCCAGTGGAATGGAATAGTTGCCTCACCATGTAATCCTTCTTTCTTATTTTTTCACTTCTTTATTTCTAGGATTCAAGCTAAAATCCCAGGTGCTAAGAGAAAGGCAGAGTAAAGCAGACATCAAGAATTCAACGACTACAGTAGTGAATAATGGGGGAATCTGGAGTGAAACAGCTCTGTTCTTACACTTTACTGCAAATTTATCGTTCTTTTTTTTCGCGACACCATAATCTTAGAAACATAAAACTCGGAAGCAGTGCTTTTCCCCTGCTGCTTCTGCACTTAGAATATTTGCAATCACTTGTGTCAAGCACTAAAGTATAGTAAAGAGAAAAGTGTACTAGATGTGTTTTTTTGTGTTGCTTATAAAGTGCATGATGGTGAGAGCCTAAATAATATTGACCTTTTTATTTTATTTTTTTAGTGTTTTTCCTTCTTCTATTGGCATTGCTTCTATAACTTTTAATGTTACATGTGGCTAGGGGCTTTCCTGCTTAGCGCACTGATGCAATAGTTAAAATTGCTTCTACGTCACTGGGTTGCTGGTTGGATTCATCTTTATTAACTATATAGAATTGTAGACTGATGTTTTAGTGTTTTCCAGCACAAATAAAATGAACAGTAATCGGTACTTATGGTAATCAGTTTTGTATAACTCAAAAAAATGAAAACAAAACCCAGTGCTTTTGTCGTAAAGGATTGACAGGCTGACTTACATGTATGGTAACTGGAAAGTTCCAGCATGTTAAATTTATTACAATTTGTATTACATTCTCTGTAGTTCCTAATGGACTTAATTATAGACTCTGAATATTTGCACTTATGTACTTGATACCGAATGCAGAAATAAATGTTACTAAATGTAAAAAGTTCTTCCTCTTGTTGCCACTGGGATTATCTTGACATTTGCACACCGGACACATACTATGCAAAAAGAAGCATCTTCTCTCTCTCTCTCTCCCCTTGAGATCCTCACACACTTTGCCCTTACAAAGTGGTGCAGTCCAACAAGATCATCTGTAGCCTATCTATCAGTTTCACATCTTGGGTGAGTATGGCAGTAAAAGAAGGATCTTAGCACATCGATTGATGTTCTTTGGTGGGGGTGTTAGCAAATTACAGGAACATGAATAATTGTCTCTTCCGCCATTTGTTGCATGTTGTGCAAATCATAAGCAACACACTATGTGAGGGGTCAGCACAACACAAAGGACTTATCAGTTTCCTTATCAACATGTTACTCTCTCATCCATTTGCTTTAAACTGTGGGATCAATACTGAATCCGGAGGCTGGGAACTGAAATAAACATTTGCTCTTGTTCAAAGGTGAAGGTTATTAAAAATTGGCATTTGGTGTTTGAGAACCAACTGACAAGAGAAACAGCTGTTGAACGTTATCTGAAGTGCTTCAAAACTAACAATTGGTTAAGTGCTGAATGATTTGCCCATTTGTGGGACATACCTGTGGGATACCTTTTTTTTTTTTTTTTTGTATAAAAATGTGAACATCGAAACATTTTCAGCCAAATTGCAGGTTTTTCTCCTTTTCTATCACAAAAGTTTTTATGCGGAAACTATTTTTTTCTACTTTAAAAACTTATGCCAACTTTTTTAATTGAAATCTTCCTTTGTATGCATTCATTTAATTTACCTTTGTCTCAGTTGCACATGGATGTGGTGACATCTGTGCTAGGTCAGGCTGCAGTTCTGTTTGTGTATAAATGTAGAACTCAAATGTACATGGGGAGTTGGTAGAAATATTGGTATGGCTGTGGGCTGGTTAACTCTTGTGATGAGTCTCAAACACCCCTATTTTCATTTAAGGTTTATATTTAAGTATTATTCTTTGCTCTTATTTAAAAATACTGACTGTCCTATAGGTAGATACAAACATTTTTTCCCAATGAAAAACTGAATGGCTCAAAGTGATGAATGTTACTTTTGATCAAATGCAGTATGTTTGGTTTAGCATGTGTAGTTTGCAGCCAGAAGTTAAAATTCAACCTCAGCCCCCAGCTTTAACTGCCTCTTAGACCTTCCTACCAGTGCATTCAGATAGCCAGTGTATGCCCTGTATCTCTGAGGAAAACAGTACAGCCTGTACAAGTATCCTTGAGGGTGAAGACTGATCTTCAGAATTCTTATTACTTATAAGGTGAGTACGTGGGTCCAACGTGCTAATTTTGAAAATGAGCACAATTAATGGCCCATCCCACTGGCCCCATAAATGTGTTCTTTCCTAGCACCACCAATGCAGTTAGATCCAAGACTAGCCTCATGCAGTGCCAAAATCTGAGCACAATTTGAAGGCTACGTCGCCTGTGTGTTTGGAAATCAAACAAAACCTTCTGGCAGAGTTCCAAATATTAAGAGCCTAAATCAGTAAGAGACCAAGAACCTCATTCTTGACTCCCTCTCTCAAAACCCACAGCCCTCCACTGCAGGCCCTCATCACCCTGACTGTACTCCTCCTGCACATGCACCTCCCAAACCTATACCTTTTACTTCTATCTTTTCTCATGTCCCACCTTTCCAATAACCCAGCTCCAAAACTTCCTTGCAGCCACCCTGACTTTCCATATATTTGGCAGTAACAGCCTGCAAGTGGGCAAGTGCTGCTGAGCAGCTGGAGTGGGTTAATGTGGTGGATGGAATCAATTTTGCCAGAAACAGAGGACTTCAGCCCGGGCTTGGATTGCTTCTGCTGTCCATGGCCACTATTACTGGGATCACAGCAGTGCTTTTCGTGATAATTTTGAAGATGGAAGCTTGGAGAAAGCCATTGTGCCCAAAGCTCCCATAAGGCTTGTTTGCAAACCTCTGCTAACTCATGGTCCTACTATACAGCTTGCAGAAGCTTGTGACACCTTTAGTGCTCCCAGATGTCCCATTCCTAAAACAACACTGTGGGAGGGACTTCATCTTTTTTGGTTTTCAAACAAGTGATGGAAAAAACCCCCACAATATTCTTTTCAGAATATTTTAGTGTGATCACAGTAGGTGGCTGAAGACACCCCAATAACACACATTTGCGAGCTGAGCTGTGCTCTGAGGTACACAGGCTGTAAAGCGCTTTTGTTTCTGATGTTTGTGTTCAAAGTGAAAAGCAGCCATAGACGAGCTTGAATAGTAAAACAGCAAATGTGTGAGTGTTTCTAGCCAGGTGAAACCTGGGAAGCAGCTCACACTGCCTGGGTAAAATGCAGGGCAAGGCATTAAACCATTCTTTCCTTTTTAAAATGTTCCTTGCTAAAGGAACCTGGCCATCCCATCACTAGTGCTTCAGGAGTCAACTTGTCCTTCTGGTTCAAACGCTGATTTAACAAGATATGCAAATGTATGGGTGTTTTAAAGACCCACCTAACCAAGTGAGGTTGTTCAGGTGTTTGGAGTTAGGTGTGTGCTAAATACCTTGCCCAAGCAGCATCTCTTACCCTCAGTCTCTAGGTAGTCTGACATGCTGGTACTCCCTTTCTGGAGAGGAAGCTGAGAGGTTTCTAAGGTGGATATCTCAGCTGGGAGGCTTGTTTAGATGCAAGAACAGGTCTGGACCAGGCCTTTCCATGGCTGGGAACTGGCTGGCTGATGTAAAGAAGATAGCTGTGTTTTGATCTGCTCAATATAGTGCTTTTGAGGAAGATAACAGGTCTACTTGCTGAGCTTACCTTGGAAAGCCAGCCCAGATGACTGTGCTAATTTGAACTGAAGCCAGTTTAACTCTGACTTGAGGATATGAAATCAGGAGTGGTGTGCTGATGGGAGAAAAAAAAAAATTGTTAGAACATCTACAACTGTGTCTTTTTTTTTTTTTTTAGGCTTTATGACTTTAAAATACCTTCTCCATGGTTTCACCTGTACCTTCCAGAAACTTTGTAAGCCTTCTTCTAAGCTACTACCTGTTAAGGACAGGTTCAATAGTTACTGAAGAGCTCTGTCAGTACTTTGTCACTTGAATGTCTGTCAATGTACCTTGAAATGAATACTCCATTGGTAGTTTGATGTGAATACTCTGTAATGTTGGTTTTGATTCCCTGCTTCTTGGTGCCTCAGCAGTATTCCATTCTTCTTCTAGCCTCTGTATTTGCCTCTGAGCTGTTTTTGATCTCTTTTATGCTTCCTCTGCTCTTTAATATTAATCTAGTGAGAGTAGAATCATAAAAATCATCAGTGTTAGGAAAGCCCTGGAACTGGGAAGAGATAAGAATGATATAATATTCTGTGAGCAGCTAATCCAGTTAAAGAAGGTCTGTCTGCTTCCCCATAGCTCTTTGTTATCTCCCTGCACGTTTTTCACACGGCAGCTGGCTCCCGTCCCTGTCCTGGTGGGTTACAAGTCAGTCAGCTGTAAGCTTAGAGCAGCTTTTCCTTCTCCATATGGGCCCAGGGAAATACGTGGCAAGCCCACGCGTTTGCCCAGTGCAGCTTTGGAAACACAAAGTGTGATGTATTTCTTCCTGGCTCTTGATAGATTCTTTTTCTCAGGCACAGAATTTAATGCTGCTCCATCAGTGAACCTGCACACAAGCTTCCTGGGATGCCAGGAATCGGTGGAGTGAGGCTGCTGGCATGAAGGAGCCTGGTAAGACTGGCTGGCACATGCAGCCGCTGTGGGACATATGGTATTTGGATAAGGGTGAGACATGTCCACTGATAAAAGTCGATAGCTGCAGTGCCTGAAAATGGAAGGAGAAATGGTCTCTATTCATTCCTGCCAGGCTTTCTTGCTGCTCGGTGCCTTTAAAGGAAAGAGTGGCAAACCCTTGCTTTCTGTCACAGTAAGGGAAAGGTACCGAGAGCGGAAAATCCTTCTCCACAAATGGGAGTTGACTGTAAGTAGGTACAGGGGCTTGACCTGCTTCTCTCTTACCTGAACTGTTTATTTCCTTTGGTGTTTGCTCATAAGTGAACAGTCAGCTCACCATCTGTTGGTGCTCACCTCTGGTCAGCATCTAATCTAAGTAACTACAGGCTAGCAAGTCAGATGCCTGTGACTTGCCACTTCTGCAAATCTACTTACTTCTTTGGGTGGGTAGCTGTTAACGGGGGAGGATGAGCTCTGTAGAACCAGAAAGGGCACCTGACCGCTCCTGAACCTGGGGCAAGCCTAGTTATCTTCACCACCTCTGTAGCTCCCCTAGAAAGTGCTAAATCTACAAGTATGCCAGATTTATAATCTGGGGCATGCCACTGTGTGTGTGCAAGGCAAAGTAAATTTCCATGGGCAGGCAGGTATACAGGTAGGCTGCTCTGTCTGTCTGGCGAGCCCCTGTTGACTGGGCTGTACCCATCTCTGTGTTGCCAGTGTTCCCATCTTCCCTTTGCTCCTGCTCTGCCTCAGCCAAGATGCTGGGAAATGCTGAAGAGGCCAGGATCGAAATAAGAGGATGGGATAAAGCTCCAGGAGTCGTCTAAGAAAACCAAAAGACAAAGTAGTCCTGTAGTGACATGCTTTCATTGCTTTTCCTTGCTGTCTGCCCCTTAGCTAGAAAGTCGGGCTCATTTCTCATGTTCATTGAATATTGAAATGATAACGCTGCATTTTATGCCTCTTCAGGGCTCTTTTTGTTTAAGTTGAAAAAACAATTCAGTCCAGTGAAGCTAACAGTCATTCACAGTAGGGCCCCTCTGCATATATTTCCCTTTCTGAGGGAGCTCTAAAGAGGGTATTAGTTACCTTTTTACTTCTTTTGAAAGTCCTCTAATTTAGCTAAAGTGATGTAAAGTAGCCCAGACCAGTCAAAAAAATGTCTCGTAACATTTTATAGATGGGGGGGCGGGGGAGGGGAGGGGAAGTAACACCCAGGCAGCCGAGTGACTTGAATAGCAGATGTCTTTACACAAAATATTCTTCATTTGCCAAGTTAGGCATGAGGCCTAATTTCATTTCTCCTGATTCCACAGATGCTTGCTTGGAGAAACCACCATCCACACAATTATTAGCTTGTTAACTGCGCGAGAAAGTATTGCCTTTCACACAGGCTGAACATAATTACTGAACTGCTACCAGCAGAACTGCAGCTTAACTTGTCAGTTATCAGCAAATCTGCAGCACTTAATTAGGAAGAGGTGGGGCTGTAACCTTAGAAGAACCCATTTAAGGAAGCACTTCTTCTATTCCTTCTACTTGGAAAGTTTGAAGTCCTGGATACCTTCCTCACCTGTCTCTCCCCTCAAAAAGTAGAGTTTACAACTTTTTCAGCTGAAATACAGAGATGTGACAAACTACAGAGAGCAAAACTATCAAAAAGTATACTCGAAGTTTTCACATCAGCTTAAAAAAGCCATAGGGAGTATAAACTTCTGATACTGCTAGTGTCACTTTTGGACACCAGACTTTCAGAAATAAGTGTAAATTTTAATTCTGACATTGAGATGTAACCAAAAATCTCTCTTAGTCTCAAGTGTTTTATCTCGCCTACTTTCCCAACAGCAATCACAAGTCTATGACTCACATACTATACCAATAGCGCAAATGAAAAGAAAACATTTTTCCGACTGCCATTTAGCCAAAGGTACTCCTACAGCTCTCCAGTCACAAGAGACTTGAGTAAGTCTGCCTTCTACAGTGAACTGCTGGGCTCTCTGTTATGCAGGGTGAGCTATTAACTTAAGCTTTGCAAAAAAATCAGACCAAGTTGCTGCTATGGAGTTGTATACCTGGAGTCTCTGATACGGTGCCATGAGAGAAATTATGAGTGAAGCTGATAAAATTTTGATTAGCAGAAGATTCTAAGGAGGTCTTCGGGAGCAGATGGTAATTGGTAGCATTAAGGAGAGGTCAATACTGAAGTTTCCTAAATATCAGCCATATTTCAACTTTTCATACATAAAACGAAAATAAATAAAATACCCCAGATGCAGAGGATGCTAATGAGCTTTGCTAAAGATGCAAAGTGGTGAAATATTGGGAGGAGACTATTGGGATGCCATATGGAAGGAACTGGATAATCTCGAAGCCCATGAGCAATAAAAATTGGATGATATTTTGTATTACAAATGCAAGTTCTGTTCTCGACTGATAACTGAGAATTCTCTTGTTGGCTAGAAGGTTGCTGGTTAGAAACAAATTTTGACGAGAAAACCCTGGTCAAACAATATGAAAGTGCTTAGTGGGGCAGAGAAGTGCTATTAGGAGTATCTGAGGGAATGTAGGGGCCATTACAGGAAGGGAGACTGGCCAGAAGAGTTTGGCTTTGTTACTCTGGCTAAATGAAGGCTGGGAAGTGGGGATATAGTTGCTCCTTACATGTACGCTGGGGGTAAACACCAGGAAGGGTAAAAGCTGTTTAAGCTCGTGCTTAATTAAGCTGCTTAATGATGACACAGGGGAAAAAAAAATCCATTCCGTGGTTTTGGTTTGGAAATTAAAATTTATTATTGGTCAGGGAAATTAGCACTAGCTTGCAGATAGGAGTTGGAAACAAGCACTGTGAATCTCGGAGTCATTCAAGGTAGGAAATAGATTACATACAATGCTAATTGCCTTGTTGATAAAATTACATAGATGGCAATTCCCCGTGTGGCTCTTTTTGTGTGCTGATAGTGAGTTTACAATGAGTTTACAAGAGGTGGTTGAAGGTAATCACATACATTCCACTCCCTGCTGCCCCCACCCCTGGCCAGTAAAGTCAGAGTAGCTCTCCAGATCATATGAACTAAAATTTGGCTCATTCTCTTTGGGAAGGAAAGATTGCCCTTGTCATCGGTTATTAGCTATTAATCTTTGTGATCCCAAGAAAGGTATTCCAGGCTCAGCAAAGACATCTAGGCACCAGTGAGGCCATCATTAGGCTTGTGACAGAATTTTAAAGTCTTGTCAATTCTTGTGAATGCAGGTGGACCTTCATCCCTCCTCTTGTTTCATGGGAGTTAGGATGATGTTATAAAGACTGGTCCATGTCTCCCTCTGTGAATCCTGTTTGCTGTGACATAGTTTTGTACGCAGGGAAAAGGGTAACCAGATTAGATTCAGGCTGTGATGGATAAGTTAATAAAAAAGAGTGCAAACAAACAAGAAGTTGGTTTTTTTTCTGGCATAAGTAAATAGAGGAGAAAAAAATCTACTGGAATCACCTTCTTAGTTTTTACTCTAATACATTAGTCAAGAAGCAGATGATTTATGAGAGATGTAAATTTTCATTCACATTGAACGTGCATTTGCTTTATCCATGTTCAGACTGTGAGTTGTAGTAAAAGGAAGGAGGCAGCAGATCCTCCTACACAAAATTACCCCTGCTTACTCGGACCTAATACCCTGGTAGCTCTTGTAAGCTGGTGCTGCATTGCCCAGATACTCTCACAGAAAGCTGGGCAGGTATTTGACTTTCCCCGTTTGGTGATCAATGCAGTAGCTAAATTTTTCAGATACAGGGCAGCAAGAAATTTCTAGAAGTCTGGAGCTAGAAATCAAAGTACTTCTTCGCTTAAATATCCTGCAGCAGTTATAAAACCATCCCAGTTTATGGTCTAGATGTCTGTACCATATTTACCACCCTCAACTTTGGCAGGAGTTTGAAAGCAACATCTGGAGATAAGGTCTTACAGGACTTGCGCACACAGCATGATGGCAATTGGAAAGGTGGTTTCTAGGAGAGGACGTTGCTCTGCAGAGGACCTTTTGTGTAAGAGCCACTAAAAATTTCCTGTTAAGTGTTAAAGAGCTTGAAGTCCTTTGCAACTCTGCAGAAGTATTTTAAGTCCTACTGAAGCCCTGTCTTGACATACCTGATTGAAAAAGTTACAATTTCACATCAGAAGTCCTGATTTTGAGGGTGTTTTTGCAGGGGGGAAAATGGTTATATTTCTTAAGGAAAAAGGAAAATTATTATTATTTTTACATTAAAATCTGTAATTCCACTGATCCATTTCTACAAAGCTATCTGTTCCACTACAACAGTGGGACCACAATATTTCAAAAAAAACCAGGAAGAATGGGTAGATTTTCTACCTAGAAATGCTTAATTGCTTGTAAAGGAGACAACCTATAGTTTTTCCTCAAGTATAATTTCCAGTTGAGGGGCTAAGCTCACCAAGAGAATTGAGAAGTTGCCCCCAGTACTTTGGTATTATAGAAATCAATTTGTTTACTTGGGCCACACGTGGCTGGATTTCAGTCAGGCACAAAACTGCCTGTGCTCTGCAACTGCTGAGTTCGTTGAGGTCTGACTCCTGCTTAAGACTTTAAAAGATTTTCAGAAAAAAAAAAGGGCCCTTCTGTTCTTGCTAGCAAAGCTTTATCTTGTGGTTACCAAATAGGCTGTCATGCAAAGAACAGATGAGTATTTTTTATTTTTTAAAGCCATATAGGATAGGTCTGCTACTTGTCTGGGTCTATGAGCAGGTCTTCTAGTAGTCCAGGGATTACTATGTTCACCCAGATAATGGTATACTGTCTGCAGTGAAATGAAGACATGGATCCACCTGTTTTGGGGATTAACTGGAGATACTTTTTGTATCCAAACTGCAGAAGAGCATTACCACACTCTGAAAGGCAAGGGTCACTGATTGCTCCCATCTCCTGCAAGCATCAGGATGAGGGGAGGATGCTCATCTCACTTGGGATCGGGCCCTGTGTGAGTACCCAACATACAGGATTAACAGCAGATAATCTAACACGTGACTGTTCTTGGCGCAGTTCAATTTCCAAAGCAATTTCTTGGAGTGCTGGAGGTGAAGGATGGCACCACCTTTGCTGATTGTCCCTTGCTGAGCCATAAATTGATGTTGATTGTGAATGGAGGAGGTCTCCAGTAATAGCTTGGCAAGGTGGCAGCAGCCGTAAATATGTAGGAAAGAAAGGGGCCATCTCCCAACAAGCTGGTTATCTCCAGAGGAAAGTTGCAGCACTTTTTATTAGACTTTTTTAGATAATTAAAAGAGGTGATACTATCTTGCTGACTATTGGTCTCTGTGAGCTTAGTTCACATGGAAGAAATCAGCAGTGCCACCTGATATTCCCTCATACGATCACCATATTCAATTTTGAATAAAGGATATTTGTTCTTAGAGCCCCTGTTTTAACGGTGATAACTGTAAACCACAGATGGCTGCATTTAAAAAGGTCCATGGGAAAGCTTCAAAATACAACTCGCCTGCAGGCTTGGAAAAGCAAAAAAAAAAGAATCTAAGCTTCATTATTAATATTTTTAAATCTTGCATGTTTCAAAAGGTTGGGATGCCAGCACAGTCTCCAAGGCCAGAAATTACCCAGTTTAACTACTAGGACCTAAAAGTACTGTATGCACTGTGTTTTGTGAGAAGACCATTTCATGTTGGCCAAGACTCTTCTAGGTTTATTGTGATATTTTGATCTAATCTTGATGTGATGCGCAGTCCGTGACAGAGGAAAGCCTCAAACCAGCAGCACAGAGCTTGCAACAACGAGGAAAGTTCCTGATCAGTAATCCACTCCCCAAAAATAACTTCCACAAGGAACCACCACCTGGCCATTGTCCCCATGGATGTGATGGAGGCGGTGAGGTCATCTCCTGCCCAAGGCCTCCCCTGGATGCCTGTCCACATCACAACCTCCTCATCGGCACCTCTGGGAGGCTGGTTTGGGGCGGGGGGGGGGGGGGGGGCTGCACCCCCATAACCCTGGGAGGTATGTTGGGGACAGACCCTGCCTGAGCCCCCAGGAGGTCTGTCCCTCTGCTCCTGGGGTGAGCACAGCCCTGGGCCCTCAGGGCCTCGTTGCTCAGAAACATCAAAGCCTGGTCTGGCCACCATGTTGAGGCCTGGTCCATCCGCCATGGCACTTCTGTCCTCTGCGGTGGTGCTGGCTGCCCTCAGCCACCTGCCTGGGGGCGGCGGGGGGGTCTCCTGCTGGGGCATGGGGGCGAGGGCTGGGCTCCCAAGGGACAGTGTCCTTCAGCCCGGGGCAGGCAGAAGCAGGAGAAGATCCAAACCTTGTATTGTACATATATTTTCTGCTGTGGGAATGTGCAGAGCCAGGGCTTAATAGGGAAAATGGCTATTATTTTGTTTTACCTTTTTTTGCCCTTTTAAATATCTGCCTGAGAAAATATGGCTAACGTTATCCCTGTGGCTGCAGTGGCCATGGACTGGCCTTTCCTGTTAACCTGGGGTTAATGTAGAAGACATAAAATCCAAAGGGAAGAGTCACTGCAAGTATTTGGTGGGGAAGGACCATTTGTAGGCCATGTGTTTCTAAATGAGATGGCTGCCATGGTTATTAATGTATTTCCTCTGTGTCTTTTTGGTTTTGCTATTACATATGGGGCCATCTGGTTCCTCTGTGGGACTCCCAAGACTTTTTGGCAAGCACGTATGTGAAGATGTCTGGGGTTTTTCCTCTTCAACCCTTTCTACTACATCTTATTTCTGGAAACACTGCTTAAAGAAGAGTTTTCATGGACACCTGCAGTCTCTACCTGGAACACAAACCTCCTCGCTATCACCAGTGCTGACATTGTAGGGCAACATTGAGAAAAATCCTTCTTCAGCTACAAGTCTGATGGCACATTAAGAAAGCAAATGCACTTTGCATGGTGGTTCAGGTGCTGTGGCAGGTGGTGCGAGACAGATGCTCATGGTCCCCCTCAGCCTCTGAAGTGAGCATGTGGCATGGCATCTGAAGGCAGAAGGAAATTTCAAGCATGCCCAAAGCACAAATTCATTCCTTGCAGTCTTGAGAGGTTAAAAGCCCTTGAATTGTCTTGAATGTTAATTTTTTGTCTTGTGCCGTATCAGACAAGAACCTGCTTATGAAGCTGTTGGGCCTTCTTGGAAGATAAATGTGACCTATAGAATCACATTTATCATGGTGTCTCTTGTAAGAAATACAGCCTGCTTTCAGGGTACCTGGATGGATTACAGAGATGCAAAACTAGAATAATTCAGTAATCAGCAGCTTGGTGCAAAGGCCTTCGTGAAGGAGATGAAGCAATGACTAAAAACAGAATAAATTTGCTTTAGAAGGAAAGATTAATCATCATACAAGGGAAGGATTGGTTCAAGCATAAGCAAGGAAATTGCACTATGAGTAATCAAGTTAGCCAGAGAAAAAGCACCAAATAAGTACCAGGAAATATATTTCAAACAAGTTTTACCTGGCTCTAAAAGAGTCCTCTTTGAGAGGTAGGGGCAGACAGGTATTATAGCTGACCAGTCTCAAGGGATGGACTCCACACTGGGGTACACTGCCTCTGGTTATCATTTCAAACTTTCCAATTTCAGAACATTCAAACCTTTCCATCGCTGTCAAATCTGTTTAATGGTAATGGAAAGTTATTCTTGTCTAACAAAACTGGTTTCCTATAAATAGTGAGGATTGGGCACAGCTGGTGGTTATGGATGTATATCACAAAATATTTGCTTCTGGAGGCCTCAGCTGTCAGGCTAAGGACTGTATGTGACGAGAGCCTGAGCTTCCCTGCTGCCTTTCGGGTTGGTTGCAGGGCATTATCTCAACAGCTTGGTTTCAAAGGCTGTACAATTATAATGTCCCTCAAACAGCTTGTAACCTAGAGATCAGAAAAAGGCATACACAGAGGAGACAAATGGCTTGGGGTGACATAAGCTGTATTATGAGATCTATGATGATGTGGAAATACTTCACAAGTAAATGTCTGTGGTCTCAGTACTCTGCCCTCCCAGCCACTGTCAGGATGCAGTTCATCCTCTGCCAAAGGAGCCAGGGGCATTGAGAAGGGCTATCAGGTGGGACAAAGCAGTGACTATAGTTTTTGAGAATGTGGTATGCAAGTAATGCTCTGCTGTGCAGGGAGGATGAGCTGATGCTGTTCTGAAGCCAGAAGTTTGTGCCCGTGGCACTGAATGACAGAGGTAGGAGGGGTGGCAAATGGATAGCTGACATTCTCTGCGTATCACCTTGATTTTTATGCCACTTTTAAAAGGCTTAAAGGTTTAATTGGAAGAGTTTTAGCAGTGAAGCAGGTGAATTTCAGAGCAGCATGTATGAAAAAATGGCAAGACTTCTCAGGGGGATTTTCTTTCATTTTTTAAATAAAAACTCTGTATTTGGGGAACCTATACTTCACTAATGTTAGTTTACACTTGGCATTTAATTTTCATTTAATAACAGGCATAGAAGGATATTGAATATATCTGAATGTTTTACCTCAACTTTTTCCTGAAGGAGATGTTTCATCTAAGAAATATAGATTTTGAGAGAGGAAATGTAAATAGGAAAGAGGAGAGAAAATCAAACCAATATAAAGAAATCAAGAGGGGGTCTGGAAAAGGGAAGACCTAAAGGACTGGAAAAAAGGCTTCACAAGCAGAACTTGGATTTTAACATGGGTTTAATTTATGCACAATATGCCTTAAATTGTTGTTCCTGAGAAAAATTGCTCATAGTTCTGTTGATTTTAAGGTGGTAAAAAGACTGTGATTCCAAACTGCTATGATTAGAAAGAAC
Organism: Falco rusticolus; assembly: GCF_015220075.1. Taxonomy (NCBI): domain Eukaryota; kingdom Metazoa; phylum Chordata; class Aves; order Falconiformes; family Falconidae; genus Falco; species Falco rusticolus. The sequence goes on from NC_051193.1 coordinate 32,366,544, forward strand.
TGTCTGAAATTACTACTAATTGGTGAAGCTGGGGCAAGTTCTGCTCTTATGCCACCCACTGTGCTGGTTGCTGCATACATAGGCTTGTTTTCTGACGTCTCTCCTGATGATGGTTCACAGCAAATGCCATACTGGCAGGTGAGCATCATCATCAGGCCTGAAGATGAACAGGTAGGGCAGAAGTAGTAGCTGCTCCTGGCCTTTGCTCCCACCAACTCTGGATAAAGATCCTAGTTAAATGGGACAGCTGCTAGTTTTCAAAGAAGTTAGCAGGTCAAATTAAAAACAGAGCTCTCAGCTGGCTGAGTGCCTTGTCTTCACTACAAATTTACTTATGCTTGGATTACGAATTTTCTTTTTCCCCCTCCTATAAGGATTTAGTCTCTGTTACAAAATCAGGGTATAAAAAATTTTCATGCCACTGTTAACAGGTACAATAATCTTTTGGATGAATTCAAATCCTTGCAATTGTTATTCCAGCTCAAGCTAAATTAATTTTTACAATACAAAGAGTAACTTCTGGAGTAGCGTAAATCTCACTTCAGGCTTTGATGAATCCGGATTAGTATTTTTGGTTGGAAAGAGACATAATGAAGCTGTGACTGCTTGGAAAAACTCTAAAGATTAGCTACACCCTGCTTAAAGGGAAATTATTTTGATCCACAGCTTTTACTTCAGTTTAATAACCTCTGTAAATTTCTCTCAATGATTCTTTTAAAAGATTGATTCTACAGAATTGAAGTTGGAAGAATTTTATGACTGTAAATTTTACCAGGTTCTGTGGACTTCCTCTGCCACTGGTGCATCTGCCTTTTCTGTGCACCAAGAGGAGGAGGAGCGTGAAAGATGCTAACCTACTTTAGAATAATGGAAAACATATTTAGCAAATAATTAAAAATAGAACCTTCCCTTCAGAATAATTCTTGCAGAACAATAGAACAATATTTGAAGCTTAAAAACTGTATGTTCTAATTTCACTGTATTTTTCATTTAGAAAAACTTTAAAAATGAAGACTGCATTCAGTGGAGAAATTGTGCAGTGTCTTGAAGATACTATTGCTGCTATTAAGAAATTGGTAAGAAAAATCCAATATTTAGTTTCAAATACTTGGAAAAGATTTGGTAACCATGAAATAATTTTATGGTTGTACTATTAGAACTGTTCTCTTGTGTGAGTTATATTCTGTCTTGAGAGAGAGGCAGTTTGGAGTGAAGCTGGTGGGTGCTGGCAGGCACTTTGCTGCCTGCAGAAGTCTGGCTATAATAAAGCAAACCAACCTGACTAATACAGATCACACAGCTGATCCAAGCCCTAGCTCACCTGCTGGTGTTTTAATGGGGGAACAGTAGATGCCATTTGTACTAGAGGCTAGTGATATTTGAGGCATGCCCAGACTTCTGTCAAAGTAAAAAGGGGAAGGGTCTTAAAGTAAAAAGAGGAAGGGTCTTATGCTCAGCAGAAAAAAATTGGGACTCAGGGTTGAAGTTTTGTTCAACCATAACTCTATGGTGTCGTCATGGTTTGCTTTTGTGCAAGAGGTGTAAGCTCTGAACCTACAGCAATTTAGTAGGAGCATCACAAAAATCACTTGAAGGCAAAGGTCTGCTCGTGTAGAGCTTTTTATGTTCTAAGAGCCTTAATGCTGTTGGTGCAAGAGAGAAAAATAACGCTTCCCTCTCAGGGCTGCTGTGAGGATACAGCCACTAACATTAGCGCATTCTGCAGGTGGTACAGAGTTCAGCAGGTAGGTGGTTTGCCCTACGACTAGGTGCAAAGGGGTTTTTTTAAACAGCCTGTCTTTCCTTGAAACAGTTGCATTGCATGTGCGAGAGATCTTACAGCAGTTGGGAGCTGAGGATGTAGCTATGTAGCTAACTTTTGCTGTAAGACCTCTGAAGCCATTAAAGCCAGAATGGCTTCAAGCAGAAGGTATTTTAAAGGTATCTCGATAATGCATTTGTCTAGGTAGGTGTAAATCCTGTAAAACTTTCATTTCTCCTTCAGCAGGCCTCTAAATCATCGATTTCAGACCAGCTCTGCATTAGTCTATGAGTGTTTTATGTAAAAAGCTGTTTTCTTTTTCACTGCTTCAGCTAATTGAGGATGTAACTCATATGAAATTAAAACCTTTTACACATTTATTTTGCATTTCGAAGTATTTCATCTTCACAAGGAAATGAGAGTTATTTATATATGTGCATATAGAATTCACTCTGTAGACAGTAAAATTCAACAGTATCTATTCTCACAGTGTCTCAGCTGGTGATTGTAACTGCTAGCAAAACTGAAGGAGAAAGATAGGACTGGTTTTCTGCATAAGCTGTGACACCAAAGTCAACATCCATTTAATAACTGACAGATATTCAGAGCTTTATCAACCCACCTACAATTCTCATACAAATTTGAGGGCTCAGTTGTTTGAGAGCTTCTCTATCTGTTTTCTCTTGCTCCCCCGCCACTCTAAAAGTGACCCTTCTCATACCATTAACCATGAACCAGGTGATTTTCTATTGTGCCTCAAGGCCAGCTAGAGCCCTTCCTTCTTCAGTATCGCTTCAGGCCACCAGGAAGTGAGGCTCTTATGTTGCTTAAGTAACACCTTCACACACAACTGCAGAAGCTGACAGCTAAGATCTTCCCTGCCAGCACAGCTCTTGCAGCAGAGATTTAGGCAACAGCTTCCTGAAGATTCTTAACAGTCAGAAACCAGCAGTTCCTGGAGATATCTAGGTTTGTGTAAAACAAGTTACTTGTTATTTTGAAGAGTAAAAGAAAGAGAGCAAGTATGAGCAAGGGGAATGATCTATCTAGGCATGTGAAATATCCATTATCAACTAACTAAAAAAAAAAAAAAAAAAAAAAGAATGTTCTCTCAAGGAAGAAGTGTTTTTTCATCTGTTCTATTACTTTGTTCTCACTTGTGTATTTAATTGTCAGGAAGAAATTCGAAGGCATACCCATGGATGCCTAGAAGAGGAGACTATAAAAACCAACAAGCTTTACTTCAGAACGCAGAATTTTCCAGGAGAGATTATTGCAGAGATGACAGGTAGTACTGACTTAATCAGCTCTGAAAAAACAAGAGAATTGAATTTTCTATGCATTTAAATAATTTGAAGTATTCTATAAAAGAAATCTTGCTGCTAAAGGTAAACCAGTTTCAGTAACAACTCATTAATGAAAGATGTGTTTGCTGATGTATGATACTGTGAAGGATTATTCTCTCATGTAAGAGTGTAAATGAGCGATATCTTCACTGAAGACCATACACAAGCATTACAGGAATGACAGGAGAACTACAGCTTTTAGTTCTGGTCCCAGCCATGCCACAGCCTTTCGCTGATACTTCAAGAAGGAGCACTGGAGTGCTCTGTGCTGCGAGTCCCCTTGTGAAGTAGTGTTAACAACGCTTATGTGATGTGACATTGCATTTGGTCAGAGGAACCCCACCCAAAAGTTTGTCAACTGTCTCTTTTAGATGGTGAAGAGGAAGAGGCACTTCTAGGCACGATCTGTCTCATCCTAGAACAGATGTTTAAAGCAAGTCAGAAACATTATGAGCTGGAAGTGCCTCTCTCTCTCCACTGGCTATGAAGGGAGACTAAAGCCTTAGCCCAAATGTAGACCTAGATGAAAATAAAGTTTGACCTCTATTTCTCTTTTTTCCTCAGGTATGGCTTGACTTTTAAGATACCCGAGGTGCATTCTGCTACTGCCCTTCTATTTGCACTGCAGTCGCAAAGCAGAGCGGTCAGGCAGTTATCTAGCTGAATGTTAGGATTTCTTCTTTTTGTGAGAAGCAAGGGCGTTGGAATTCTTCATCTGGCTAACTACGAGGCTGCATGATTGTTAGTGGTGGCACAGGAGGGAGCACGGCAATAGGGCAGGGTGGCCTTTTGGAGTACTGTGGAGTTAGGTGAGCTTAGGTTTATCATGAAACAGCAACCAGAGCTTTTATAGTGTTTCCACACACACACCCCCAGCTACATTCTATGTTTGTTGATTACTTTCTTATAGCCAGTTTCTGCCTTTACCTTCTCTCTGCCTATAGCACGTGGTTGCTGCGCAGCCAGTTGTTTATACTAGCTGTTCCCATTCTGCACTAAGTGTTTTTGCATGGGTGGATGTGCACTAATGTGACTTACCTCAGAAGCTGAAAAGATGCTGTAGTACAACGCCCCTGCACAGAGGAGCTTTATCCACAGTGCCTCTTCGTGTAGGCTCTTCGCTTTCACGCAGTGGTGGCTCTTCTGGAAGAAATGATATTGAATTGCAAGCCAGGTGATCCTGCTCCTTGTCCCTGGCAGCCAGAGCTGGTTGCGCAGAAGACTTTTTCTGGGGAAAGGGGTGATTTTTATCGGTTCACTATATGTCTAGAGAATTTCTTAGACAGATAGTACAAAAAAGAGCATTCTGTGAGTACACAGCAGGCTGCTTCTCGTTGATAAATGGTGGTAAGTCAGGGGAAATGTGTTAAGACTAAGCTACTGAAATAAAGTATGTGATTTCTGAGAAGTTAGTATCTTAGAAACACAGCTATCCCTTACCAGGTGACAGTATCAATAGCAGTCAACTAAAGATTATGGATCAATCCCTTTATGCATTATCTCATATATACCTTTTTGTAGCTAAGAGGTTTCTGTATGTTTTGCATTTATTTTTTAGCTCTTATTACTGCTGCACGTGAATCTAGTGCAAAGATAAATCAGCTGCTGTCTGCATTGAAAAGCATTGCTTATGAAATTGAATTACTGGCTGAGAAGCAAACCCTTTGTGAAAGACAGAACACTGTGCTGTGGTATGCGTTCATTTGAACATGGAAAACCATACCGGCAAGATGCTTAAGAAGAACTGAAATTTTATCAAAACGTGGAGAGTAGTGCTTGGCCCTCACCCCTGCAGCTAGCTGCAAATGTTCCTAGGCAACTCTTTTCTGCAGGAGCAAGTGTGATTTTTAAGATCTTGTTTCTTGAACACCAGAGCCTGCCTGCTGCTGCCTGCCCTCTGCCGTCCTGATAAAATTGCTTACAGAAAACTGTCTGCAGCTTTGCTTCTCACACTGGCAGGGAGAGTTTTCTCTTTCAACAATTCACATTAAGGAACTACTACAGACAAAAATCACAATTTTCAGTTAAAAAAAGAACTGTGGAAGGAACTCTGATTCAGTAACTGTGCTAGAGATCCATCTTTCTCTTCAAGAGTTACCCTAAGAGGATACAGGATCTTGGGAGATATTTGTTTTTTCCCTGCCAGATTTCATGTTACTGCCACCTTCTGCCATGCTGCTAGAGTTGTTCGAAAATAAACCACAACGCATTTTCTTAGGGAAAGCCTGCTGTCTTTGTTCTTTCAGTGCTTGCAAGCAGCCCTTCCATTTTTAATGAAACTTGTGGAAAATAATCACATCAGAAAAAGTAAAACTTGTGAAAAAGTTATAACACAAATAACTGAAAGCCCTTTCATTGGAATGCAAGGCCTTAGATGGTCTTCATCACAGGTGCTGGCGCATGTCATGCTTTATAGTATGTATAGTGCTGTAGTAGACTGAGTTGCTAACGTATGGGTAGGCAAGTATTCATTTCAATGACCACCAGAACCAAGTCTTTGATCTGAATGAATAGTAGGAAATACCATCTTTTTTTTTTCAGTGAAGAACAAGAATACTTGCAGAGATGCTATCATGAAAGAGTAGACTTGCTGAATGAAAGGATGGCAACAAAAGTTAACACAAATGCTCTCTTAATTGAAACTTGTAATAAAACAAAGATACAGAAAGAGACATAATCAGGGCGAAAGCAGCATTAGCAGAACTGGAAGAAAAAACAGCTGAAAAAATGAGTAAACTCGAGAGAGAGAAAGAAGAATACGATAAAAAGGTAAAGGTTTTGAAATGTACTTCACGGTTTTACAGATAGTTATATAGTGCCAAAAATGAAATTACCTTAGAAATTATTCCAGATATATCTTGCTTTCTTATAAGCAGCTAACATATGTCTCCACGGCAGCAGAAACAGAAAAGTGACTGTCTTGACATAGATGCACACATGCTGTTTTGACTTCTGCGCTTATGTGTGTGTGGTATGTATGCATATATGTCCACACATACAAACATGCACGCATCAAAATTGCATAGTGTATGAAATTTGTTTTCTGGCAGCACATCTCAGAACGTCATGTCTCTATTTGTGCTTCTTACTGACTGTGGGACAAATAGTTATGCACTGGGAATTCAACCCCTCCAGGCAAACTGCTTAAAATAAAGGTACCTATGTTTTCCAGCAGGCTCTGGGATAAGGTTTTACTGTTTTTTATATTCTGCCCTATTATATTTATAGCCATTGTGTATATTTGATATCCCTTCTGAGCAATAACATAAAAACAGATGATCAGAATAAAAGAAAACTTTAGAGTAGAAAATATGGTTTAATCAAGTTCCTACACTGGTATAAAATCACATGAAATTTTGACAGATCAGTTCCTAATTTGCATGTTATATTAATTAATTATTGTTTCTTTTTCTTATAGAATTTTGTTGTTTGGTACATCACTATGGCTTTTGCAGAAATTTATTTTCTTCCAGTGCAAATTTTGTGCTTATTTTATTTTGGAAGGCTTCAGATGTTTTAGTATTATTTTTTAAACAATGCACAGTACATTGCCCAATTAATTGTATTACTTTTAATGTAGAAGACAGAGATGGAAAAAATCCTTGATACTCAGGAGGCAAAAACTTCCAAGAAAAAGCATGAATTTGGGAACTTACATACAAAAATTTTGGACCTACAGCATTTGATAAGTCTGAATTCAATGGTAAGTTATATACAAAATTGTTTTGGGTCATTAGTGCAAAGATCAAAATTCAATTTCGTAATTGATCAAAGTAAGGGCAATTTACAGAGAAATGCAGTCCCTACCTTTGAAGAAGAAAAATAAGCTTGCATGTTGTCTAACTGACTGACATTACTAACTGTTAGTTCCTCAGTTATAAAGTCGCTTTAAAAAATAGAAGGCCCATATAGACTGTTTTTACCAGCTTAATGGAACAGTTGGCTACTCTGTGCTAGTCAATCTATTTATCAGGACTTTGTTGTAGGGAATGTTAAAAAAGGTCAGCGAGACCGGGCTTGGATCCCAGTCCTGCACATGCTTCTGGTGGAACCAGTTGGAGGGCTAGTTGAAAAAGAGAAAAGATGATCAATAGATATTTAGTATATCCAAACCGTGATATAAAGGGAAGAAACATAGAAGACCGTTCAGATATTATGAAAGTGTTTGTACTGGAAAAGTGTTGTAGAAACTAAAACCAGAAAGGAGACTGTATTATGCTCCACTGCCTGGGAATGCATTCAGCAGTCTAAGTAACTCCACGCTGGTGAACGTGACAGTTTTAAGGAGGCTCAGAATCTGGAAAGTCAAAGGTAAAAGACAACCAGGCTTTCCCTGTCTGCCACCTATCTGATACTGGCTTCCAGTTCAACCCTGCCCAGTCCAAAACCCCACTGTTGCTTTCCCCTCTTACACTCATTAAGATGTCATTCTAAAATCTTATTCTTTTGATGACTAAGATTATTTTTTCTGAGTTCCAGTCTCCATTTTCTAATAGACAAGCATGCCTTCTTGCTTTTGTAACCGTGTTGTCTTTTATCCTTTTCATAGTTGACAAACACTAGGGTTTTATGAATGTGAAATCTTGTCCCTCTCAGCCTTCCAGTTTGCTAAGCTAAATTAAACTAACTATTTGGTCCAGACTTAAACTAACTAATTTTAGGCACTTAAACGAGACTATCATCTTAAGACTCCTCCTCCATGTTCAGTAAAAACAAAGCAGCACTTCAAAAGGTTTTAATGTCTTTTTTTGCATTTCCTAGATTTTGTCAGCATCCCAGACTCCTACCTGAACCACTTTGATTGTAATCCTGAAGTTACAGGAGATAGGTCTGAGTCTTCCAATCTCTTAACTTAGGCTTCCAGTGCCTCTGGGAATGCTGTGTCTCCCTTATCTGTTTTTCTCCCTGTTTCAACTTATTTCTGCTTCTGTATCTGTCACCAGAGTAATACTTCAGTAGAAATTACTGTACTTAGCAAAGCAGAGAAAACTCTTTTTCTCAGCGGAGGAGAATGTAAACAGAAAAGTGGATGAAAGAATAGAGGCTGGTAAAAAAAGGCATGCTGAACTACTTGTGGAGGTATGTTAAACAGCAATTATTATAACCCGTTATATCCAGTGCTACAATATGTTCATGCTGTACATAACCAGAGTAAATTGGTACCTAAGTAACCTACCTCCAAGGGCCAGTTCTTTGTAAGTTATTAAACATGTTATCAGGTCTAAAGTTCATAAATAGCTGAATCTCCATTCTTGGAGATATTAAAAAATTATTCAGACATGGTCCTGGGCAACTGGCTTTAAGTGACCCTACCTGAGCAGGAGGGCTGGACCTCTAGAGGCCCCTTCCAACCTCAACCATTCTATGATTCTGTGATTTGACCTTAACTCCTATTAATAACAATTTTAAAGCAATTATTTATCTTGGAAGATGTGTTTTGAATGCTGATTGCTCTCATTTTGCTCTAAATGCTTATTTCTGAGTGGTCCATATAGTATATATTTCAGAAATTACTCACTGACTTTCATTTTGCTTTCCATTAAGGGATGGAAAACCTTGAGAAAGAGCTTTTTCAGTCTGAAAACCAAGTCAAAGTCCTGAGTCAAGAAGCAAGTAATGGGGAAAATGATTACAAGAATTATAATGAGTATTTTACTAAGAAAATAAAATGTCTGGAGGTAAGTTTTGTTGTTCTTTTATTAACCTTGGGAAGATTTCTAACGGTTGAATTAGCGATATTTGTTGTACCTCATTATGGCTATGCTCATTGGAGCTATGCTTAAATGTGATCTATCTGTCAGTAATCGTTTCAAGAAAATTCTCTGCTTTTCAGGTTGGTGGGTTTTGGGGGTTTGGTGGGTGGGGTTTTTTTAATGCTCAAAAAGACTTAAGACCCTCAGTTTGAGACACTGGAATCAGTACACAACCATATATGTACATGTACATACATATCCATGTATATACGAGTGTCTATGTGATAAGAATGCAGCGAAGGTGCTTCTCAGAAAGGATGCTTCCCATTTTAAAGTAAAAATATGTGCAGGACCAGATTCAGTCCTGAGATATGTTCTGTTTAGCCTTGCAGTGAGCCTCCCAATGTCTAACCTGTTAATGTAGAATGTTTCATCATTTTTGGGTAAACAGGCCAACGTTCATGGAGATATGACAGCTTGATTTTAGACACTGGTCAGTCTCCTCTGTATTACTGTGTTCTAAATCTATTGAAGTGACTTATGGTGTGCAAGACATAACCCAAGGCTACATAGTGTCAGTGTTCTTTAAAACACTGATGAGCTTTCTTTCCCAAAGAAAGTAGGACAATGAAATGCTGAATATGAACGATGCAGAGCTTTCAAAGATTTTGAGTGCTTCTCCAGTGTTTGGTATATAGCATGTGCTCTGTCCCCAGGGAAACTGTCTGACCCTTGGTCAACAGTCTGATTTGAGGTAGGATAAATCAGATGCCAGGAGTGTAGAAAATACCCTCTTTGTATGTCTGACCTTAGAAAGGCAGATTTACAGAAGGCATTGAGGATCTTTCTCATTTTGCTGGTGGACAGGTTATGCTCCAGTATCATGCAAGAGAGTTATAGCCATGTAACTGCCCAAGCTTCCCTAAAAATCAGGGCTGAGACTGTGACTGCTAAGTAACCAGTTGTGCTGGATTCATTCTCATATTCTTTCTGGCAGCTAAACTATGCAGTATATACAAAAGAGATGCTAAATATACCTTTATACTCTCTCTGTTTTTTCTTTAATATGATCCATACTAGAAGAGTTTTTCCCTCATCTGATATAATGCTGACGAAACTGTTATCAGAGGTTGCCCTTTGTGGCCTGACCTGGACAGAGCCAGGTTGAAAAAGTTATTCTGTTTATTTTCATTCAGTGACACACTTTAACTATTTCTCCTTTTTTAATTTTTTTCCTACTTTGCTTTCATTTCCTACCTTTTTGATGAAACAATTGAAGTTGCTTTGTTTTCTTTCCCATTTTTCTGTTGGAGCTTTCAGCATTTTCTCGTACTTGCTCTCACCTACGTTCATCTACAAAATGATTCTGTCTGAATGCTGTCTCATGGAGGTGATCTGTGTAAGGGGAATAGATTCCTAAGAGTCATGTCAGATCAGGTTCATTCTGCCCTGTTTGGAGCATCATGTTGATGGATGATATCAAAGGAGTCTGTAGAAAGGAGACTCAGATCACCTTTCTTTCTCTGCCTTCTTCACGTACCTGTTTCTGCCGAGGGAGCCATTTCATCTGTTCTCCATATTTTCCAGTTTTCTCATTCTTTTTGCTCAAGCTTCTGCTACAGTCCTAAAGAAAAAAAAAAAAAAGAAAAAAAAGAAAAAAAAAAGACTACAGCTCATGAGCATACCCAAATATCTATACTTTGAGGTTTTCTGATATTTCTAGTCATTAATCACAGAAGTGGATACGACTTACCTGACTTCAGAGTCCCAGAGCGAACAAAAACATGTAATGCAACATTTGATGTTAATCTCCTGTAAATAAGTGAGTTCAGAGTCCTGGTGTTACTTCATATCTTGGGCTCAGTATCATTTATTTGGCTTTATTTCCTGGGCATCGTCTTGTCTTTCTCTTAATATTGTTCTTCAAGTCTCCCAGCCCACATGGGTTGTTCCTGTTCTCCCTTTCTGTGTTTTTTACCTGTTGCAGCAAAAGAGCAGACATGTATTTGTCCACTGAAAAGTCATTTAACTCGTGCCTTGTGTTTCTTTGACGCTAACCAAGATGAGATTCCACTATGCTGAGAGATGCACACATGTAGAATTAGACTTTTTTTGAGCTCTAAAACCAAAGGTCAGATTTCATAAAGCTAAGGAATGAGACGGAGAAAGATTAGTAAAGGTATTTAGGTGATGATCTGCTTAGTCTTTAAGAGCTAATAGTTGCTCTTCCCCGTGTTGATGTTACAGAGTGCAAAGATTCCCAGACTGGTAAGTCTGTGCAGCCCTTTTAGAGAGGGATGCACAGCTCGGATCCAGGAGCATTGTAGTTACATTTGTGTTAAACAAATACTAGTATGGTTGAAAAAATATGCTTAGGAGCAACAATATGAGATGGGTCAAGCCACAGAATGACATGCTGATAGGAAAGGACATGTGGAATAATGTGAAAGCACTCCATATTTGTGGTAAGACAAAGAAATGTTTGTTTTGCCTCACTGATGGGTCAGTAGAATCAAATGCCTAATGTACTAATGCCATCAGAGAAGTAACACCTTGGGCAAGGACAGGGAAGGAACCAGTTAGCAAACATACCTAGAAAACTCAAAGCCTTCAGACTGAGTCTAATGAATTCCTTCAGGTATTTAAGTGCCTGGAGACATTTCAGAGCTATTCATGATTATATTTAAGTGCACATCAAGAATAGGTGAGTGAAACTCAAATCGACTTCAGTTCCCAAAATAGCCGTACAGGGCAAGACACAATGGTGGTCCTACCAGGATCTTGTCTTCTGCAGTGATCAATAGTCCTGCTTGGAGAAGTAATGGGACAACAGTCAATGTCCATGACAAATGAAATCTCAGGAACTTCTTTGGATGGAGATGCTATATACATTTAATAGCTTTATGGAATTTTATGCTATGCTGGATCTTCAGTGCAATATTCTTCTATCACCGATTGATTCTTTTAGCTCACATATATACATTTATCCTCCATAACAACCTATAACATTATTTATTTAATAAGGAAAATAATCTTCTTTTGTTTTAAACCTGTGGTCTCAAAAGTTTATTGGCATCCTGCAGCTCTTGCATTATGAGAAACAGTGAATAATTGTTGTCTTCTCATCTTCTCCAGCAAAGGTGTGTGATTTTTACACACCTTTATTGTATGTCCCTTCAATTGTCTCTTTGCCAGGCTGAAGAATCCCAGGTACAAAAACACAGTTGGAAAAAATCATCCTAGGTAATAGTTACCCGTGCTTTACTGACAAAATAGAATAATGGTCCCTGTTAGTTTGCAGGAAGTCTGCTTCTGCATACTGGAATTAATCTATTTTTTCCTGAATGACTCAGGTAATAGGATAGAGCGAATGCCTATCATAGCTGCAGATGACCAACGCGGTAAGAGTGGGAGCACCCTGTGCGGGGCAGAACTGGAGTTCAGAATTATTTTGGCAAGTCGGAGAAGTAATTTGGGGGCAGGGGAAAGGTCATAATAATACTAAAAAAATCCACATTTTTGTGTTTAGGTAGAAACAGTTGTCTGTACATCATGAGGAAGATATTTAGGCAGTGATAAATAGATCTATAGCAGAAAAGGTGAACATAAGTCAATAAAGATTAGTAGTAATGAAGAAGACAACTGTTCAACCAGTCTGGGGAGATAGTCTGGCAAGGCTTACGGTGCATGTTCTTTATTCTAGCTGGTTTTGATAGGACACAGCTGGAGTTTGTGATCACTTCATTTAAAGGAGGCTGTAGATTATTTAGAGATCCAAGAGGAGTTCAGTAAAGATTACCAAAAAAAGGTTAAAGAAATATGCATCTTTTCCATTTAAAACAGGTCAATCTAAGAGAAGACAAGGCAGTAACTACCAAATAAATAAGAATTCATAGCAACCTGATAAGTTTTTCTCTTTGCCCACCTGTTGAGACAAATAACAGGGAACAGAACAGATTTAAGAAAAAAATAGGCCCTAAGAAAGCATTGACAGCACAGAGAGTAAAACCCTGGAATCGGTTGTCTGAGACACGGTATTTCTACCACTAGGGTTTTTAAGGACAAATCAAACATCTGGCATGTACTTAGGTCTAATTGATTCTGCTGTAGAGCAGAGAGATGGACTAAGATGATCTCTTGGGATCACTTGCAGCATTCTTTTCTCTCTTTGGTTTTTTTTTTCTTCCCTCTGGATATGTTGAATTATTAATGCATTAAATGCTTCTCATATAGATTATTGATTAATATTTTGTTTCATTCAAGAATAACATCAAAACTGCAACTGAAGATCTACTTTAAAAAGAACAAGAATTAAACATAAGCAGGCTAACCTTGGAAGAAACCCAGAGAGAAACAGAAGAGAAATATAAAAAATACGAAGAACTGAGGAAATTATTGTTGGGTAAGTATTAAGTAGCTCCACTGTATAGTGGGGCTTTCTCTTGTTGTTTCCAAAAATGGCGTGCCATACCCTGTTGTCTGCGTATGGCTTAGGTGAACTATGAAACACGTATAAATCAAGCTCTTTGCAACAACTGTAATCTATAGACACGGCCATAACACATATATAAAGCATTTTGTAAAAAATGCCTAACCAGTTAAACAGGTCACTTACTGGTACAACCTAGTTTTATTTATAACAGCTTAACTCTAATGTTCAGTCATTACGCTACCTAAAAACCCTTTCTCTGCTTTGTAGAAAAGAAAGATCAAGAGGTAAAAGTCAAAAGAGCCATTCAGCAGTCAGTCAGGACTACTGAGAAGCTCAAGGAGGACATGGAAGTAACTTAGAACTTCCTTCTGCAGTCTCCACCATTGTGGAACACAGTGAACTGCAGATTCAAGTTAGCGAGTATATTGGAGCTTGACAGTGTTCCTTTTCAGTATGATGTTCTCCCTGTTCGTTTCTTTGTCTCACAGAGAACTAGTTGTGGAACATGATGTAACATAAACAGCACAAGGCAAACCTGGCCTTTTAAATGAATGTGTGGGGCTGTGTTTAATTTGGAAGGAAACAAAGAGGAATACCCGAGGGCAAGACACCTCCCTGAGGAATAATCGATATCATGTATCTGCTCCATTCTGTCGGGGGTTGTAGAAAAAGGCCTTCCTGCCACGTGAAGGGGGCTGAGATGAACGTGCGATGCAGAATAGGCCTGTGCAGTTTGGAATATAGGCTTTTGAAAATATTTTGTACACCTTTTGGTCCCTAGGCTATCAGCATAGTAGAATATCCTTCCCTGTAGAACACATGAAGTAAAAGTGTTTTGCACGGTTTGCTGCCTGCAAGCACCGAGCTCTACTGCTGCAAGGGCAGCTGCCTGAATCTGCCCACGCTAGCGCCGCAGGTGCTAGGTACCAGCTACTCTGCAGCGTTATCCGATTATACCTTATGGAAACAAAGGCTTGTTTCGGGAAGAAAGCTCTTGATTAGGCTACAAAGATACTTCCCCTTATGTTCAATGCACTAGCAGAAGCCAAGAAGCTCTGATTTTGCTGATGCCTGTATTGCACAAATGCTTTTTATGGCGCCTGACCTGGGCTGTCTTCATGCATTTCAGCCAAACATGGGACAGTACAAGCTGGGTACTCATACAGCTGATCCCATGGAATGAGCCCATCCTGTTCTGGGGAGCGAGTGAGGAAGGGTTTCCTTGTTTGCGCGTGACGTGTGCTGCTCTGGCTGTTCTCAGCATCCTCATCCATTTCATTTGGTAGCACAGACATAGCTGGCTTGTGTTGGTTTTGGCAACTGTTAAAATTTGTTCAACAAGATGAAATGGATGCTGTTGTTGAAAGACAGCATGTCCAGAGAAATTCATTAACCTTTGTATTTCCATAAGCTAAAACTCAGTTTATTCTTTTAGAAACAGTGAAACTGTTTGGAAATCATTTTGAAAACTGTGGCAAGTATTAATTTGTAATTCTTTTTCACAGTGCAATGTGCAGATAAAAGAAGATATTTTTGCAATGAATTCTGAAGCAGAAAACGACAAGAAGCAACAGGCAAAATCCTGAATGACCTAACAAAGCTCCATAGTAACATGTTAATAACTACTCCAAAACAAAAAAAAGTTACTTTTTTAAAAAAACATCTTTCAGTCCTTATGATTTTTTGGCACAGCAATCCACCACATTTTAACTGTTAACTCTGTTGTAGATCTTCTGAAAGGATGGTCAGAGGAGAGCTTTCCTCAAAAGGTGAATTTTAGTTTTCTATTGTGCTTGTTTGCATAAATATAGTTCACTTACCATGTAAAAACTAAAATTGCATTTTGCAAATAAGGCACTACAATCCTTGAAGTCACACGGGGTAAGGTAATAATCATGTATTTTCCAGCATTGTATAAAGTCATGGCTATATAAATAATTTTTCTTGTTCCTTTTGCTGGTCTTATATTCAAGCCTTTCTTAAACCTCTACCTAATAATATTCTTGCTGTTCTAAATTGAGCTTATCAGCCTTGTAATATTTTTCCAGTGGAAGATGGCCTTCACTTTGAACAGGAATTAAACCAAACTATCGTGTAAGAAATTTTTACACCAGTTATTTCAGTAGAAAGGCAAACTTTGCCTTTTTTATGCAATGATTGTGCAATTAATGAAAAACTTCCTGCAGAGCTACAGCTCTGGCAGCCAGTCAAGCTGTGGGAAAACAAGATAAAACAAGTTTCTTAACATTTCGTGAGGGTTTTTTGTTTTCCTTTTAAGAAAAAAAAATTCTACTCTGTCTTTACAGGAATTTCTGGAGAATGAGCAGGAAATACTGAATGCAGTGATAGCTCTAACAACAAAAATTCGACAACGAGAGGAAAAGATTGGGGATATTAATAGCAGGCTACAACATAATCTGGAAGGTTTGGATTCTCTGTTTGCGAAAAAATCTAGAATGGATAAGATACACTAAACATTTTCTTTTTTTTAAATCCCAGAATATGCTAATGCTTTAGCAGTTTGTGATAAAACAGAAGTAGTACAGCTGTGCTGTACCTGATCACCCTGCTGAAGATCGAGACCTAGTGGTACATTTATTAGAAGAACTAGGAATGCTTTATAACACAGCCAGGATATTACCATCTTTAACTTCCACTTTCTAAAGTGTTGTGATAACAGCGAGGAAGATGTAAAATAGCCTGAGCATTGCTGATCTTTCCAGAAATATGTGCTTTTCCACAAAGGATAAATAAAACTAACAGACCCCCAACTCCTGCAGCTTGTGGTTGCATGGTTATTGCTGTGGGGATGATATGGTTAGTTAATGTTTATGTAAAATTAGAATTTTACATGTAGGCAATTTGTACTGCTGTTTCCATTCAAACGAACAACATTCTATACTCTTGTCTTGGGGAGGGGTGATATTACACAGGGGCCCTAGGCACATACAGATTACTTGTTTCAAAGCTTCCTTTTAACTCAAACCCTATAGGTATCTGCTTTACTTGTTGGTTTGCAGAGATCTCATTTGTAGTCACAGGTCTGCTCACTGTTTGACAATTGTCTTGTTATAAAATGTTGGGTTTATACATATTAAAGCTGAAAAGCTATGGCATATGGCTACGTGGAAATCATTGGGTTTGGGTGACATGACAAGAAACCAGGAAGAGGAATAATGAATTTACAGAGGAAGGGAATGTCCCTGGAAAGAAGTCAGGCAGAGAGGGTAAGGGTGGTGAACATACAGCAGAAGCGAATTCTGCTTCATCGGAAAGCCAGCGCCCGTCATTATTTTCTGTGTGACATGCAGGGTGGGTTTCTTCACAAGGGTATCACATGAAAACATTGCTTTGTCATTCCAAACCACATGTCTTTATCTAGCTGCACCTACCTAACTCTTCGGCTGCTGTTACTTTTTTTTTTTTTTAATGCTAATGAGAGGATGATAAAAATACTTTATTAATTTGTATTTTACATTCCAGGTTTTGCTGAAGGCTAAAGCACTGGAGCCCAGCAGGAAGGTCAGTGTTTGGGTATGCCATGCAAGGTCCATGGGGTGCACTGCCTTCCTATAAGCTCTGCTTGTAGTAGTCCCTCATTCTGCAGCCTTCAAAATTAACACGGGATTTGCTAGACTTAGCAAAAGGTGTACTCTTTACTACAGCTAATGTTACCTGGTGGTGGTTGTTACTTTTGTTTTAAAAACAAGATAATAGCCCAACATTTAAACCTAATACATATACTCCATACATGGAAATGCACATAAAATGCACAGCCCTTAGTACTGCGCCTTTGAAAATCCTTTTTTTTTTTTTTTTCTCACACGCCCACCATGCCTGTACTGATGTGACAGCTGGGCACATGTAGACACAAAACTGTGTTTAGGGCATCTTAAAGAAAAAATACGCCTATGATACAGTCAGTTATGGAAATGGTATTTTATCATGAGTTTTAAAACCATAGTTTTGGAGCTGCCCTCTATATTATTGTGTCTGCAAATAACATATTGTACATAGCAGTATAGACAGCACTTGATTTCCTTAGGAAGATCAATTATTTCCTTAATCCCTAAATAAAACCTTAATTCTGCATGTAAGACCTAGCAGATGATTTTGAGAAGCAGTGAACCTGTCAACTGGCATTTCACAGTTAAAAAAAAAAAAAAAAAAGTTATCAGGAAAGGCGTATCACATGTGACCAAATCAAACCTTCTGTGGAGAAAGGGGAGAGCGACATCTCGAGGCAGCCTGATTCAGGTGACACCCCTCAAAGCCCCTGAGCTGCTGGCAGGGGCAATGTTTAGCAGTAACAGAATAACAAAGGCATTACTGTCCCGCTTAAATGGAGAAATACACGCCGTTATTTGCACTGCTACAGCCAATGATCCATACCGCAGGAAGAGTTTGAGCTGAGATCTTTCTATTACTCTTCCCTCAGTGGCCAGACCTTCAGCACTGCTCTGCATGCAGCTGCTTCTAGACCCTCCGTAACACTAAGTTACTGGTGATGCATACACAGGATACATGCTTTGGGTATCTTCCTATACAATACAGAGACTAGAGTCTGCTGGTGGATATTTGGCTTCAAGAAGGCCAAAACCTCACTTGTGAACAGCCTCAGAATTTTTAGCAATTTTTATCAAGGTGTTCACATAGAGATTTTGATGAATGTAGAGCAGAGATAACAGTATCTATCTCTTTAAGGAGATAAAGAATCTCCAGTTCTCTTTTATTAAGTCTGTGATGGTTTTGCACTTCAGTCATTCCACTAGTTCCTATCAATGATACCTTGCAAAGGGCTGTTCCTCTCAGCTCTGCTGCTGTTGCTGTAGTATGGGTATTGCCATGGCCACACAGGGAGAGGCGTGAGCTGTTGGTCCTGCTGATAAACGAATGAAACAGGCATAAAGCATCCTCACAGGACGTGCTGAAAGGTGCAGAGATGGCTTCACACACTGTAGTTAAGCGATTCATCGCAGCCTTACCCCCACAGCAAGTGGTCTGCTGGCAACTACCAGGAAAAGAAAATCTTTAGTCTGATCTTAGATGGAAATATATAGAAAATTGATTTAGTAGGAAAGATACTACTGTTTAATCATCTCCAGGAACATGTCTCCATACATGAAGCCAGCAGAGCATAAACTATACTTTATAGAGAACTCTACAATGCATTTCCTTTCCTTCTACCTAGCACTCAGACTAAAGCAGCATGAGAAATCATGCTCAACATGTTTTATTTTTTGATGGAAGGAAGACAAATGTCTTTTTCCACTTGTGGCGGCTAGAACAGGGTATGTGATGAAAAAACCAGCCTCTGTGGCATATTTCTGCTCTAATTGTTTTTTTGAAAGTCTATCAAAACCCAGGCTCTATTGTTTTATTCAAACACCTAAAATATTGTATTAGGAAATAAATACATACAAGCAAACCGCTGTACTAGAATGTAGCACAAGCTTTTTATACAGATTCACAGTGATAAATAGATACAAAGACATTCCCTTTGATCTATTCCAGATACTTATGAAGAATACAAAGTGCAGCTTTTTAATATTATACAGTCTCACTTAGAGGTGTTTCACCTTAGAAGTCTTGTACATAAATAACTTCTTTTAAAACAGAAGTTTCCAAAGCATAACAAGCACTAAAATTGCTTAATCCAGACCGTTAGGACAGCATTGTTGGCACAGGCTCCTTTTAATGTCCATTTCCACCTTCTGAGAGTATGCGCGATGGCTCAGTGTACTTCGCTGTCAGTAAGTAGAAAAGGGCAGGTGCAGGTACCAAGGCAAGCAGTGGCAGGTCCTGCTCAAGCTTATCCAGTTTGGAAATGGAGATGATTCCATAGGCATGAAGTAACCAGTGACTGAAGAGGACGACAAGCCTTTTCTTCCTGACAAGAAGATCCTTGAAAGACTTGCAAAATAAACACAGTACCCTGTTAGCATTCAGCCTGTTACCTAGTGCCCGATGTTTAAGAGATGCTAGAGGTAGCACACAAAGACTATGAAGCCTCCTGGGTTTAAGCCTTTCCAGCACGTAACACAGTTTCTCAGTGCACTACAAGAGAGAAGTCTCGCAGGAGCTTCCTCCAGCTAGGAGAAATTGTAAAGGAAGGGGCTTAAATGCAGAATACACTGCTAAGAAAAGGCAAGAGACAAAGCGGTCTCTGCTCATTCAAGTATTTTATATTACAAGTTTGAACACAGGGAACATGTTTACCTACCTCCACTTCAGAAGCAGACATGTACACAGCCAGTGTAACCAAAGACAACACCAGTATGATGTATGGAAAGGCATAATCTAAAGGCAAACATCGAACACATTAGCAGGAAAAAGAATGCATGATACACATTTCAGCAGTTTTTCCACATATAACCATGTGTGTGAGGTAAACTAAGCTACTATAGCCCAGCTCTTATCATCCCAAACATGCACAGCAGTAAGGGTCACCCACGCACAGCTATTTAACACTTCTGTCTTAGGTTTTCAAACTTTTTCTAGGTGGAGTTACTGTACACTTAAATCACTTGAGGAAAGTAGTCAGGCTGAGTGGGAATTTGTGGCACTTGTCCCCTTCATGTGACAAATACGCTGGAACTAAACAAAAACCAGCAGATCTCCCCAAACCTGTACTTTAATCCATCTCTGAAATCAGGCAAACTCTACCTTAGCAGAAAGTAGAACAGACTCCCTCTGAAGTAATTTCCTCTCATCCCGCCTCTGTTCCCTTTCTGGGAAAGGGACAGTCTCTAGCAGCACTGGCAGAGGCAAAGCAGTGTTAGTCAGGAGCCTGGTTAGGACAGGGCTGCGAATGAGCAACCTTTTCAGGTGAGACCCCTCGCAATAACCTTAAACAATGTCCTTATTCTCAAAGCGAGTAACATGTCCCTTCCCTCCCGTAAGTCACGTATTAGTGTGTGCTTATAGGTATGTTTATTAGCATTGTTAGAACTCACAGAGCAGGCCTCCGCCAACAGCCTGAAGCACGGTGAGGATAGGGAAGAAGTAGAGTGCTGCATAAATGCTTTTAAATCGATCAGACTTTCCTAAACCACAGGCAATTTTCTTAACCAGAAGAGGCCGAAGTAGCATCATTAACACAAGACAGAAGGCGTAATATATGAACACAATGGTGTACCTGAAAAAAAAAAAGGAAAACCAAAAAATCCTTAAAATTTGCAGTTTTGCCCTGCAGACTCAATTCAGAACCAGGGAATTTGGGGTTATAGTCATCAAGTCTAAAGAATTTACAAAGGATGTAAACACAGAATGATGGGCTCAATTTTCCTAGAGGAAATGGTCAAGATGAAGCAATGGGAGGAAAAAAAAAAAAAAAAAAAAAGGTCTTATGCTTCACAGCTAAATAGCCTGGACTATGCCACCTTCTTTGGCGACTCAGAAAGTGATTAGGTGTTGCTAAGTGTTTCATGCATAAAACAACTCAATGCCTGAAAGACTTCAGGGGATTGATACTCATTGGTCCAAGTTATACCTGAACTGTTTTTGCAGCTTTGAGAAGAGGCACAGCCAGAAACGCACTTGTGCAAAAGGAAGGGGCAGACAGGAGTACGAAAGCCTTTACACTCACAGGGGGTAGACCGCTTCATGGGTGCAGTGCACTGTGGTGATGTAGTCAGGACTTGGGTTGTAAAGCATCGTGTACCAATCCGAAAGCTTCTTCACCTTGCAGGAGCGGATACGCAGAGAGCCGACAGGGTCGCTGACAAGCAGGGTAACAATTGCTGCAATGCTGCACTCAAACAAGGCGGTGACATGCTGCAACAACGCGCTGGAACTGTGGAAGGAGAGAGATTTACTACTATTTTGCTGACACTATAGGAAATCCAAATGCCCACTGAAAAGTGGAGAGCCATGCAGTACAGAACCTTTACAGAGTTAATAATCACTGTGACCAAGGTTATGACAACTCTGCTTGAATAAAAAGTATTTGAAGCTGAATGTGAAAACTCATTTACTATCTCAGATGGTGTAGTGTGTAAAATTTGATTGAACAACATCCCAGCTTCTTAAATGAAAGCTTGCTGTAGCATAAACATCCTGTCAGGTGAGGGACAACACCACTCAGGCTGTTGCAGTTTCAAAGAAAGCAGCAGTGATGATAAGACACCACACATCTCAGAAGGGATAATATTACGTATGATATAAACAAAATTTTCAAAGCTGCAAGTCCTTGTTAAAGACAGTATACATTAATATATTAAACTCTCTCTGTCCTCTGTGTTTTCAGTGTTTAGTACACTCCAGAGTCAGTGCTTCTTAACAGTTCCAGTCTAACACCTAATGGCTACATGCAGCTGTGGTTTCAAACCCCTTTTTACAGAACTTCCTTGATGCACCATGCTGACATAAAGGTTACATCAGCTATGCTGTCAGGACCCAAACCCCATATACATATTCCTGAAGAGAAAACTCAAACCCATTCTCTCATTGCAGGTGCGTAGCACTAGTGGCTGGGGCCTCTCTGCAGGTGTTAAGTCTGGCCTGGGAGAGAGGGGATGACACAAGGCACTGCTCCTGCCTGCTACTGGGGAACTGAATCCAGCCCAACTTGCCTGATGGGCTGGGCACCACCATGTTAAAGAGATACAGACCATGCCCTGAGAGTAGTGACTGGCAAGAAGAACCTGCAAGACTCTTAGATTTGTAACTAAACCACGCCCCCCCACCCCCCAACCCCAGCTGCCCAAAGCTTATGTGCTACTGTATCAGCTCAACCAACTGCATAAAGTGGACAGTTCAATTCAGCATCTCAGATTGATCACTCACGAGATCTGGATACAAGATTTCCATTTTTAAATAACTTATCTGAAGAAGGGGTATACACACCTCTTTTTTCCTGAGTACCATTCAATAAAGAACCAGTGTAAAACCAGGGGAAGCATGGCCATGAAGCCAAGGTACAGCCAGTCATAGCGGTCCGGAGATCCCATACATTCCCTGCAAATTTTGTTGTCATCAGTTCTTTGACCTCTAGGGCATACCTACAAAAAGGAGAGACAAAGCATCTGAGTACCAATAACAAGTCACTGCAGTTCCTGGAAAAACAGCTTGAAGTAGTGCTGGGGCAAGAAACGTATCAGATTTTTTAAGATATGAAACATTGACCTCAGCAACTTCTGAGCGTACAGCTTGCTCCCTCTGGCTCTTGCTTTTTAATATAAACAAATGTAAAATATGTTTAAAAGGCTTCAGTCAAGACTTTGTTTTCCTCACCTGCTGTCACACCTCCTCCCTTTCATCGCTAACCTCACCCATCAGGCAGCTCACTGCCACTGCCCCCAAGAGTATCTTGCTCCCCATACATCCCAGCCTCCCTGGATCTTGCTCTCCCTTAATACTCCAAAAAAGTCAGTGGGCAGAGTGATTCCAGCACAGCTCTCCACACCATCCTGTTCTCTTCTAGCCTTCACTGCCCCTCCGCTCAGCTCATTTCACTGAGCAGCTCCTGCTTTTGGTAAGGGAGCTCCGGCCACCCTTTGGAGCCCTCATCCTCACGTGATCCCCAAGGCATCTCGGAGCTGGGCTGCGGCGCTGCTTACCGGGAGGGACCGGGGCCATGCCCCCTCCCCAGGCCGAGCCTTGCCCGCGCCGCACTTACCCCGCAGTCCCCGTAGGTCTCCACGGAGCCGTTGACCGACAGGACGGTCCTGCCGCAGTACAGCCCGAGGCAGGCGGGCTGGATGTCCACAGCTGCGGAGAGAGCGCAGGCCACATTACCGTGGCGCTCCGAGACGCCCCGGGCCGGCCCGCCCCGCCAACCGCGGCTCCCCCGCAGCCGAGAGGCCCCGGTCGCCACCCCCGGCCCGCTCCAGCCGCTGGTAACCCCCGCATCTCCGTCCCCATCCCTACTCCCAGCCCGGTACCGCCAGGCTCGGTGCCCCCGGCCCGCCCCGTCCTACCGGAGCGGAACATCCCGGTATCCCAGCCGCAGCCCCTCCGGCTCCCCCGAACTACATCCGGACGCGTCACCTCCGCTTCCGGCGCGACTCGCCCAGCGGCGCGGGCGTGGGCAGGCGCGAGGGCGGGCTCGCAGTGCCCGTGAGCGCGGCCATAGGCGGGGCCGGGGTGCTCCGCCCCGGGGGCGTGTCCCGCCTGCGCCCGGCCCCGCCTGCGCCCGGCCCCGCCTGCGCCCGGCCCCGCCTGCGCCCGGCCCCGCCTGCGCCCGGCCCCGCCTGCGCCCGGCCCCGCCTGCGCCCGGCCCCGCCTGCGCCCGGCCCCGCCTGCGCCCGGCCCCGCCTGCGCCCGCCCCGCCTGCGCCCGCCCCGCCGGGCCGAGGGCGATGGCGGCGGAGGGCGGCGGCGGCGACGGAGGTGACGGCGGCCGTGCGGGGCGGCGGCTGCCGCCGCACTCGCCCTCGGGCCTGGTGCTGCAGACGGTGGAGATGCACACGGGCGGCGAGCCGCTGCGCATCATCCCGCGGCTGGAGGCGGCGGAGGCGGCGGCGGCGGGGGGGCTGTCGCTCCTGTCGCTGCGGCGGGAGGTGGCGTCCACGCAGGACCACGTGCGGCGGGCCCTGGTGCACGAGCCGCGGGGCCACGCTGGCATGTACGGAGCCGTGGTGGTGCGCGGCGGGGCGGCTGCTGGCGGCGCCCACCTGGCAGCCCTCTTCCTGCACGGCGCCGGCTACAGCGCCATGTGCGGCCACGCCGTCCTGGCCCTCGGCCGCTTCGCCCTCGACTACGGGCTGGTGGCAGCGCCCAGCTGCCCCGAGACCGCCGTCCGCCTGCACTGCCCCTGCGGGCCTGTCACTGCCTTCGTGCCCTGGGACGGCTGGCGCAGCGGCAACCCTGTCCGCTTCCACAGCGTGCCCGCCTTCGCTGCAGCCACTGGTGGGAACCGGGCCCACTATGCTGGGTTTTGCGGGGGGTTGGTGGTGGCTGTCCTGGGGTTGGTGGCCAGCAGGCTGGCTAGGGGCATCTGGAAGATCTCCCTTCCCAGTCCCAATGTTCCTCAGAGGCTGTCAGGGGTGGCATAATGTGTGACATGCTGCTCTCTGGCTTGAGAGCACTTGAGTCATTGTCCCCATCCCCTTCCTTGCATGCTGCTGGGTTCTTTCACACGGCATATGAGCTCAGCACAGTTTCCCCTCCTTATTGCCCTCCCTTTCTCTGCCCAGACTTGGCCATTGATGTCCCTGGTCATGGGAAGGTGGTGGTTGACATCAGCTACGGTGGCACTTTCTATGCCTTCCTCAGTGCTGAGCAGCTGGGCCTTGATGTGTGCTCTTCGAAGACCAGAGACCTTGTCAATGCGGCAAGTGCAGTGACGGAAGCAGTGAAGAAACAGGTATGGTGGAGCACTGTGGTACCCCAGCATGTTCCCTTTGGGGTGACTGCACCAGACTGAAGCCTTTTATTCCCCCGAGATGCTCAGTATGGGAGGGAGTCCCATCCTTCCAGCTCTGTGTTGAATTTCAGAGCCCTGCTCCAGCCTCACAAGGTCGTGAGGAGCTCACTTTCCTGCTGCTGTGTCCATCTCTGTTACTGGAGAAGGAGAGATGGAAATGCAGCAGTGTAGCCTCATCCCCTTTGGTCTCTCGAGTAAGCTGTACTGCATGCACTGCTGACTGCCCAGCTGCTGTGCATGTTGGTGAACCTCTCTGCACTGTTCCCAGTTCAAGCTTCATCACCCTGAAAGTGAAGACCTGGCTTTCCTCTATGGCACCATATTGACGGATGGGAAAGATGCCTTCAGTGAGGAGCCCACCACCAACATCTGTGTGTTTGCAGATGAACAGGTACAGCAATGGGCTCTTCTCAGACACACAAGGCACCACCTTTTTCCCTTCTTATATCTACTGTAGAGATGAGAGATGGTTCTGCTGCTTCTCGGTTTGGGCAGCAATGTTTGCTTGTGCTACAGTGATGTCTGAAGAGCTGAGTGTCACTGAACACATGTTGGTTTAGTTCCTAATGACAGAAATACTTCTGCATGTCTTGGTGGCGTTTTAGAGGTTAATGCCCATGTCCCATAAGTAGGAGTTTCCCAGGAGTTCAAGGGCTGAGGTTGGATCCCAACGTAGTGCATTGTCCTTAAAATCCTTACCCAGGGAACATTTGCTAGGGATGAACAGAGTAAAAAAGAGGGGGTATAAACTTCTGTCTGGGTCTGCAGTGGATAAGATATCAAATAGCAGGGAAAGTTTTGGATGGACTTCCCGGCAGTGAGGAGTGTGGACCACTGGGACAGATTACCCTGGAAGCTGGCCAACACTGTGGTTTTGGAGATTTTAAAAACCAAGCCGGCCAGCAGCTCAGCATAAGGAGAGCTGATCCTGCCTTGCCGCATGAGAATGGGAAAGGTGGCCTCTGCCTCTCTCAGTCCTTCTGTTGTGATGCTGGGAAGCTTTCAAGTGCGACTTAAATGGCCTCAGTATTTTTTAGATCATTCATGCTTACAAGTTTGCCAAAGCTGATCGCAATCCAAAAGTACCCCAGACCTGCTTATTTTGCCTTCTTATTTGTGATGTATCCAGATTTTGTACAAAACCTGAGCTGGAAGGGTTTCCCCCAAGCACAGTATAAAGGTGGCAAAGGTAACTGAGGGAAGCAATATTGTTTTCTAAACCCAAAATACTAGAGCTGGCTGATCTACTATTTTAAATATAGGTTGACCGAAGTCCAACAGGTTCGGGTGTGACAGCTCGCATCGCCTTGCAGTACCATAAGGGACTCATTCAGCTGAATCAGACCAGAACCTTTCGGAGCAGCACCACGGGGTCCTTGTTCACTGGCAAGGCAGTGAAGGCAAGTGGCTTCTGCTGGACTTTTCCTTCTGTCTTGAGTGGTATAAAGTGCTGTTATCTTGGCTCAGTGGAGAAGCAGAAAAGCCTTTGTGTGCCTGGGGAAGGGTGTCTTGCTTTCCTACAAGCCTCACGCTTCAAGATTTTTAATTGGAGAAGCAAGTATCAGTAAGAACTTGCTCTGTTGCGTAGCTTCCCTGCAAATCCTCTCTTGGCCATCAGGAAAGGACTGGGGTGGGAAGTAATCTCCGATACTGATGTTGATAAATCAGTCTGGTCTGTAAGGGTGGATTCCTGGTTTAGGCCCCTCTTCCCTGCTCAAAGGCTGAGT
This sequence comes from Falco rusticolus, assembly GCF_015220075.1. Taxonomy (NCBI): domain Eukaryota; kingdom Metazoa; phylum Chordata; class Aves; order Falconiformes; family Falconidae; genus Falco; species Falco rusticolus. The sequence goes on from NC_051193.1 coordinate 32,392,871, forward strand.
GCATTGTTCAGAGATTTAGAAGCTGGATCTGTACATCTGGGTTTCCACGCCCAGCCCTGGCCCTGTGACAGCTGGCAGCACATGGCTGTGAAAGTTTGGACATGCCCCAGGGAGTTCTCGGTCTCTGGGTGCAAGCAGCCACCCACTCTTTGGCCTTCTTTGTGGCACACCCATGATGTGGCAGTGCAGGGGCTCGTGAGCTCAGAGCAGGCGGAGCAGCAGTTGTGCAGGTGTGGAGCTTGTGCAGGCAAGGTGAGGTAGTAAAAGGGCTGCTGCACACTGTGGGCTGTACCTGGGCAGCGCAGAGTGCTCCGTGAGCAGTGTCTCTGCGTAAGTGTCAGGTAGCACTGGCATTTGGTGGGGTTGGGAGGGTGAAGAGCCTCTTGCCATCTCTGTTCTGATCCTGATCTCTCTGCAGGAAGCCAAGTTTGGGGACTACAACGCTGTCGTTGTGGAAGTCTCAGGCGAAGCTTTTTACACTGGTACAGCCACCTTCACCATTGAAGAGGAGGACCCGCTGAAATACGGCTTCTTCTTCAAGTGACCCAAGCCACAGGGTGGTGGCAAAATCTCACTGATGGTGCTGCGCTTCTCCTGCCCACACACTTCTATTCTGCTTCTTCACACAGCTCATAGCAATATGCTTAAGAAACAGGAATGGCCTTTGGTGGTATGACGGCATCTTCTGTGTTTCAAGATAACAGGCCCTGTTCCCCTGTTGTGATTAGCTTATTGGGCGCAATGTGATTAGCATATATGGGCTGCTCTAAGAAGCCATAATTTTTTTTTTTTCTCAATCATTATTCATAGAAAATGGAGATGATCTTGGAGACCTGTCTTCAAATTTATGTGCCTTCTCTACATCAGCAAATTACTAATTTCAAAGCCAGATTCCTATTAAATGCCAGCTGAGAACACTGCCTTTCTCTTGTTTTCGGTCCCGGAGCTCATTTCCAGGATTTGTCATGGCTGTTAGTTTGAATTGCCTGCTCTTCCTTGATGCCTCCTGCTCAGGCAGCCATGCTGCTCTGTCTCATGCCCCAGCTTCCCTGGCCTCCCCTGCTCAGGTGTGTCCAGACACCCCCTTGCTCACTGCACTTGCTTCACCCCTGCCACAGCCCTCCTGCGTCCCAGGGCTGGATGCAGGTTTTGCTCAGAACTTTGTACTATCCCCACTGCGTGTCCACGCCACACTGCTTCCCTAAACCTTCCTCTCTTGCGTATGTTGGACCATTGGCTGCAAAGGACCCCATGGTTAACTTTCAACAGGAGCAGCTGTATTCAAATGCCTGAGCCGTTACGACCTTTGACTGCTAATTTTTTCACGATGATTTTGCCACAGCCTGAGGGGCAGTTTGTGCAGCAGAGTGCAGCCAATGCTGGCTTTGCCAGAGTCCCTCAGAGGAGGATTGCCTGTGGAAAAACCAAATGAAGCCAAGCACTTGCAGGGGCAGAAGCAGAGCTCCAGACCACTCATGGCCTGGAATTTCCACTGTGTCTCTGGACAAAATGGTGTTTGTTTATTGAAGACACTCATGGGATTGTGCCTTGTTAAAGTGAGACATGAAAATGAGAATGATAATCTCCCAGTAGCTCATGCAGCAGAAGGGAACAAGTCATATTGGAGAGATTGGAAAAGGTTGGCATAGAAAAGCCTGGGAGGAATTTCTTCTGTCAACTTGAAAATTGTAACTTTGGCATGGGAAGAAACGAAAAACCCCTCATTCAGAGAATGGCTGTGCTGCCAACAGGGCTTTTTAGGCTAGCATCTGGAGCTCTTGCTCCCAGCTTTCCTTAACCCCCAGATAAACCCATACAGCCTTGGTCCAGGGGAGCAAGAAGACACACACACATCCTCCGTCTTGCAGGAGCAAACTCCTCCGTGTGCTTCTAGCTTCTGGGCATCTCCCTTGAGTCGGCCCCCAGGCCTGGCTCCTGGGAAGGAGCTGGGGCAGCAAGTCACAACGCTGCTGGGCACAGAAAGGCTGGAAACTCTTCAGCCATTAATTGGGTCGCAGTCTTCATTACCTATTCACTATCCCCATCCCCAAGAAATTTTTTATGTAGGTATAGGCAGCTCCAGCATGGCTCAGAGCAGGGGGACAGGGTCTTGCTGCCCATGTGGTGGTCCCCAGCCTGACCCTGCGACCCCTCAGCTCGTGAGACCCCAGCCTGGAGAGTGGAGGGGTGGTGGTGGAGGTCCTGGCCTCCGCCAGAGTGCCCGGGGTAGGCGAGCCCCGTCCCTTTGCAGGGCTGGGAGGGGGAAAGGAGCCATGAGGGGAAGTGGGCCGTGAGGGGAGAGCGGCTCTGAGGGGAGAGGAGCAGTGAAGAGAGAGGGCTGGGAGGGGAGAGGGGCCATGAGGGGAGAGGGATTTGGGGGGAGAGGAGCCGTGAGGGGAAAGGAGGGGAGAGGGGTCCTGTGGGAAAGGAGCAGTGAGAGAGAGGGCTGGGAGGGGAGAGGGGCCATGAGAGGAGAAGGTCTCTGAGAGGAGAGGGACGGTAAAGAGAGAGGGCTGGGAGGGAAGAGGGGCTGGGAGGGAAGAGGGGCCGTGAGGGAAAGGGGGCCATGAGGGGAGAGGAGCGGTGAGAAGAGAGGCTGGGAGGGGAGAGGGGCTCTGAGGGGAGAGGAGCGGTGAAGAGAGAGGGCTAGGAGGGGAGAGGAGCCATGAGGGGAACAGAATTTGAGGGGAGAGGGGCCCTGTCGGGAGAGGGGCTGTGGGGACCCGCCTCCGACTCTGTGATGGGGATGATGGCTCTGTGGGGTGAGGGGGTCCCCATCCCCATCCCAGCTGTAATGGCCGGCGTCTCCCGGCCCCGCTGTTGGGCTGTGAGGATGCCGGTTCCCCGCCCCCGGGCGGCGGGGAGAGCCGGGGCGGCCCGGGCCGTTTCTCCGGGCAACGGCTGCCGGGCGACGTCAGCGGCTGGCGGGGCGGCCCGGCGCGGGCGGGGAACGCGGCGGGCGGGCGGGCAGCGCCTCTGCAGCCGCGGCGCTGGTCGGGGCATGAGGCTGCGCATGGAGGCGGCGGCGGTCGGGCCGGGCAACCTCTCCCGCGGCGGCGGCGGCGGCAACGAGAGCGGCGGGGCGGCGGCGGGAGCGGCGGCGGGGTGGTCTGCGGCGGCGCTGGCCTCCCAGGCGTTGGCGCTGCTGCTCATCTTCGCCTTCTCGGCGCTGGGCAACGGGGCGGTTGTGCTGGTGATCGCCCGGCACCGGCAGCTCCGCACGGTCACCAACGCCTTCGTGCTGTCGCTGTCGCTGTCGGAGCTGTTGGGCGCCCTGCTCTGCCTGCCCCTGGCCTTCCTCAGCCTGCTCAGCCGCCCGCCCGGCGCCTGGCTCTTCGGGCAGCGCCTCTGCCTGGCCAGCGCTGCGCTCCACGCTGGGCTGGGCATCGCCGCCACCCTCACCATGGCCCTCCTTTCCTTCGACCGCTACTGTGCCATCGTCCGCCAGCCCCGACACAAGATGGGCCGCCGCCGCGCCGCCCAGCTCCTGGCCGCCGTCTGGCTGGCCGCCCTGGGCCTGGCCGGACCCTGGTACGGGCTGGCGGGTGAGGGGCGGCGGGAGGCCAGGCCTGGGGCCTACCGCTGCGTCTACGTCCTGCCCTGGGGCTCGTCCCGGCTGGGGCCGCCCTACGGTGCGGCCCTCATCGTGCTCTGCTACCTCCTGCCCTTCGCCCTCATGTGCTTCTGCCACTACAACATCTGCCGGGCGGTGCGGCTGGCCGAGAGCCGTGTGCGGCCCCTCACCACCTACGGACACCTGCTGCGGGCCTATGGGGAGATGCGCACAGCCACCACTGTCCTCATCATGATCGTCTCCATCATCTGCTGCTGGGGGCCCTACTGCATCCTGGGGCTGGCTGCTGCTGCTGGCCGCCTGCCTTTCTCGCCCACCATGGATGCTGTAGCCAGCGGGATGGCCTGGGCCAATGGTGCCATCAACCCCCTCATCTACGCTGCCCGCAACCCCAACATTTCCGTGCTGCTGCGGCGCAGCCGTGAGGGTGGCTACAGGACTAGGAACAACGTGGCTGCCTACCTCTCGGTCCCAGGCCGCCAGCCGGAGCCCTGGAGCCAGGCTGATCGTGTCCGGGAGCGCTATGTCAATCGGCAGAGCGGCCCTCCAGGCAGTGCCCCATCCTCCTCCAGCCCAGCGAGCGGGGGAGAGGTGGCCATGTGGGCCTGCAAGAACCCCGCTGTACTCTTCTGTCGGGATGGGCAACCGGACACTATCTCTGAGGCTGCCTTGCAGGCCAAGGCAGACACCGTTGACACCAGCCTCTGAAGGGATAGGGGTCCAGGATGGAGGCATTGGGCCCTGGGGCCATCTCCCTGAGAAAATGTGGGGAGCCCTGGCAGCTGGAGCCCTTTGCAGCCAGACTACCAGGAAATTGGAGCGATGGGACTGCGTGAGCCACAGTGTGGTTTCTTCTCCATTGCATGAGCTCTGGTTTGGTGACCAGCCTGCAAACAGCTCCACAGGGAAAGGAAGTCCCTCTTCCCTTTCAGCAGGCCGGACACACTGGTGATAGCCAGTGAGTCCAGCCAGCACAAGAGCTTGACTGCAAGAATGAAACAGTGTTTGCTCCAGGCCTGCAGAAATTGCTGCAGTGAAGCGAAGAGACAGACACACAAATACAGCCCAAACTTTCTGACTGTGTGAGCTGTTCATTAAGTGCCAAAAAAGCAACTGAAAGCTGAGCACTGGCAGCTGGAAGACACTCTGAAAACACCACACTGTGAACACATCATGGCAGGAAAATGTTGCTTTAACCCATTATGTGTGGAAGTGCTGATAGCTAGAAAATCATAAACTGTAGGACAGGCTAAACGAGCAATCTATTAAGATGCATTTTAATTTTTTTTTCATACTCCCGAATATAACAGAACAGTAATTGTTGTGAAAGGGGAGATGTATCATACCAGGAGGCAAGGAAAGGAAGACGAAACCTCAGCTGTAAGAATTTCAGCAGCCTTTTTTTTTTTTTTTTTTTGCAGGTACAGTTATCTTAAAAGACTATGAATGTGAGAAATGGGAGTTCTTCAGACAGACTGAGGAAAAGGGTGTGAGTGTAGACTATTGTATCACTGAGTTTGTGCACAAGGTGTATGTTTTCTTTTTGAGCACATTAGAAGTGTCAAGTCTTATCTCTAAAAGCTTAACTGTGTTTAGAGGAGCTGTCCAAGAGAGATGAGTATCCGAAAGGAGAGGTAAAGCAACACCATGCGCTCTGCATATGCTCTTAAGCATGTGAAAATGTGTATATGCAGTGAATAGAATTATTGTATTGATGGCAGCAATCCATCTGGAGTATAATATTTAAAAACTAGATCTGTTTGCCACTGAAGAAAAGGAAACAACACAATGGAGATGCAATTGCATGGCATAAATTCATATGAATTCATATGAATTTATCAGTATAATTATTTTGTCCAAAGGCTTTAAAGCCTTAAATTAGTATTTTGAATCAGAAACTAAGACTGAGCCTTCCTTCATCTTTGTCAGAGTTAAATGTGAAAGACAGGCCATGTTTTCCCTTGTACAGGCTTTAAAAATACAATGTTGCTGTTTTACTGGATTTTTCAACTGTTTGTGACCAAAGTGAACATACATATTTTGTAAGTGAGACAATAAATAAATTGTCTTTTATGCAGAAGATGAAAGTGTCTCAGCCTGGCATCATTCTCAGCCCAGCCTTGAGGAGGGAACTTCTGTAAAAAATTGCCAGATGAATGGTAGAAGAGACCTAATTGTCTGTGAAATTTTGATGCAGCTCTTTTTCATGCTGTGAGCATTATTGTAATTTTCTTCTGTGACAGTCCTGAAGTCCATGAGGAAAAGATGTGACCCTTGACTACTTCTCAGCACTGATACTTTGCCTTGCAGATCATGGATTTGGTAAGTTGAGCAGTGTATTCATACTGTTTCAGAGGGAAGCTGTGCAGAACCCACAAGAACTTCACAGAAGCTGTTTGACAGCAAGTGAACACTAGTAGCTTGTTAGAAGGGTAGGACAGGAATTTCTTGCATATCTGCCCTTCTGAAACAAGGTATGGCTAGTGTAAAGGAAAGGAGGTGGTTGTGAATGATGAGATTAGATTTAACTCTTACCTACGTAGCTGGCCAGGTGGTAAAAAGGAGGTTGGTGTGGGCTAATTCGGCATACAGAGCACTCTGGTGTTTGAACAGCTTCAAGAGCTTTTGCCTGAGTTCCACTGGTCATTGACTCATGTATTTTCTATAGAAAACTTTAACTATGATCCAGGAGATAGCAAAGAAAACCCATGAGGTTCTGCCTTCCTAGAAGGGATGTTTCTCCATGAGCTGGAGCAACAGTTCTCAGAGTAAGTTCCAGTGCTTTGTAAAGCCGGGAGGACAGAAATGAGGAAAACTGTTCAAGCTCAATGCTCATCAGACTTGTGTAGTATAGACAGCAGGCAAATCACTTTGTAGTTCACATATCACCTGCAGAGCAGCACCCTAACTCTGATCCTCCGGCCACGGCACAGCTAGTATGTTTGGCATGTATCCTTATTGCGGTATGAAGTCCATGTTGTAGGAGAAAGGATGTCTCTGTTTTTAGTCTGGCCCCTCTGCAGCTCTGAAGCAGAGCCTGTACTTTGACCAGAAGTGATCATTTACAGCCTTCCTGTCTTTAGCACCACACAGATTTGCAGGGTCTTTTTGCACTTTTCGCATGCAAGAAGAGGTTTCTCTGCCAATTGGAACAAACTTGGTCAGAGTAGATGAACTAAGGGATGGTTACTGGGTTAAGAAAACGAGGAAGGTGAAGGTGCAATGCTGCTGTGCCTGACTCTTGGCATGCCGTTCAGTGCTATGGCTGCATTGATCGTACAGCTAAAAGCCCCTGGGAAGTCCTGCTCCCCTCAATGTTTGGCTCTGGCCACCTTTCCAGTCCCTTCTGTCCCCACCACCCTAGCTGACTCTCGCTAACCTGCTCAGGCACTAAACAACAGGAAACCACTGACTCCCTGTTTTGCATGCTGTTTAGTTCTCTACTAATTTAATGCCTTGACCAGTGTAACCGCAGGCCTGGTAAGCATCTTTGTGGCAGTTGCTTCTGGCAAGGGCAGGGTTGGGGACACTGGGACTGGGGTAGACCACGAAGCATCACGGTAGCTGCACTAGGAGTGAACTAGCATGGCTTCCTAGGAAGGTGGTAGTGAAGCTGGAACAACACAGATTTCAACGTATCTTTAACTAGCACTGGCTGGTGCTCATATGTTAGTCTTGTATGAGAAGAGCTGAAGGAGGGCAGCTGGCTGTGGTCTTCAACCTGTCACAAATGAGCACATTTCTGTTACATACATACATACATACTTGGGCTGTAGCAAGGCTTGACTCTTGACAACATCCTTTTTGACACGGACCTGCTGCAGCTCCAATAGAGAGCCAGCCTGTGTTTTAAAGCTGTGCCTGTCCTGTGCTCCTCATAATCATAGAATCATTTAGGTTGGAAAAGACCTTTGGCTGGACCTTCATCGAATCCAACTGTAAACCCAGCACTGCCAAGCCCACCACTAAGCCATGTCCCTAAGCACCACATCTACATGTCTTTTAAGTACCTCCAGGGATGGTGCCTCCACCTCTCTCCTGGACAGCCTCTTCCAGTGGTTGACAACCCTTTTGGTGAAGAAATCTTTTCTAATATCCAATCTAAACCTCCCCTGGCACAGCCTGAGACTGTTTCCTCTTGTCCTATAACTTGTTACTTGGGACAAGAACTGACCCCCCCCTGCCTGTGGCCTCCTTTCAGGCAGCTGCAGAGAGCGCTAAGGTCTCCCCTCAGCCTCCTTTTCTCCAGGCTCAACACCCCAGTTCCCTCAGCTGCTCCTCATATCACAGCACTGTTGAGCCAGTCAGGTACACAGGTCTCTACAGCCACATTTTTAAAAGCATGTTTAAAAAAATATAACCAAAGGGTGAAGTGTCTTAAATAAATGACAAACAGCAGAGAGAGAAAGACACACACACACAAAACACACCACACCAAAGGCTGCAGGCTGCCTGCCAAAATGGTCCGTGAAATGCTGCTGTGTCCCAGCTGTGCTGAAGGTTGCTGCCTCTCACCAACAGCGCAGAGTGGGCGAGAAGGTCTTGGCCGTGCTAGCACACAAGCCAGCATGTCAGTCTGTCCTTGTACCTGACAATAGCTCCGTGTGTTCATCCAGGAGAAGGAGACCTGAGGCTTACCTCACTGTTTTACTATAGCTCTGAAAACCCTGGCCATGGTCACAGCTCCTTGTTCCTGGGTAAGAAGGCATGGCTGGAGGTGGCTCCTGGCCAAGCCACTATAAGGACAGGACTCTACATCTCTTAAACGACCATGCGGGTGTCACTCCACTTAGACATCCCCTTTCTTTGGGCTGAAAGTGAGCTCAGAAGGCAGCAAGACATTGAGCTTTTAGACACTGCAAAACTAGCTTTAAGGCTCCAACCCTCCAGCTGTAGCTGTTCAATATTTCTTTTCTTTCTCCATCCTTGAGATGAGCTTGGACACCAGCCAAACCAGAATCTCATTTGCCCAAGGGCTCTGCAAAGGATGTTGGGACACTTTTTAGCACCCTAATTCAAAAATCACATGGGTTATTCAGTGCAGGATATTTGACATGAGAGAGAACAGTTCACGTGATTTGAAGACCAGTTCAACCCTGGATACCAGTGACAATGTTAGTTAAGGCCAAAGTAAAAATTAGTCCTTGGGCTCTTTAGTCCCTAGTTGACTTTCCAGTATACTTAACCTCCTCCGTTCAAGAGTACTATACTATCTGGCAATGCTATGCATGCCGCTGATACAACTAATCCATTATATCTTAGAAGGAAAATGTTAAGTCTCAATGAATGACAAGCATTTTAGAAGGTACTGTTCCAATTGGAGTCACTGGTAGTTTTGCTGTTGATTTAATCATCAGATTAATTTGTCGTTATTTTCCACTCCCTTCCTAATCTCTGGATGAAGTCTTGGTTCAAAGCAAATGCTCTGTGCACAACTTATGAACTGCAAACAATTAGCAATTTATAAGTGACAGCCTGATGTGCTGTAATAGCTGGCAATAATTGCCCAGAACTGGAATAGCTCATGTGGATCAGACCCCCCATTCCCCCTTATTTCAGCACTGGTGTTGGTTTGCGTATCCAGTAAATGTCAGCAGATATCTGAGCAGCCAGCCCAGCTTTTCGACTAATGATCCTAAGAAAAGCCTCCTTCTGTTAATGAGATCAACCACTCTGCCTTCAGGACTGCTGCATCCCAAATAAAAGCATTCAGAGTAAGGGTTGTGACCGACGCACTGCAAGCCCTAAGTGTACATCTCTGAAACCTAGTTTCAAAGATGGATTCAGTAGTCACCATTAAACTCAACACACGTTGCTCTTTGGAAGATTTGTTGTAGAGGCTGAAATGAGTAATTTGGAAAGCACATCAGAAAAGTGGCATTTTGTGCAATGCTGGCTGATGTTTGTGCTGCACGCTCTCCAAAACTGCAAAAACTGCAGCCCAGATGCCTGATGAGATCAGTTCTGATGCTGGCAGGGTGGTTAGTTCAGTGGCAGATCTACCTTTTCACTCCAGCTGCATTTGTATTTTTATATGGTGACTCTGGTTATTAATAATAAATAGACCTGCTAGCAAAGCACTGCACAGCCACAAGGTAGTGACTAAGCTCCGGAAGAATAAAATGGTCCCAAATCCTGCAGGAGGAGTAACCTGCAATGGGATCCAGGCTTGGGTGACTCCATGCCCAGTTTTACTGCACTGCTTTGCTGCTGCAAGCCATGAGTTTACCAGGACCAGTGGGGTGAGGCACTATCCATACCATAGCCAGCCCCCTTCCTCTTTCCCATTTGCAAAAGAGCAATGGGTTTCTAATGCCATGTTGCTGGCAGCGTACTGCTTGACTCTTGAAAGTCTGGGGTGATCTACAGTAACCTCAGATGAAGTGCTTGGGGAATGGGTCTGCATTTCTAGATATTTTTTCCTAGGAAGTCACCACTGCAAGAAGCAGGAGGAAAAGTGGCATGGAGACACAGACTGGAAATCCCTCTCAGTGGCATAAAATGGATGCGTCACTGGGGAAATCAAAGTGAAAGTAGCAGAAACCCCAGGGCACAGCACCAGGGTCTACACTAGTCTAGCTGGGGAGTGAAGGATGACCTGCTCAGACAAGAAGACCCCAGAAGGCTTGTGACTGAAGCTAGAGGAGATTTAGCAAGTAGAGCTCAAAGACCAAGGGAATGCTGACACAGCATGATGTGCACTGATGGCCAGATCCTGCACTGGATTCACTTCCAAAGAACCCCCTCCTTGCCAGGCAGCTGTGCCAGAAGGAAGGCAGATGGTGACACCCTCCAGCATCTCTGTCCTGGGGAGCTGGCAGCACTGTGCCAAGTGGCTCCCAGACAAGGCTGGTGTGTCTGTTCCTGTCCCCATCACTGTGGGCATCGCCGCTCTGTGCTCAGCTCCACACACCTCAGGGGTGTGTTTTTGGCTGAGCCTTAAACCCAGGCTCTTCTAGCTCAATCTGCAATAGTGTAAAACAACTGAAGAACAATCTGTGTGTTTTCTGCAGGGATCGTTGTGCTCATCTTGCCACTCCAACTGGAGGGGCTGTGCTGGTGCTTGCTGCTTAGGCAGCAGTCAAGCCCTGAAGCCTTGCTCAGGCTGTTTGTACTGGGTGAAACAGCACAGCAGTGTGCCCGCAGGCTTCTGGGGTGATCATGAAAGATGAGCTGGATCCAGCTATGATTCAGCAGAGGAAGTAAATTCACTCGGAGGGGAGCTGTTTATTATTTGTGCTATTCCCTGGCTTGCTGGCACTGAGCTCGTCCAGGTTCAGCTGGTTTCAGAAAAGCAAGCACTGACAGAAGCCCACAAAAATGGGGAACAATTTCCAAATACTTGGGATCCTTAATTTTATGCATCCATTGTTCTTGCCTTTATAAACTATTTTCAACCTTATGTCTTCCATAAATAGTCAGCTCAGAAACTAATACACAAGGGAGCAACTAAAAGGATTCCTAAACTGAAAAAAAAGGGCTTTTTTTTTAAAGCTTTGCTCTGAAAATGTGATTGCACCTTTTCTCAGAGGTTGTGTGCACTGAAGAGTTAAAGGTGTCTGCAAAGCTCAATGCTTCACACCTTGTCTGCTTCCCTTCAGACCTGGGGACACCCTCTCCTCCTTGCTAGTATAAAGAAAAGCAGAAGGTTGCAGCAGGGGTGACTTTGGGGAGGTCACTTGGGAAAATTACACTCTTCCGCTCCTGTGGGGGAGATCAGGAGTGGAAATACTCAGTGCTGCCTGCTCTTCCACATCTGGAGGAACATCCTTGTTTCTTCCAGGGGTCAGAGCAAGTCTGGCTGAAGGGAGCAGGAATCTCTCCATCCGCTTCTGCCAGCAGTACTGATGCACAGGCTTGAACACTTGGGTTTATACTCAGAGGCTTGACCAGAGGGCTTCACTGAAATGTGCACACTCAGAGCAGGTGGAAATTGTCCCTAGGCTGGGGCTGCATGTGAGTGCTGGGCTGGTTCCTAGGTGCGGCTGGCAGCTAGCACCGGGCCAGCCCACCCCCGACCATGGCAGAGGGCAGCTGGAGAGATGCTGGTACTGCAGCTGGTGAGGAACAAAACTCCCTGGATGGGTCCTACAAATTAACCCCCCCTCAGGATCATATGTATGGACAAAACCAGCAAGATAAATCTCTCTTAAATCTCTCACCCAGCAATTCCCTCACAGCCACATAAATGTAATTTGCTTACCTGACCTAGCAACATACTCTGAACTAATCTCAACATCACGGAAAAAAATGCTCTGAGTAACCAGGTCACTTATTTCTCCAGTGAAATCTAATGTGCCGTGGCATTTGTGTGCCTCCCTGACCCGTGCCTGTGGCTTCTGTGCTCAGTCTGGTGCATTTTACAGAACATTTGGTAATATGTTATCCCTGGGGTCATGTCAGGTTTTGAATACAGCATCTGAATTGTGGATTCTTTCCAGAAAATATAACTCAAATGGTGATTACTGCCTGCTCTTAAGTTGGAAAGATTTGCTGTAGAATCTAGGTCTTGCCTGAGTGCTTCATGCTCTGATTTCACAGTAAAAAGGGTCTCAGACAGAGATCGGGAGCACAAGGCTGGGGCTTCCTCACCTTTCCATGAGCCCAGAGGATGCTCTGCACAGAGCTTGGCAGAGTAAAGCTGTGTGAATGTACACAAGTATAAATTTAAGCAGATGGAAAAGCTCCTGGTACCCTGCAGTGCTGAAAGCCCAGCTAAAGTCACAGGCACCGTCCCAGCCTGGCTTTGCTTGCAGCAGCAGGGATGGGTTAGGCAGCAGGAACATAACTATGTTTGGCTGTCCCATATGCTCCAGACTTGCTGTCATGGTGGCCAGGATAATCCTTGTTTAGGGCAGCCCTGCTTGCCTTTGCCCAAATACACAGCACGTGTCCTACCCCCCCGCAGAGCCACGGCTGAACTGAGAGCACGGGCACATGAGCAAATGCTGGAATAGGGACTGGTAAGGAAAATAATGGAAAAATGACAATTCAATGACTTACCTTCACAGACTTGCCCTGGGAACGGGGAAACTCCACCTTAATGTTAAGTTCAAGCAACATGACAACAGAGAAAGCTGTGTTTTTTTAGCAAGGGGGTCTGCATGAAACAGGTTTCCAACACAGTCCCTAGCACCCGGACAAATCCTGGTGGGCACTGTAGCAGAGTGGGGCACTGATTTCAAAAACCATGTAAATAAGTTCTGATGACCCATGAAAGTATTTTGAGTTGGTTTATCTTACACATACATGCATTTGTGATGCCTGCATGCACATACACACAGTGCACCAACCTGAAGCTCAGGCAGTGCCAAAAGTTGCAGCGAAACCACATGTTGTGGTTTGACTTGAATTATGATGGATAGAATTAAAATTATCCCTCCTCAGCTACGCTGGGGGAAGTTAAATATAAAATTTAGCATTTTGACTGTTCCACAGGTGGAGAACCCTGAGCTTTTCAGACCACAGTAGAGACCTGGCAATGGAAAGCAAGAGGCAGGATTGATTTTATACTCAAGGCAGCTCTAAAACCATGAAATCCGGAAAGTGCCAGCAGATGGTGGTGCTGCCTTTCCTGAGGCTCTGCTGGAGCCCTGCAGCAAAAGCTTCCCAGCTTTCTCCCTGGCTTAACGCACACATATTCATCAAGCCCGGTTTAAGGCTAAAAATAATATAAAATGTTCAGAGGTTTCAGGTCAGACCACCTCTGATTAAAACGCAGCACTCTTCACATGCATATGTTGCAGGACCCTGAGCAATGCCAGGAAGTGAGCTCATCAGAGAGATGTCTGCAGAATTTGCTGCAGGAGAGGGGATGGGGATAGGGACGGGGATGGTGCTGGCTCATAGCTTCCCTCCTGCACTGCACCCATCAGCCTTCGTGTCAGCTTGGCCTCACCTGTTTCCCCCCAGAAGCACAGCTGGAAGGGCATATTCACCCCACAGCACAGGCTGGTACGGAAATATCCAGGTGCTTTTATGAGATTTTATTGCTACGCTTGTGTCTGCATTGAGGGATGAGCACGTTCCTGGGATGCTCCAGCAGTGCCAGCCCTGCAGAAGGGCCACAGATCTGGTGATTGGGCTGTATGAGATCGTGCCATTGGCAAAGTGCAGTTTTGCCCCAGAACATACGGTTGAGCTGTGACATAGGCACTGGCATTGGGCACAGAGTCAGGTCCAGCTGCCACACGGGTGGGAACAGGACTGGCAACGTCCCTGCTTTGCTTACCATTTCCTGAGGGCCTCCAGGAGGCACATCAAAGCCTGACAGATCCATTGGTTCCATTGTACCCTCCCTTGGGAGTAAATAAATATTTTTGAATGTGAAGTCCAGCAAGCTCCTGCCAGTGGCACCAAAGCAGCAGTGCTGCCAGCAGGGCTGGGAGCCCTATGTCTCCCTGTCAAGCTGCGTCTGCCCTACGTGCTGAGGTGAGTTTTGCATGCAATGCTGTGTCTGCATCAGGTCATCGCCCCGACCTCTTGACTCATCTTTTCCAAGCCGGGGCACGCTGCCAAGGGTAACAGGTTGAGTGCAGGAGATGACACCTGACACTGCTTGCTCTGACGGGACTCAGTCGCCCCAGCCTTCGGCAACAGGGAAAGCCGCAGAGCTGGAGCAGGGCACAGCCCAGGCTGGTTCAGCAGGTTTGATGCCACCAACCTGGGTGGCTCCATGGGGCAATTCCTCCAGAGTGCCATGCCCGGCAGGTCCCCTGGCACCGGCAGGTCTGAGCAGGTTTGGTCCATCCAGTACACCCTCCTCATGGCTTTAACTGGAAGGAGAATCCAGGATTTGGGGCACAGAAGCCCTTTTTCAGGAGAAAACCCAGCCAGCTAGGCCATTGGTAGACATGAGCTCCTGGTGAAATGGGCTCGCACAGTGCAGCCATGCCAGTCCAGCACAGTGCCCCCTCCAGTTCCCTTGCCTCTGGGATGACGAATGTTGCATCTCAAATTTATGTTCTCAAGCCATGGATGCTACTATTTGAGCCCTGAAGAAGTGTTTGCAGGCTAGGAAGCTTGCACATTACTAGGCTTTTTAACCTCTCAGATATCTTGGTTAAATAAAAAGCTATGCCCTGTCCTTGCTCACATCTCCCACTGCCACCCCATCCCCATCCTGGGGTCTGTCCTTGTGTCACACACTGGTGCGGCTCAGGAAACCTGCGATCTGCCATTAACCAGAATTTCAGGGCCTCATTGGGTTGCAGGGTTTGGCCAGCTTGTTCCTATCTGTTTATGGATGCACCCCAGAGCACCCCTGTGCTGGGGACACAGGGATTTACGAAGGGAAGAGCAGCTGAAGCCATTCCCCTTCTGCTTGGGTCCTTTCACTACACAGCCTGGGGCTGCTTTTGCACGGCATTACCAGCCCACTGGCTCGCCAAAAGCTGTGATGGTAGCCATGCTCTTCTCCACTGCCCTGTGCTCTCTGCTAGCCCAGATCTGACCAATGCTGGATCATAAATACGCTCTGTAGTAGGAAACACTGGCCATGGGCTATAAATAGGAGAAATCTGCCCTGTCTGTCAGCCCCGACACCGGGTGGTATTGCATCAAAGGAAGTCCTGAGCCCAGGGATGTGTTAGATGTCTTATCTGGGCTGGCTCGGTGCCGTCTTACTGGTTATACCGGGGAAAGCCCTGAAAGAAGGGGGAAGCATATGGGTCTGAGCACGATGTACATGCTCCCATTACTACAGACAGGTGGGTCTGAGGGTGCTGAGTGCTGCAAAGATCACTCATGAAAAGAGCACTGGAAAAAGAAGAAAGTAACAGAGACCCCAGATGGGAAGGTGTGTGGGAAGGGTAATCGTGAGCATGAAAACGCCAAGAAGGGTTTGGGCTACTGCCAAGAAAACATCTCTGGTGCTTCTAAATATATTGGCTTGCTAGAGGCACGCTAGCCAGCCCAGACAGCACCAGCTCAGCTCCATCAGCTGGAGAAAGAGAGATGATCCCACTCAGTGATGCAAAACTGGTGGCTGCCTCAACGCAGGCTACTAGAAAAGCCGATCACCAAGGTGGGAACAGGCAGTAGCAACAACACAGTGGGGAGAAATGGAGTCACTAACTGGGAGGTGTTTCAGAGCCCACAGGTGGGTGACCACGAGTATGCTGCCAGCCAGGAGCATGGAAATCCCCCCGACTGCATACAACCTAGCACGCGGGAATGCAGTGAAGTGGGGTTATCAGCCACCCCTAGCAATGACTGCAACTACACCCCCCAAAAAAGCAACCCATGGAGGGCCTTTTCTTCAGCACCTGTCTCAATCCCCAAATGTCCCTTTTTTTTTGTCACCAAAAAATAACTCACGGCTATGCCATGTACACTCACCGAAATCATTTTTCTTTATTGCATATTGCCGTCTTAGAAAATGTACAGTCTCGTAACATTACACAGCATTTCCCACTAGCTAAGACTACTAACATCCTTGCACCTAACAGACTACCTTGGTCACTACAAAGCTAATAAGGTCCAAGACATATACTTCAGTTTACAAATTATTATGGATTTTTTTTTCCTTTTTGGCATTATTAAAAAAAAAAATCATCTTTAAAATACACACCCAAGAGAAAAGAGTGGCTACTTACACCAGCACCAATCTAAAAGTAGTTTTTGACAATGGCACATGGAATTACCTGCACACAGCTTTTGTATTTATTTATAGAGATATAATATTTTTTCCTTTTTTCTTTTTTTCTTAAAGAAAACAAAGAAATGGCAAACTCAGCCTGACAACAAGGCTGCTGTAAAACAATTTGAAAAAAAACCAAAACAAAACAAAACAGGTTTGGAAGGGCAAGAGGAAATCTGTCAGGAAAGGTCCTGTTGTGGCACTGGGGTCGTGGAGGCAGGAGCCAGGGGTGGGTGCTGGTGGCCAAGCCCTGCACCCAGGGACCCCGGGAGGCGATTGCCCTTTCCAACTCCCACCGCCTTTCAAATTAAACACATGTGACCAACCATTCCTTAAACCATCAGAGGCCAGACTTCTTTTTTTAACCTTTTTTTTCTTTTATTTAATATTTTAAATTCCCCCCAAAGTCCATTCCCTCAATTGTATCAGCCCCATTTTTTTCAGCCATAAATAAAAAATATAAATAGAGGCACTTTAGTTAAGGAATAGTATTATCATTACCTTTTGTCTTTATTTCCCCCTCCTTCTTAAAGCAAAGTGCTTAACTCCACCTTTGAACATAATCTGCAGGTTTTGCAGCTGCTTGGATACGAGGTGCTGGACTTTTTGCGCTTACCTGCTTTATTTATTACTGCTTTAAATGCTACTCAGAATTTTTTTTTCTTTTTTCTTTTTTTTTTTTTTTTAATCTACAGTGCGTCAAAAGTTGCAATGAAGAAATGAATAAAATGGTAAAACCACAGTTCTTGACAACTCTGGTTAGAGAGAGATTTCACAGCTTTCACTCAGCACGCAGACCCCATGGCCTTCAGGTGCTTAGAACCGTATTTTTTATACAAATTAGTTTAAACAGCACTTTTGCTATACAGTACATATAGTTAACTGACATCCCATACCCCACCAGTAATACCGATTATCTGACAAAAAAACCCCAACCAACCTTATTTCAAATAATGTTAATATCTAGTGCAACAGGGACAAACTCATCTCTCCACAGGAAAAAGAACAAACAAACAAAAAAAAAATAGGATCACAAAAGTATTGGTGGTATAAAAAGGTTTTGTTTTGTTTTCTTAAAAAACACACCACGAATAAATAAAAGTAAAAAGTAACAGTCCTCTATATATTCAGCATAATTTAAGAATAGAAATGTTAATATGTTAATGGTGGTTACTTTTTATTCTCCAATTCTTAATTTTCTAAACCTTTAAATTATTACTCCCTGAGAGCTTTGAATTATTTTTATTATTTTTTTCTTTTTTTTGGACTGACATTTGACAGGTAGTTCTGCTTACAAATTTGCAATGACAACAAACAGCAAACCAGTTGAAAAAGGACCTGGCTACGAGACGAGCGCTTCTTGGCATCGCTGCTTCTGTGTGTCTGATAAAGAAAAGAGAAAAGAAGGTGGGTGAAAGCCAGTGGGTTTTGCACCAGCCTCCTTGTATATCAGAGACCTTTGGTCCTGACCCACCTTTACAGAGGATACAGTTTGTCCCATTGAACAGAAAGGAAGAATAAAAATTACAACGCAAAAGTTTATGCTCCTTGTCTCCTCCGAGAACCAACCTTTCCCACCATCTTGGGCCAGAAAACGTTGTGAAATTATCAATACATCTGTGTGGCGTTACAGCGACAAGCACTTTGGGGTAAACTTTTTCCTTTAGCAAGGAGGTGGTAAGAGGAAAAAGAGCATTTCCCAAGGATGACAGGAAGAGCATCGCTGGGAGCACCCATGGTGCCGAGCTCAGGAACCAGCACGAAAGCACGGATCTGTGAGTTTTTTGGAATAATCACAACAATGAGGAAAAAAAAAACAACCAACGGATTAAAGTTCAGTCAACTTGTGTTTTTTTTCTTTTCTTCTTCATACCGCTCGGCTTGTGTGCAAGGCATCCCCTGCAAATGGCCTGGGGGGGTCCGAGCAGGAGAGCGGCCGAGAGCGGCTTCCCATTGCCTTTGGGAACCATGGGGACCGCTGGCATCTCTGGGTTGGGTCCTCTCTTGCTCCGCAGACGCGGCATTGTGCTTGTGCATGGGAGAACTACTTTTCAGAGTGGGCTGAGGGGAGGAGGTGGCACAGGCACTCATCAAGGTGGGCTGCCCACGCACCTCCATCTGCCCCCCCAGCGTGACTATATACACAGTATATACATACACACACTCGCCCGCGGGGAGAAAGAGTGCGCCACTGTTTCGCTTTGAATCACAAGGCAGTATAATGGGAATAAAAAACTCCCCTAGCCACTTCAAAAAGACTAACCCGCGTTTTTTTGTTGCGTTTTGTTGTTTGCTTTTCAGAAGTTGAGCTTGGTGACAGGCCTCTCGCGGCCACTGTCAGCCAACTGGTTGGCAATGCGCTTGCGGTTGCGCTTCAGTTTGGAGAGGTCCTTGTCGAAGACTTCGCCTGAGCGCAGGGCCGAGACGAGGTCGTCAAACTCGCCGCCTTCCTCCCCGCTCTCCTTCGCCTTCCTTGCCTTGCGCTCCCGCTCCCGCTGCTCCTTCAGCTGCATGCCATGGCAGGGGGGAAAGGAGACAAGTCACTCTCATGTAAGTGGTTGCGGGGTGTCCAACACATGCATGGTGACCCCCAAACTCATGAAACAAAGAGTGGTTTCCCATGCCACTGCTTAGCACATGAGAGCTGGTTAGGGTTATCGATACAACCCATGGGCTGAGGTCCACAGCCCCACGGTTGCTGCTGGTGGGTCACACCACCCCACAGGCAGCACCAGCTCTGCTGCGTGTTTGAGTTCCAAGATCTCGCCAACCCAATGTTAGTATTTAATTAAGCAACCAGCAGTGAAAAGCCAGGGGTTCTAGGAGCACAGCATCTCCTTGCCCAGTCTTCAGTGCTCCCGGTGCCACCATGCTCACCATGGGGACAGCACAGCAAGGTTGCCATCCCTGGGTGCTCTGGGGATGCTGCTGGGCTTGCTGGTGCCCACTCACCTGTGCTTCCATGCGTGCTCGGCGCTCCTCCTCCTCCTTCCTCCTCCTCATGTTCTCATTTTCCTGCTTGGCCTCGGTCACGGCTTGAAGGAACTGGTCAAAGATGCCGAAGAACTCGTCAGGCTGAATTTTGTCTGTGTCTTCTCCGAAGTGCTTCACAGCTTTGGAAAACTGGGAGAGAGAAGACAGGGGTCTCTCAGTCTCAAGAGACACCCACCACACTGGTGAACCGCCCCCATGGGAAGCCTTTGACTTGACAGAGCGGAAAGAAACACTTCCAGTGGCCAGAGTGGACAGCAGGACTTTGCTTCATCAAGCCTTGACATAAACATGAAATAAATCATCTGATGTTTTACCTGCTGCCCTGTAAGAGCTGACCTGGATCACTCCCAAGCTCCCTCTCCCCTTCTTGCCTCAGGCTCTGCTGAGCCTCCCTCTGGCCCAGCTCGGCTTTATTAACTAAGCAGCAGTAAAAACAAGGAAGCAAAATATTGTGGGACTGAAGACCGAAGACATAAAACTAATAGTAAACACGGCAGGGGAAGGGAAACTCGCACTTTTAAGTTTTTCTTTGAAGTATTTTTGGGGTATTATTTATCATTGCCACATGCTCTGCTATTGAAACCAAATGTGTTGGTGAAACTTCTAAAAGACATTTCTGCCTGGGCTCAGGCACAGCCCTGGGTAGGGAAATAGGGAGTTTTCCGGCATTTCATGCTGTTTGCACACCATTAATGTAAGGGAGTTGAATGAGGCTGTAGCAAAGGTCAGGACAGGACATCCACGATCTGCCGATGTGTCTCGGTCCCTGAGGAGCCCATGAGTCGTTCTTGGGACTGACATCCTTTGTTCTCACTTCCAGTTTGAAGGGGACTCTTTGTGCACAGAAAGTTTGTTAAAATTGTGATGGCATGTTCTGGAGATAAGCATGCTTAAAAGAAAAGAAAAACAAAATCAAAGCACAAACAGATTTATTAGTTGCTTTGATTTTGCTGGGTAGACCGAGAGGAACATTTTTAAAGCTTGCCTGTATGATTTAGTTTTATTTGCAGGGCTGCCCCAGGCTTTTCAAAAGACATTTAGGGCATTTTTATTTCTTTGTTTACTTAAGAGACTTAGTACTTCAAGATGCAGGAAGGAATCTGAGAGGTGCCACTATGTAAGTCAAAATAATTGAGGTTATTCTTGTTGATTTTCATCAAGATATTACATTTTCTGCCATGTTGCAGAAGATTCTGGCGGGTGGGGGTGGGGAAGGCTGAAAACATTATCCCCACAGGATATAAACTTTATAAAAGAACGATGTTTCTGCTTTCCTAAGAGAAAGCAGTAACACAATGTGAATCTGGGCATGTGTTTAAAATGTGAAGAGCTGGTGCACTTTGCACAGCCCAGCCTATCCGATAACCACGGGAACAGCAGCACATTGCTTCAGAGTGGGCTTTGATGGGCACTGGGGAGCATGACCAGGCCTTCTCCTCCAGATCCAGCCAAGTCAGCAGAACACTATACAGTTTGCAGAGCTTTTGTCACCATGTCCACAGTTCTAACTCACTGCAGGGAAGATCTGCCTGGTTATCATCAACAGTTCAAAAGGGTGGCCTGGGTTAGCCATGGCTTCAACAAGGCAACAGTCAATCATAATGCCCAAACATGGGTGGATGGTCTGAAGGACAATGCCAACAGCACAACCAGGGACAAGGTGGTGGTGATGCTGGGTAACTTCTGTCTTTGGAGAGGCAGCTCATGCAGTGGGACAAGGATGAGATCTCTAAAGCAGCCTGTGCCGGATTATCTCCCTGCCACTTCAATCAAGATGAAGGCCAGGCCAGGGAGGAGATACTGAAGGACTGTTCTTGGAGGAAACGGGAATCAGCTGTGGGCCACTTTGCTGAAAGAGGGGAAGCAAAAGATGCTTGGGGATCACAGACACCAGCCAACATCCATCCCTTTGCTGTGATTGAAACCAGCATGGTAGGGAGAAAAGGAGAACATGGCAACAGGTCCTTGCACATGGCTGCAAAGCACTCAGCAGGGCATTATTCTGGGGAAGGTGAACCTTTTAAGTAGCTTCTCTAACCAGGTCTGAAGTTGGCCTCAATTCATGCCACTGAGCTCCTCTCCCTTTTCTCTGGAGAGAAGAGCTGGGCAGGTCTCAGACCAAAGTTATGCACTGGATGTCATTTCACCCTATAGAAGTGGAGTCACTTGGGCAGCCTGGGTTGTCTCTGATATCCACCTCTGGGTGACCTCATGTCCAGCCTGAAGACCTGGTTGCATTTTCTCCTCGTCTTCCATCAACAACCAACAGAACAGCCTGCTTTCTTGCCACCTTCAGCCTTCATTAGCCAAGATGCCCCAGCTGTCACACTCCTAACTCTAAAGCCACCAAAACTAGGATAGTTCCATTTTACAACACGAGAAGCAAAGCAAGCCCTCTAAGCTTGAGTGAAAGCTCCTCACCAAAACCCAGATCCTCACAAAAAACCTATCATCTCCTTCCCTGATGGACACAACTCTCCCATGGGTAGCCCTTGCCTTGCACTTAGATAGGTATCTCATGGCTTTCTACAGCACATCTTGCACCCCAGAAGCAATCTGCTGGCCTGACCTGCCATCCCCTGGCATGTTGGGTTGTGGAGCAGGAAGAAGGCCCTGGGGACAGACAGGGATGTACCCACCCACCTACTCCAAACAAACCAACAAAGCCCAGCACCTTTGTCATGTTAGGGTCTCAGCAGGACATTCACATGATCTTATGGGGGAGGTATCTGAGATGTTAATGCACAGCATGTGCTCTGGAAAGGCCAGGACCATCCTCCCCTGTTGGCTGGAGGACAGGCTGAAACGCTACCCAGATCTCAAGGACACTGGTGACCTTACCAGCTCTTTTGCTTCCATCAGAAGATCTTCGACATCTGAGAAGCTGAAGCTTGCTAATGTGATGAACTGGCTGACGACAGACACAAACTTGTCACCTGTTTGCTGAACCTGAGACTTCTGGAAGTCCAGCTCCTTTGGGGAAAAAAAAGGTAAATCTGGTCAGGCCCTGGCTGATGAGGAACACAAATAACCATCAGCCTCTGGTGGGACACAAATACCATCAGCCTCTGGTAGTGCTGCTGGGCGTGTGCCTGCATCAGTGTCACGGGTACTGCCTGTACCACCACCACTGCTCCCTCCTGCCATGCATGAGGCCACGGATTACTCCATTTTATAGCATCGTGCCTGCAGTATGCTTTTAAGGCCTAATTCTGCAGGTGAGATCATGGAAGCAGCATAATTTAGCAAGACGGTGAGTCCTTCAGGATACTTCCACCATTCATCATCACTCCAGCCGGGCTGCCGAAGCGCTCCCTGGCCTCAGCCCCAGCTCTCTGCAGTTTTACAGCCAAAGGGAGACCCCTCTGCACATCACAGGTCCTCTGTGGCATCATCGCTAGACTTCCTCAGCCTCCCTTGGTGAATTAGATATAAACCATGCACGTGCCTAAACACACACAGTAACTTTGGTGCCAGAACAGCCCTAAGAGGACAGGCGCACGTGCAGGGCAGGAAGGAAAGACAAACAGATTTCCAGGATGTGAGATAAAAGCAGCTTCGCTGGGAGCTCCCTTGCCTGCCTCCCTGAGGAGGGATGCCACGGTGCTCAGAGCCAGGCTGGGCTATATTTGATTTCAATAATACTTACAGTCTCCACTGCTCTCAGGCCGCTTCTCAGAGTGTTTATTTCTTTCTCCAGCTCAGTCATGCTGTTGGAAATGGCAGGATGTTAATTTTCAGCCTTCCCCAGCAAATTCTACAGCTCTCCAACCAACTCGACCATGTTTTTCCACTGAAAAGACCCCGGCGCTGCACACATGGCTTCCTGTTTGCAGAGCAGCATGTCTCAAGCAGCAAATCGGGCTGACAGCCTCTAAGCTAGGACAGCTGCCCATCTCAAAGTGGCTGCAATTGCTTGTTTTAAAGCAAAATGCTTTTCTGTGTTTTTAATCAAAGGGACTGGGCAGGCTTAGCAAGCTCAGCAGCCTCCAGGCCTCTTCAAGCAAAAGGAGAGCTCAGGAGAGAGCTTTGCTGGGCAGAGATTTCTCTTCCCCTCTCCAGGGCCATCAGAAAATCTGCTGCTTGTCCCAGCGCACAGCAGAGAGTTTTTCAGGGTACCATGGTTAGGTGAATGCCATGCAAAGCACCCTTCCTAGCAGTAAGACTTTCATAAAGGGAGACAACCCAAATATAGAGAAATAAAAATAAATCATCACATCTGGCACTGACTTTGTTTACACAAGGCTCAAGCCCCCGATGAGCTTCGAGTTCAAGTGCTTACGGGTTTCTACCACTACATCTAAGGGGAAGCTTTCTCACAAAGACTCGATGACCACAGGCTTGACACCTTTCCAGGGGTGTCTGTCCTAGGGCTGGGGTCCCTGGAAATGCTGATGTTGGGTCATGGGGCAAGTGTTCCTGGCAGGTTTAGTCTGGGAAAAAGCAGTTTTGGGAGCCCTGTGCTCCAGCAGTTCATTACTAGCAGTGGGATTGACAGAGGCGGCAAGTTTGCTTCACAGCTGCAGGGCTGGGGGGAATTTAGGGTTTTCCAGAGCTTTAGAAACTTTTTGGTTTCACTCTAGATTGGACCAAGCCCAAATATGACATATGGTATCCAGTTTAGAGCAAAATGATAAAGTTTCGGAGGGGGGGACACGTCTCTGCAGACTCTTTCTTTCCCATACGTGTAGCTGTACATACGTGTAGCTGCAGATGCAAGAGCATGAGCAAGCTGGAGCCTGCGCCGGTGAGGAGCATGCCCTGCTCCACCATGTTCTCAGCTGATGCCTATCAGCGCAGCTGCCACACACTTCTCACACGCCAAGATTTGTCCTGTCACTTTGTTTAATCCCTATGGCTGACAATTATTTTACACTTTAGACACCAGGATGCTTGCTTTGCACATTATGGATCTTCTGCGGGGAAGGCACTATTGCTACAAGAGCACTTTGAAACTTGAAAGACCCTCGAGCTGCCATAAGCTCCGTGCGTATTTGCCATCCTGTCTGAAGAGGTGCAGTTTCAGGCCCTTTTCGTGTCCACGGCTCGGAGGAACGGGTGCTGACTGCAGAAACGTGTGATCTTTGCTGCTCAGGTCCTTGAAGCAGCAAAGCCCATAAGCTCCCACTGAACTTTAAAACCGAAACAGAGTCTCATTGATTTCAGAGGGACTTCAGCACATACTTGAGGGCTTTGCAGTGCAACAGCAGATTCCTCCTGCGCTTAAAAGTTCAGCGTGTGTTTAAAGGCTTTGCCGAACTGGGGGCCTCCGCCAGCAAAGAGACAGTGGCAGCCTGCTCCGAACCAGTCAGTGGGCAGTGGGCAGGGATTAAAAGCTCATTGCAAACATCAGAAGCTCCATGTTGGTGGTGAAACGAGTGCCAGGCAGGACCTGGAGGCAGGTGAGCCCCTTGCACTACCACTGCCTGGTCCTGCCCGCAAAGCCTCCCTGCCACACGCAGATAAACAGCTGCCCTTTATCTGCAGCCACACCACAACCGCTTCCTCCCGGATTACTTAACATACCATTAGAAATTAATTAAATGCTTCTGCGGTGAGATAACAACAGGAAACGGCTGCTCCAAGCAGCTCTCCTCCCTCGTGGTGGGAGACTCGCAGGCCTTTGCTGCAAGGGCTGAGATTTAAAGCCACGAGGCAATGTTTGCTTCTGTATCCTGGGCTGCTCTCGGGCCAGCGTGGCCACAGCACTGGGCCCAGACCGGCAGCCAGGATCCAGCTGGGAGTGCGAGCAGGGGAGGGTGACATGGAAAGATAGGCTGAAGAGATGGGAAAGGAGCTCTCGGTACTCCCTAAGCGCCACTTAAATCCCTGCTTACTTGACTTTGGCTGCCTGCGGGATGTCTCGCAGCTCCTCGTGCAGGCGGAGCACTTTGGGATATTTCTTTTCAACGATAGTGATGAGATAGTGCAGAAGGGTGATGTTCCTAGGAGAGAGGAATGATGAGGTTGGCATGGTGGCCCCATGGGGACCTGAGAGCTCAGTTAAAAATCCTGGTTATACCCTAACCCTCGTAATGAATGATTTTGGGATTTCTGCAAGGATGCTACTTGCTGCCTGCCTGGGGACATGGGATGGGTCTGTCCCACACACACACAGCCACAGCACAGAGCAGTCTGGTCCCTGCAAGCAAGGACCCTCCACCACAGGGACTCAGGGAAGGTGACTTGAACATCACTGTTTCTGTTCTCCATTGTCTTTACTGATGGATGAGACCCGGCAGGTTTGAGACCTGACCCAGCTCCTCTCTGTGCATGGAGCTTGGTGGGGAAAAGCAAACCAGGCAATGGCTGCAGCAGCTTGAGGGGGCTGCAGAGGGGGTTCCCACGGAGAGGAGCCCCTGGGACCTCTCCTCTGGTCACTGCGCCACAGCATGATGGCTCTTGACTTCTCAAAGTAGGGAGAAAAGGATCTGGAGGATGATCCTCCTAATCAGCCTTTGCTGCTGTTTAGTCAGCCCAGGAAGGAAAGCCTCCATCAATCCCCATGCTGATCTGCAGCTCAGCTTCCCTTGAAATCTGTCCTGCTCAAAAAATGGGTGCTTGCATCATCGGATGCTCCAGATGGGGCAGCAGGAAGGAGGGGACCGCTCCCACCTACCCACATCCCAGAGGCAACACTAATGGCCCCTCTGTTCCCTCAACATCCCTGGGGCCTGTGGATACTGCTGAGGACGAGGGCAGGGGCTGCTCACTTGTCAATGCTGGACTTGGTGTCCGCGATCTTGTTGAGGCTGGAGATCTTAAATCCGAAAGCGTTGCCCCTCTGGCCCTTGTTCATGTAGTTCCCGAACGCCAGGACCACCTCCAGCAGCTGCTGGAGGCTGCTGCTCTGCAGCACTGCCTTGGAGCCAGCACGGATGGCTGAAAGCAGAAAGGTGTGGGACATTACCCCTTGCCACCACAGCACACTGCTCCCCTTGCAGCAACCTCTTCAGTACCCCCATGCGCAAAGACCAACAACCAACTCCCTCCCCCTGCGTCACTGCAGCCTCCATGCGGACCAGCCTTGCCCAGGCATGGAGAGATGCTCTTCCTACGAGTGCTCCCTGTGCCCGCACAGAGCACCTTGGCAGGTCCCATCACTTGCCTTCCACCTTGGGTTTGACTTCTGCAACTCTCTCTGCAAACTTCTTCTTGAAGTAAAGGGACTGCAGCCTTTGCTGATAATGGTTTATCCTGGAAAAAAAAGAAAACAACAGAGGTGCGGGCTGAGCTTTGCTTGCTCCGGGCAGAGTGCAGTTGCTCTGCTGCTCACAGCTGCGCTCACAAGGCATACTTAAGCCACGGTGATTAAAAAATAATGACCCCATTTCTCCCCGAAACTATGCTGGGATGGGAAAAAATGACAACTGAAGCTACAGCTGTCCTGGGGTGGATCCACGTGGGCTCTTAAGCACATGCTTAAGCCTATCCTTAACTCAGCAGGTTCAACAAGTACATTTTTACAACCTATTGCTATGAACAAACAGTTCTTTTACAACCACTCCTTAGCAAAGATGCTGATGAAGTCTGGGGTCCCAATGGTTTTGTGATGAACTGCAGCTGGATACAGGCACGTCAACCACCAGCACTAATGAAACTGGGGCTTCAGATCCTCAACACAATAGCCTGGGCTGGAAAGCCACCGACACAGCCCAATCCAGCCCTTTTCCAGGCAAGTCAGGGATGGCTCTGCTCATGTCAGTTGTATTTAGGCTAAACAAGATCTCACTTGTACCCAAATGGCAGTCTGATTTGAGTCATTTGGACCAAGGACCCACGGGAGATGCGCTCACAGACAAGGCCATGGGTTGTGCTGTTGTTGTGCTAATCAGAGGTGACACAGACATCACACTCAGTTACAGACCACAGGGCAAATTAAAAAGCTGTGCTGGAAATCAAGGAGAATATTTGCATTGGCACATTGTGCTTTTGAAAAGATGAAGGCATGGGAGCAGCACTTGGGCAAGAGACTGTGAAGAGGAAAGGTGACCTGTGATAGGAAAGCTAATTCTGAGCATCTTCCAGCCCTGAGGCCTCAGGTCTGAACTTTGCAGTTCCGTCCTGCCTGTTTTTGACACTCAGCAAGTACACGGTGCATCACCCCAGTGTTCATTGGCACATTTCTCTGGGAGGACAGGAGCGTTTCTATTTTTGATCTCCCAGTACAGTCTCAGATTGTAAAACTCACTGACTTTGCAAACAAGTGACTTGCTTGAAGTTCAGCTAAGAAATTCAAAGAGCTCAATACTCAGTTGGACTTCAATAAAGAGCTCAAGGTTTTAAACCAGTACCTCTAGAGGATGTGCATGCAAAAGACAAGGTTGTTCCACCCTGAATTCTAAGTCTTAAATGATTGCTACCAAAAGCAGGAAGAAACGGCATTTCCTTTCTGTCTCATATATTCTCAGGAGCCCCAGGGACGAGCCATGCCTGAGGTGAGGAGTGAGATTCATCTACACAGCAGGGCAAAATTTACGTACGTCAGTCTTGAGTATTCGTTAGGATACGTTCATGTGAAGGGGAAAGGAGCATCGTGTTATCATTCAAACAGTGCCTCCCACCTGGGCCATGATGCAGATGACGCAGTCTTCTGCACAGTTGTGCCAGACTGAGCTTTTCTCCCCTGAATGAGGGGAATGTGTCGAGACATGACCTGGGAAACCAACAGCTCTCTAGAGGATCCATCTCCCCATCCCTCCCTGCTGCTCTGTCAAGCTGCTTCTTGTCTGGAATGCACAACCCTGATTTTAGAAGCATAGTGTCACAAGCGATCCAGAGTGGGAGCACCTTGCTTGGCCTCCAGTCTGTTTGGCCCACTCATTTTTCTGATGTGAAAAACAGTAAGCAGGGCTTATTTCCCAACCAGGCTCCACAAAACAGCCACCTCACAACCAGCCTGTGCAGCCACTGGTCCAAACAGGTCTCCTGGGCCACCAACCTGCTCATTTCAAAGAGGAACCGGTCAGCCTTGGCCATGCGATCCAGCTCGTGCTTATGCTCTTCCAGTAGGTCAATGTCACCCTTTTCAGGAACAAACTTCAGGAGCTAAAAAAAGGAAAGCACACTGGTGGACATGAGGTCCATGTACAGTTTTTCAGAAGTAAAACAGTGATTTATTTGTTTGTATCTACCACCTTTTCAGCATGTACAGACAGTGACCCCAAGGCACCTGTGAAATAAGTGTTATTGCTGTCCCTGTGACCTTCCTCCCATTACACATTAGTGTCTCTTGCTTCTGCCCTGCCATCACTCTGGTTTTATGACACACGTACTGTGTCTGCTCCAAGGATGTTTTGACATCACCTCTGCCAGAGGAGATGTCAGGGCCTCTTGCTGCAACTCTACCTATTTGCAGATGGAAACTTTGTGTACTGAATCCTCCCACATCCCTGCTGAAGGTGTAATCACCAGCTCAGCTTTAAGGACAGGTGAATAAAATGCTTTCAAAAGGATTTAGATGAATTGAAAACTGGTATTGCCTTTTAAAGGATTGTACAAATGCTGAACAAATTTCAAAAATAACCCCCCACTGAGCATGAACTTCAAGCCACAGCCACAAAATAGGCAACTGGCTCGGCCTCGGGGTCCCAGGGCAGACCTAGGCACAGGCATGGCACGTGGAGGCCATGCTGCTCCCAGCACCGATGCTACAACCGAGCTGCTTTCCTGCTGCTCCAGCCCACTGGGGTGGTTTTTCAACATGTGGTTGGTAAATAATCTGGGGCCCTGACACACTTCTTAAAGCCATGGTTTGGTCCCGAGCACCTTGCACAGCATGGCCTCAACATAAGGAAACCATGGAGGAGCATGAGACACATTGCCCACCTGCTCCAGCATGTCTTTTGGGAGGTCCTCCTGCTCGTCCATTGTCAAAATTGCTCGTTTGATCTCCTCATTCGAGAGCTTCAGCCTGGGAGGTGGAGGGGAAGGAGAATTATCCTCAGCCCAGCAACCGGGCAAGGTTCAGGAGCATTTCCATATGCACCCATGCAACAAGCTTAACCCCCAGCCAGCAGCAGCAGCACAAATTACACTATACAGTGTTATGAAGAAGAACGTAAGAGAAATGCAGTAGGACCGTGCTCTGCCAAGGCACAGCACAAAGCAGCCCTGGCCCTGCTGTGAACAGGAGGGCCAATCCCCTCTCCCTGCACTGCAGCTGTTGCCCCCTATTTTATAGTATTTTATGTAAGTATTGTACATAGTATCTCATACACCTATTAAAAATATATAACTTTTATCTGTAAATCTTGCCCATAGCAATGCTACTCCTGCAGTGCCAGCATCCCCAAAGGCCATGGAGCCAGCGGGGATCATGCTCCCTGTCTGCAGCACAGTCCAGCCCAGGCTCAGGACCACAGCTCAGCACTGCTCCTGAACCCATTGCCACAACCCCCAAGGAAAATCTGGCCAATTTCTGTTGCTCTTCTTGGATCTGAACGTTGCCTACCTCACTCTTTCCACCCACCATTATTTGGAGTGTCCCTCCAGGGAAAAAAAAGAGAAAGAAAACCAAAATTTGGGGAGTGGGTGCTCAGCATCCCAGGAAATACTTCAGCCCTTTTTTTTGGAGGGGTGTGGATTCAATGTTCTTCAAAGTGTAAAAGGCTGGAAACCAGCAACCCCCACCACCCCACCACCCCGCCTTTTTCTTCTCCTACTTCACATAACATGAATTGAAGACATAGGCTCAAATTGGAGATTTCTAAAACCACAGACCACTGTATCATAGCAAGCAGCAGCAGGATGGTGTTCCCTGGAAGTGGCCCGTTCAACAGCAGCCTGCATCAAACTGAGGCAATAGACAGAAAGACGCCCTCAGCCTCTCCTGGGCTTGAGCAGCCATTAACAACAGTTTACTATGTCTGCAGTACCCCCCGTGACTGCTCCCTGCAAGGACTTTGATTACAAACCCACACCTATTTTTGTTCATGTTTTCGCATTGCAGAAAATAATCTAAATGCAAAAGAAGGAAAGTCCAGAAACTCCTACAATTCCATTTGCCAACATCCTATCTCTTGCCCAGCTTGCAGTGATGGTTAAAGCCATTACAATAAATACAGTTGGGGGAAAAAAAAAACCCAACGAAATCCTCTGTACTTGCATGCAGGGAAAAGTCACACAGCTGAAAAGACCTGTTCATGGGCTTTGAGGAAACCCATAGCCCCAGTCCTGGTGATCAGGGCTGCCAAAGGATGCTGAAATACTGGATGCGGCTCGAAGGAATGAACTGAAACCAGAAACACACCCTACAGCGGCATGTGAGACCTTGGAAGTCAACCCGATCAGCAGACCAAAAAGAAGATTGGGAACAGAGTTGATCACTCTAATTAATTAAATAAGGAGGGTATTTGTCATCCTGGCATCTCTTCAGGGAGCAGGCTGAGACTGCGGAGCTGGCTTTTGGAAGGTGAAGCTAAGGCAAGGAGGGTGCTGCACTCTAAGACCACAGTAGCAAGGGCTTGGTTTAGCTTGAAACCTTTTGCTCAAGACTGGAAGTGAAGGATTAGCTTTATTGAGGTAGGTCAATCTTACAGAGCTGGCAAGTATCTGTTCCTTACAAGCCTGTCTCTTGTCCTGCACCTGGTCCTCTCTCACCTCCTGCTCCAGGGAGCCCCCAGGAGAGGGGTTGTTAAATGAGGAGTGAGTTAAAATCTCACCTCAGCCAGGGGAGGAAGCTCACAGATTGTGCTGAGCAGCAGCCAGAACAATTGCTAGGGTTGCTGTACAAGAAGCAAACCCAGGATCCGTGGAAAATGTCCCCTCCACAGCTTGTGGTGATGAGCAGCCATGTCCCCAGCACACCCTACCTGTCGTGCACGAGAGCACAGGATGGACACAACCTGAGGTGGGATATGAAGCTGCAGAAGGACTCCTTTTACACCCGAGCAGTGACATGAAAGCTCAGACTGCCAACAAATGTCACACCAGTCCCCAACATGGTGAAAAGCAGACACTGGCTAGGTTTGGATATTTGGGGGCATCCCTGGGAGGCAAAAATACTCCTGGGAGAAGGGGGTGGGTAGGCAGCAGCTACCCCTCATCCAAAGCGAACACCTAAAGCACACACTTTACGGTGATTGTCTCCAGGCGGGTGGTGAAAGATGAGAGTGACTTTTGTAAGCCCTGCTCATTAAAAGCAAAGTAAACAATAAAATATATTTAAAAAGAAAGAGGTCGAGAAAACTTTTCTCAGGAATCATCAAAACCCAGTGCCAAGAACAAGAGCCTGCCCCAGCATCAGCAGAGAGCAAGTGCAGGGCGCCAGAAGAAAACAGCTTCTCAGACAATTTGATGGGAAAGGGGCCAGTGAAAGCTAGAAGCTTATCTATAACCACAATAATTATCATTGTTGGCAGCAGCTGTTGAACGTGAGCTGTCTGAGAGGAAGGGGGTCACAGGACTTGCTGTCACAGGGATTTAAAGCCAGCAGCCCGCCGACGCGAAGTGACAGCTCGCCAGCCTGACAAGCACGGGGCTATTTTGCGCGGCTTTTGTAGAATCCTGCAGAGGACGTAATAAGTGTGAAGGGGAAAAATGAATTCCACTGAGAAAGGGACGCGCCCTCTTGAAAAGCCACATTCATTTGAGAAATATGCTTCACGCCGCCTTGCTGGAGAAAGGAATCAAACAAGCCATTCACCGCTAGCACAGGCAGAAAGCAACGGAGCAAGGGCTTGATTTGCATCTTGCAGAATGCAGCACTAAAAATACACACATGTACAGAGGGAGAAAAAACAAGGACATGGTCAGTTCACAGAGGAAGATCCGATAATGCACTGACATTGGCAAAGCATTCTCCAAAAAAAAAGAAGAAAAAACCCAAGTGTTAAAAATATTCTTGTGTTGCATTACAAGCTGGAGGAAAATCCAGTGATCTCACTGTGCAGTAATTTCTCCCAAAGCAAGGGAAACAGGCAAAAAAATAAATCTACAGAGAGAGATAAAGTATCTCACTGGCCGTAATCTTTCCACGCTGCAAGCCAGACAATGCCTGGTGAGCTTACAAATGTCTGGGCTAAATCAGGGGCCGAGCTTGCAGGTCCTTTTGCATGTGAAAGTTTGCTTGTCCCCACGATGGCTGCGTGAGCGAGGCAGGAGAGCAGCAGCCTGACTGCAGTGAGCCACCCTGCAAGACCAGTCCCTTTGCAACACTGGGACCAGGGACCCGTAGCTCTGCCCAGCTTAGGGACTGGTGGCTGGGGTGGGCAGAGATGGAAGGGTTTGCCCAAGGTTGCATGGAGTCTGGTGGAGATGCAGGGGCTGGTCCTGAGCCCACCAGCATGATGCTTGGGCTTCATCCCAACACTGCCCTTCCTTTTAGCTGCTTGGCATCAAGAGTAAATCGCCCAAAGGGGGTTTGGGGAGAGAAACTCTATTGCAGTCCCTTGCAGAAATGGGGGAAGGAGCAGATTTGGTTGCTGCTGTAATGCTAGAGAAATGCCCTGCTGGGGTGGCCCCTCTGCCCTTGCATCGCTGGGAGCACCACGGGACAAACCCCAGAGCACCTCCAAAGCAGTGGCCAGCCCCTGATGCTGTGGGATGTGCCCGGGAAAAGCCATATGAGAGTCCTGGGGGCCACCCTGCAGGGCTGATCCGATCCCACTTCTCCCTTAGGAAATGACCCAAAGGGGAGGGCAGGCAGGTAGCGGCCTCTGTTGTCCCCCTTTTGTGCGATTAATTACTGGTGACTTGTTTCCAGCCATCACTTTCTTGGAAGAGAAAGGTTTGCTGGTGAAATGAAATTAAGACCTTTGCTCAGTAAGACACACAAGACGCCTTTGAAGTTAAGTGCTTGGGTAGCTCCCCTTCCCACTGAAGGGGCTATTTGTGCGCTTAACTTTAAACTGTATACTTAAACTTCTGCCTGAATCACACCTAAACTAACTCTGACTACGCTCAGCCTAAGTATGCCAGAGAGCAGCCCTGCCAGTGTCCCGAATCCCATCGTTTTACTTGCTAATAGGTGGCTGCCACAGACATACTCATTTGCCTGCTGCTTTAAACTCTGCTTTTATCATCATCCTTTTTATTTGGACTGCTAGGAAGTATGAAACTCCCCAGAAGCAACCCAGAGCAGAGACAGCCATAAACACAGCAATTTTACCACCAAACATTGCAGCACATGGCTCACCGCACCTGTTGCTCCTGCTGCCCATGGGGCTGCGGACCACCTCTAGAAGAGCTTGAAGAAGCACCAGGGACTGCAAGCTACCTACCCGGAGGGTTTTTTTCTTTTGCAGACATCAGCCTCCGCATACTTTCTAGGGAAGGAAACCAGCCAGGCTGCCAAGGCGAGGCACTGGCACCGCCAACCCCTGGTCTGGGAAAACGCAGAATTTGGGCACCGCGGCTGCAAGCCCAACTGCCAGCAATGCAACTCCATCCTGGCCAGTCCTGGGTGGCACAAAAGCTTCTGCACTTCCAGGCAGCAGAGTGAATATTTCTGAATGGAGCTAGATTTTACTGTTCTTGGGATGACTTTTTTTTCTGGGTGAGTCAGAAACAAGTGGCATTTTCTGCTGCTGTTTGGTGTTGGTTTTTTTTCTAAGTAGCTATGCTGATGGCTCATCCTTTCAGACCCCTGCAGCTTGGCTTTTCCTTTCTCAGGAATCAGTCTTAGTGGTGTAGTTTATCTTACCAAAAAAGGCCCTTTTTATCCTCTTGGCAGCCATCTGGGGATGGGATTAAATTGCTGGTAGCAGTGCTGAGCCTGCCTGGCAAGGGGCACGTGGGAGGCTGTCACCTGAGCAGGGCTGGGCAGCTGTAAGAGGGAGACATCCCCTTCCCGACATCCAGATGTGGCACAGGACACCTGTGCAGGCAGCCAGGCCCTGGCTGGGTTACACCGCCGCTCCCCCCCCACCCTGCCAATGCCCAGCGCCTTCCCCAGTCTAACAGAGACCCTCTTCAACCGCTGTCGAAAAGCAAACAAAACCCCGGCTGAGGTAGATAAGAGGTGAAATCAAGCCCCTTCCCATCCCCTATAAAGGCTCACTGGGTGCCCCAGCCCCTCTGGGGCTTTCCAGGGACACCTAATTGCCACATACCCACTTAAATCACATTTCCACACCCCTCCCCATGCCACCTCACCGTGCACGGTAAGGCTATAGCTGTGTTCAGGTGTCGCTGGCTCTCCTCCCTCGCTGGCTCCTGTCATTAAACTCCCCCCAGGGATGAGAAGCCCTCCCCAGCCCAGGGCAGGGTATCAAACATCCCCTCGCTCCCTGGTGGGTGAGAAGGCATTAACCGTACCTGGAGAGGAGGATATTGCAATTCTGAGCTCTCCGGCCGTCTATGACTGAAAGCTCCTTGACTTTATGCCGGGAACTCAAAGTGTCATCGATAGCATCTTCCTTCTACAAAAAAATAAAGGAAAAAAGAACCCAACAAAACAAAAGCCTGGAGAAAAGCCGTGGAGGAGCAAAGACATTTAGTACTCTCAGCACATAGCAGCATGATACACAGCGGGCCCCCATTAATCAGGAGTGTCACCATGGGTTACGGGTAAAACCCATTGCCTGTAACTGAAACACAGTAAGTCATTTCATAAACCAGAGCTGGCTTTGAAGCCTCTGGTTAGAAATGTAAATATTTTCTCAGACAGGGAAGATTTAAAAATCTGCAAACACACAGGCGCTGCTGAATAAATAAAGCCGGGCTTTCTTAGCATACGTATTTGTGATACTTCATTAAATCCTCACATGAAATATTTCATTTACGGGCTGCTGCACACACTCAGCATCACTCTTGGTCTTCACCCCCACTCCAAACATCTGCAATCACCCCTCATGCATCAGTCCTCCCGAGCAAGCTAGCCAACATGAGCTACCAGACATGCAAATGCAACCTGCAGCATTTGCTGCTCTTTCGGTGGAATTCTCTCAAAATAAGGGATTTGAAAGCAGGAATTGGCGTGACATAAGTACCTACATCTCCTAAGCAGCTTAAATATATTACCTTCAAATGAGTAATAATACATCAAATTGTAGTTGTGGGCAAATGGGCAGATCTACATAACAGCAATTTTGCAGAGTTGTCTAAAGGGTTCATCTTGTCTCCAGTTTTAATTTACTATATTGCATATTCTAGTAAGGTTAATCAATTAAAAGCCAGCTATTCAATCCTGGAAGGAACACAACCCAGAGCTGCAAGGTCCCACACACTACAGATCTGCACTATATGTCTGCGAGTGTAGGGGACCTGGCACACAGCCACTGCGCCGGTTGTGACTAAGCACACAAGTTCCCATTTTTTACTGTTCTTGTTTGACTGAAAAAAAACCCCCACCAGCTATAACAAGTGGGAAGCTTCCAGGACAGGTGGCGTAGAGTGAAGGCTGTGGCAAGTGAAGGAAGGTGAGCCCCAAGTCACCTACCACCAGCTGCCCCGCTCATGTGTCTTGTCTGCTCTGACCGTGATGAAATAGAGAGCTTCAACCCACAGGTAGGAGTTTATTTATTTCCATCTTCTGAAAAGCGAAAACACTCGGGGTAGGCGCTTCTCTGTGTTAAGCTGGATCTGAAAATTCAACCCCTGGACCCTGGCTTTGGCATCAGGCCAGACAGCAGAGAGGGCAGCTTCTTGCATACCAGCCACCCCCAGCATCGACTCTGAAGCTGCTCCTCCTGGTGATCACTGGACCTCTGATTTAATCCCCTCTTTGCCGCACATTAATCCCCCACAGCAGCACGTGCATCCCCCACGTCCCCAGCCCCGCACTCGCCCTGCCCTCACCACTCATAGGCACTGGGCTCCTGAGGATGCTCGCTTACCTGTCTGGAGTTACCATTCACAAAGAAGTCCTACAGCCATAGCAGAAGCGTGGAAAAAGGCAGTAAAAACACATGCGGTTCAGTGAACTCGGCAAAACCAAAAGGAATCAAAGCACAGACAAGGGGAGGGTGCAGCCCAGGGGGCTTGGCAGTCCAGGGAGGCACTCGGGGTCTGGCAGCGCTGAAACAGGGGGGATGCACATGAAAATGTGGTGAGGATTAATGATGGGAGAGGGAGAGGCGGCTCCCTGAATGCGTCGGGCCAAGGTGCTGGTGTGCAAGGAGGTGAGGAGAGGATGAGGGGCGAGGCGGGAGGATGCTGGCCAAGCCCTGCCACTGCTCTGTGCGGGAGCCGGCAAGCGCTGGCCCAAAGGACAGCAGTGCTCAGCCTGCCGCGCTGGGGAAGAAAATTGCTACTTTTTGCAAATCTGAGGGACTGAAATGCCGACGTGACTGCCAGGAAAAACAGGGCTTTCAAGTGGAAATAATGAGAAGCTCATCCTGGAGCAAATGTGGCCACAGCAAAACTTTACCATTTACCATGGCAACACATTTCCCCTTTGATTCTCCTCCGACAGGGACAACCCCCATTCTCCAGGGCTCGGCAGCCTGGCTGAAAGCCACCCTGATGACCCACCAGCACCAAGCTCCTCCAAAGACCTGGTTGTCTTGCTGGGCTCTCTCCACCAGACTGGAAGCATGTGCAGCAAAGCTGGCACCACACACATGTGCGTACACACACACACACACACACACGAGGGTTTTCTCTCCTTGTGCCCTGGGCTGCGTTTTATTACTTTTTTTTGTGCTTGGCTCAAGAGACCATCCAGCACCTCCACGATGGGGAGGAAGGTTTCAAAGGTGCAAAAATGGTGCATTTTATTATTTTTTATTTTAAAAATGAAGGCAGGCAGTGAGCAGAAGAGGTAGGTGGGTCCAAACGCAGTTGGTTTACAAGGGCGCTTCCCCCAGCCCTTCCGTGCCGAGCCAGCTGATGGCCCACATGCCTGGTTTGAGCTGGTCATCATCACTGCTGCCTTTTTAAAGGAAACCTTGTTTATATAGGTTTTTCCCTGACTGGCTTCTGAGGCTGGATCAGCCCAGGACCAACACGTGGCTCTGGGCAGGAGGATGGGAGCTCTGGGCAGTTAGGTGCCACTGAACACCCAGGGCTGCAGGACTGGCACCCACTGGGGGCTGAGCTGTGCTAATCGCAAACCCTGTGGCTAAAAACCAATGTGTCAGGCTTTTCTTGAGCCCACAGAAAGTCCAAGAAGCAGAACAACATGTGCCAGAAGGCAAAGAAACATCAGCCAAGAAAAGGAGTGACCAACCCTTTTTTCACCAGAGGGATGGGTGCCCATGGGGTGTGGTACAGGCACCCTGGCACGGCACGGAGCGGTTCCCCAAGGCTGTGTTGTACTCGTCTGTGTAGAAATATGTGTCGAAGAGCTGCCACCACCATCCTCAGAAGCAGAGCTCTGGCAATGCCACCCTACCAGGGGCTTTGCAAGGAGTAGCTTTAAATCTGCTGTCACTGTCCCCACAAACATTTCCCTCCTCTGTTGTCCTTGGTCCCTGCGCTGGTCACTCACTTGCATGAAGCAGCTGGAGGCTTTTCTTCTTGCATCCTTTCCTGGGAGATGAATTCTTTCCCAGCTCACTGCTAAGCCCCCAGTTCAACAACATACATTTTTTTCTACTTGGCCCTGGCTTTTATACATCACTCACCATGGCAGGACCTGCCCTGGCCATGTCACTGCCACTTACCAACATTGCTCCCAGCCTCTGCCCCCTTGCAGGCTCTTAAAGATCTGAAAGAGGCGCAGACCCCTAATGTAGCACATGTAAGCCCTGATGGCCCTAGACCTGCTTTTCTCCATCATCACATGCATGTCTTTAAGCAGCTACCCCTAGTCCTGCTGGGGCCTCATCCCCAGCCTGAAACACAGAGCTCCTGTTGCTTTTTTTGTTATATGTAGTAAGGCTGGTAAATGCTGACGTTAGGTACAGCTGTGGGGCTGAGCTCTCCTCTGGGGACAGGGACATCTGCAGAGCCTCAGCAGGAAGGATGGGGAGTACATGTGCCCTCCTGATAGCTCAGGGCAAGCGCTCATGCTTTGCCTAGCATTGGGCAGGGATGCTTCCAGGCTGAGCCCCAGGAAGCCCAGAAGGCTCCTGTCTTCCCAGCATGGAAAGGGCCTTTCCCCAGAGCTGCACAGCTCATTTTGCACAGCCTGCGTTTACCTCTCAGCCTGCGACATGGGAAAAACATTTAAAGATGCTTAAAATTAAGTACATCAATAACTCTTGGGTCTGTGCACTACTGAGGGATTCCTGGGTACTATGGCAATAAAACCAGACAAACCCCATCAACAGCAGCCCCACAACAGCCCCTTGCGGGGGGCTCAGAGAGCTCTCTGCACCACGCTCACCTCTGCCCCCAAACCCTGCTGGGCCACCAGCCACAGTGATGCTCCACTCAGCCACATGGTTTCGGAGCCTGAATTTGCTTGGGGCATGGGCAGGCAGCCCCTGATGTCCCAGGTCCTGTGGACATCGTGTCTCAGGACAAGTGACAGG
Source organism: Falco rusticolus (assembly GCF_015220075.1). Lineage (NCBI taxonomy): Eukaryota > Metazoa > Chordata > Aves > Falconiformes > Falconidae > Falco > Falco rusticolus. Next base: position 32,431,440 of record NC_051193.1, read on the forward strand.
TGCAATCATGGAGCAAGTAATTTTCAGCCAAGGGCTCAAGACAGGGAGCAGGGAGAAAACCCTGCTCCTCCCCTGCTTGCTCGGGACAGAAACCAGCTTTCACTACAGCTTGAAAACACGGCGAGTTATTAAGGCATTAGTTCATTGTCCTTCCTTGCAGGGACAGGCCATTCACATGGAGCTCCCTCAGCCCTGCACCATGTCCAAAGTGCCCTGTGGTGTGCACGTGTCATCTCACAGAGCGCATCGAACCCTGCGCACTGGTGCGTGCACAGCAGCTGTCTGCAGAGCTGTGCTGCCCGCAACGCTGGGGCACACAGCCAGGCACCCCCTTCCCATGCCGGGACTCCAAGTGGGGGCACCCTGGGGACTCACAGGTGAGCAATCACACACCCTCAGGTCCAGGGGGATGTGTCCTATCACTTGACTCACACAAAACAGTGCTACTGTGCCACCGGGGTGAGCCACAAGGAACTTGTGCATTATGCTCCCAAGGGTGGCTCCAGCCCCAGCAGCATCTCATAGGTGGGATTTCACCTCTTCTTTCCAAGTCTCCCTTCCAGATGCTCTCGCAGCATCTTCTGCCAGTCCCACCCCAGTCCACGGTGCCCACATTCAGCTCCCTTTTGGTCCTCAGCCCATCTAGGGCGAAAGCCCGTGTCACAGCTCTCCTTGCAGCACATCCCCCTTCTTGCTGGCCCTGAACTTATCCAGCCGTTTCACCCAGCAGGACCTCAGCCAAGCCAAATTATTTTTAAATTCCTGCCTGGCAATAATCTGCAGCATGCCAGGTGATTCACAGACTCAGGCAGGCAAGCCAGAGGGCAAACCATCCTGCTGACACCCTAGTTTTCTGTCCTTGCTCCCTTTCTATTTCCAGTTCTTGTCTTCAGATGTGCCCTTCAGTAGGCATGAGTCAAGCTCCAAAAACGCTGGGGGAAAGAGCCAGCACCATGGTCGCCTATTCCCAACACACACCAGGGTAGTACATACTTCTGGTAGGTTACTGTTGATATTTGCTCTGCTCTAATCCACCCTGATCTTTCCCTCAATTAGCCTCTGGAAGAGATTAAACTCTCATGTTGCCTAAGGAGCTTAATGTGTTGGGTCCACTCCTTCCCGGCACCGTCTCTCCGCCTGAGCCTGGCAAGAGCGAGACAAACTGTTCTCTCCTCCCAGCAACACAGCCAGACGTTCAGCAGGTGAACACGCTTTTTCAGCCTCTCCCTTTGTTTTTCCTCCTGCCTCCTTGAAAAACTCATTGCTTTTGCCCATTGTGGTCCTGCCTGGGGTAAAATAAGTGTCTAATTTTCTTCGTATGCTTTGATGCCTTCCAAACCGGGGCCATATTGCTTGAGCAGGAGATTAAAAAGCAGAGACTTTTGCCTGCAGTGTCATTATTTTGGTTTGGGATTTGCTTTTTTGTTCAAAGCTCACATTTTGCTCTGGGCACACTACAAAAATAAAAGAAGAGATCCACCCATGGTAGATGTGGGCAAAACTTAGTCCTTCTTGGCCAGAGAGGGATAGAAATTTTCCACCCAATATGGAGACATGAAGCAGTTGCTGTTAAGAGCAATCCAAAAATTACCCAACTGTGGCCACATCTGGGGGCTATTTTCATACATTCCCTATTTCTTTTTTTTGTTTGTTTGTTTTGGTGATCCATCTTCATGACACACGTGGTCAGGTGTGTGGGCAGGGGCGAAATCAGGCACACGAAGCTGTGAACGGCCACTTCAGTGCAAAGGCACTGGCATGTGGATGAGAGGATGAAGCAGATCGAGTTGATCTGGCAAACGTGGCATTGGTATGAATGACAGGCGATGTGTTTTGAGACCACAAACGAAACCACGCAATCTTGTAACAGCAGTGCCTTGCCCAGATCCCCGCGTGCACCCTGGGCCAGCCATTACCTGCTGTCTTTGGTAGGCAGAGAACGTCCTTTCCAGGTCTTCGAGGTCCAGGATTTTGAACACTTTTGCGTCATCTATGTCAGTCCACACGGTGCCTGCCAGCTTGCTCTGCAAGACAGTGGGAGCACTGCAGGTTGGGGGTCCCCTGCCCACCTGCCCTTACATCACTGGGTGGCCATCTGGCACCTCCAGTTTCACTGCCCAAACTATTGCCTGGCTTACCTCTGGCAGCTTGGACCAGTTGAAGGACTTGAGGGCATTCGTTGGCTGTGGGATGCTCTTCTTCTTGAGGGCCAAGCCCAGAGGTGCTCCGGGGGGAGGCATCACCCCATCCAGGGGTGGGGGGCCAGGTGGGGGTGGGGGGCCACCTGGAGGGGGTGGAGGTGGGGGAGGCGGTGGGGGACAGCCCCCGGGAGGCAGTGGTGGTGGTGGTGGAGGGGGAAGAAGGGATCCAGGAGCTGGAGAAGGCAAAGGGCCACCAGGAGCTCCTGGTGGCAAGGGAGGTCCTCCGGGGCCAGCAGCACAGATCGCCCTCTAGGAGTGAAAGAGAGAGGGGACCAGTCATACAGAACTGGGGGAAACCACCCAAGAAACATCCCCGTGCCGATTTTTCATTTTTTTTGGCCAAATTTAAGCAGCATAGGAAGCACTCAAAGGTTTCAGCACTCCTGACTGAGATCCAATGCAGCTGGAGAGGCAAAATCACCCCATCAGCAGGGACGGACATCTTGGTAGCCCTCCCAGCAAGCACCTTTCTCAGCCCCCTACGCAGCTCAGCCGCCAGAAATCACCCCATGGTGTCTGCAGGGGGTTTGGGACCAGGCCTCAATGGGGAGGAGGTTTAGGGCCTCACCCTGCTCATCTCATGGAGTTGTGCCGTGAGGTCTGCCACCTGCTGCTTGACCTGCTTGTGCTCGCTGGACTCCTTCTCCAGTTTCTCCTTCATCTTGTTCAGTGTCTGCATCATTTCTTCCTTCTCCTGGGCCTTGGCATCGCACTCCCGCTCCTTCTTCTCCAGCTTCTGCTGAAGCTCGGTGTGCTCTGAAACAGACCCAGGAGACCACTTTTGGGTGACAAACACTCCCTTTTGGTGAACGGCAGCATGCCTGGGGGCAAACCCCCACGCTGCCCTGCAGAGAGCTGTGCAGTTAAGAAAAGGGAGCGTGTGCTGTGCCTTAATACCCTGGCCAGGGCCTCCCCATGAAAAAATGACTTTCTGCTTTGCCCGCTTCCCTTGTAAGCCCCACGGCACGGTATTATCTCAGCCACTCCTTAAAGCCTGCAGAATCCATCCAGCTAAGTACATGTATATGTTAGCTGTTTAGCTTACCGTGTGCACTAAGGTTAGAATTAACACTGTGTATCTCCCCATCACTCACCTTTTCGCATTTTTTCTGCTTGTTCTTTCCACTGTTTCACTTCATTTTCATTGACTAACCTAAAATGAAAAGATATGTAGCATGTGAGACAATCCTATCCCAGTAAACAAGCAACCATCATCAGCAAGAAACAGGATTGAGCAAGCCTGGGCAGTGGGATTTAAGGTTCCCAAACTGGTATTTCTAACGATTCTGTATTCTGCCTCCCCCCCTCCCCCCCCAATAGGGTTTTGTGGTCTGGGATGCAGTGCTTTCTCAACAGCTCCAGGGGTGCCTGCTTGTCCAACTGAGGAGCAGAAACATCACTGGGTGACACTACGTGACGAATAAAGAACAGTGACAGCAGCAGTCAGGGAAAATAGCTCACTGAGGGCACAGAAGCTTAATTCACCTGCACAGTGCAGGTCAAAGCGATGCCAACCTGGCAGGAGTAACCCCCAGCCCTGGCCCTCTCGCCTGCTGGTGCAGGAGGCAGCAAAGGCACGGCAGCCCGTGTCGGTGCAGCAAAGGCACGGCAGCCCGTGTCGGTGCAGCAAAGGCACGGCAGCCCGTGTCGGTGCAGCAAAGGCACGGCAGCCCGTGTCGGTGCTGCTCAGCAGCCAGCCCTGGGAAAGGTGGGCAAGCACTTACATTCGGACAACGTTTTTAATATTGAAGTTTTCCAGGGGAGTGGCGTCAGGGTCCTGCCCTTTGTCACTCTGGATGACAATCTGCTGCACGATCCTGTCAAGCAGCAGCCAGTACTGGACAGTGTTGCCACTTCTTTTATCTGGAGGCAAAGAAGGGGAGAGACTGAGAGGAGCAGCAGGGAGGTTGCTGCCGCTCAGGTAGGAGATGTGGGCTAGCAAGCCCCCAGCAGCTGCAGGTTTCCTTGGCTCCCCCGGGACTCACAAGGCATTTGGAGACAGTGGTGCAGGATAGACATAAAGTGCGGGTATGCCTCGGTGTGCGTCAGCCTCTTCCTCGTCAGCTCAAACATCTGAGTCGCACTTTTGGTGTCAATGTGGACCTGTGGACAAGAGCGAAGCAAGGTCAGGCCACTGGACTGGTGATGACACCGCTTGTTTCCCAAGTCTCAGTTCCAAACTCTTCCAGCCTCCAGTCCTTATCGGCGGCTAAAGGAGAAGAGGGATGAAGCAGGCTGTAGGATGGAGGTTGCAACAGAGCAGGGCAACAGGAGACAGATTTCCAACCTCCAAATTATATCCAAAGACTGCACTCATCCCAGGACATGTAGGCGCTTTTAAAAGGAACCGTGACATTGAGTGTCGGTGTCTGCATCAGCAATGTTCGTACTCACCAGCTCAAATCTTTTGGCAAATTCCAGTTCGTCTTCGTTTCTAAGCATTTCAAAAAAATCTAAGTGCCTGAGGAAAGAAAGGGGGGGAAAAAAGACTGTTAAAAGCAGATACAAATGTGACAATTCATAAATTGCAGGCAACCAGTCTGGCAACAGCCCAGAGACAAGCAGAAGTTCAAACATCAACTAGATCTTCAGTCGCGAGATCCCAGTCATTACAGCCTGTCCAAGGAGCTTTTTGGGATGAAAAGAGGAGGAGGGCTAGCAGCATCCTCCAGGTCCACAGTGGCACATCCTTCCCAGCTCAACCCCTGTTAAAGCGCAGCAAAACCACGCCAGACTTTTTCCTCTCTCTTTGGTGACAGCAAAGAATTTCCTCCAGAGGGGTGAGTCTAGACCCACATGCTTTCCCCAGAGACCAAGTCCAGAAACCAGAAAGCAAGGGTACAAGGCAAGGGCAGAAATAACCAGTGGGCTGGGGCTCACTACTCACCGGTCAAGGGTTGAATTTTCATGCTCTCTCAGTTTATCAATGACTGGCTGGATCCCAAGCATGAGAAATTCGTATCTCAGATGAAGTCTGAAATCTAGGCTTTCCTGCAAGGGACAGTTGTGGGGTCAACATCACAAGGTGCACATCCTCAGAAAGCTTACTGAAATAAAACCACCCCAAACCCACCAAAACACCTCCCTCTCCAGGAGCCCTGGTGCTTACCACGCCTGCCCCCTGGCTCAGGACTGCATTGATGAAGGACATGATGGCTGTCTTGAGGCTCACTTCATCTCGATACCGCCCTGTGCTCTTGTCCAAGTCATTGATCAGTGTCTGCCAAACACACATCATCAGTTAAACACCCAGGGACAGCCCCAATGCTGCACAAATGGCCAGGGGATGCATGCAGGAACAAGTCCTTGTGATGCTCCTACAGCCCCTGTAGCAACCCACTGGTGATGGATCATCAGCTGCTGCCTGCTGTAATGCAGCCCACCCCAGCACCCATTTCAGCTAACATCAGTCCATCCAGATGTGCTGCAGCCTCGCACAGCTGTGATCCCAGGGTCCCTGCACAAACAAGCATTTTTTGGGGGTACTGCGTTAAATAACTGGTTCCTCACTCTTTGCTTAGCTGCAGATCTCATCAGACATGGTTCTGGGGTAGTTCCCAGAGTATCTAAGTTGCAAACAGTCATAATACATCATTTGCAAGTGGCATTTAGATACTCAGAAGGAGGAAGGGACAAGAATGCCAAATTTTGGGAGCCGAGGGGCGAGCTGAGACCCACCTACCTGAAAACGAGTCCGTTCACTGGCGTATTTCTGGTAGTGCAGCATCGCCTCCAGTACCTTTTTGTGGCCCCCGGGAACCAGGCACACAGCGCCCATGATTTCCAGCACTGCCACCTTTGTCTTAATATTCTCTGTGCTCAGACTCTGAGCAATTACATTAATACTCTCCGAATGGGCCAGGACGTGAGCCCGGCCCAGGGAGTTGTTCATTAGTGCTTTTATACATCCAATGAGCGAGGTATGTATTCGAGACTCTGCTGTCTCATAGTCCATGCTTTTGAGGAAGTTCAGAATACACGACAAGCCATCCAGGTCGATGAACCGGGTTACAAACCTGTCAGAAAGAGGGTTTTTAGCTTTAAGTCCAAATGCCAAAGGACCATTTTACCCTTAAACAGGGCTGACTTGTCTGTTGTTGTAAACCCAGAACCTTCTGTATATTTTCTCTTGGGCAGACAGCAAACCTGCAGGGCTCCTATGGCCCAGAGACAGGGACGGAGTTGTAAAAATCAATTTCATTGTTGCCTGGTAGCGTAGGCAGCCAGGCATCATCTGCACAAGGCTGTCCAGAACAAGGGTATTTGGAAGAGGACCAGCTAACCCAGCCATCAGCACAGTCCCCAGGATGGAGGTTAGGAGTCTACAGCTACGCTACTGCAAAACCTTCCCAGTCTCCTTCCCAGTCTCCAACCTGAGTCTTAAATCCCACTCACTTGGGACCAGTTTTGACACAGAACTGGAAGAAGCTCCCAAGCCCTGGCGTCACCTCCTCATCAGCCACAGACACCCCAACACCAGCTGAGCCCAAGTCCATGACACCTGTCAGACCTCCTGTCTCCTGCCTCACCATCCACATCCTTCTCCCATAGGCACATCTCACCAGTTTTATTTCTGATTTTTATGATGACTTATGATGCCACTAAATAGAAAGCAGACAACAAACGCACAGCAGTGCCCCTGGCAGACTCACTAGAGCATGCAGACATAGCACTGCATGCTACTCAGGCATTTTAGGATCTCCCTACCCGATGCCATCCAGGCTGGGTGTATTCTGGTTTGGCAAAAGGCACAGGCTCGGAAAGCAAACGAGCCAAGAACATCCCAGCACTGGGATGATTTTAATTCAAAACAAGCCATGCTGATGCGCAGCAACAAAAGGGGTAATTGCAGGGCTGGGAAAAACTGATTTCGCTGCTTCAAAGCCCGCTCTTCTTCCAGCCAAAGTCAATAGGAAATGTGATGTTCACTTCCCTGGGAGCAAAAGCAGGTCCAACAGGTAAAATTTTCTGTAGAGCCTGCTGCCTCCCTCTGTCTTCCAGTGAGACAGACTCACAAACTACTTTTAAGGACTTTGCAAAGTTTCATGGCTGGGTACCAGCCCTACTCCCAGGGCACTGCTGGAAGCCAACATCCAAGAAGCCCAGGTTTCACAGCAATCGGGTGCTCACCCTTGACTCTGGGAATTTCTTACCATCACCAGAACCATTGCAAAACAGAAATGGAAGAGCAGAATGTATTTGCAAGCAACAGCAAACTTGTTTCTTCCATAACCAGAACAGGTCATGAATTTCTTAATGAAGCATATTCCCATCAGCGAATGTTGATCTGAGGCATCTTAAAGGTTTTGTAGATGTGTGCATGCAGACTCCAGAGAAAATGAATTTAGAAAAAAAGAGACATTCAGAGTCCCACCCTTTATCTTCTCCATCAAAACCTCCTAGCAACTTTTTTTTTTTTTTTTGCATTTCATAAAAGCCTGAAGATTCATGTGATTTTATTCCTTTAAACAGTGCAAGAGAAGTTAAAGTTGAAACAAAGGGCCTAGTTGACCAACAAAAATTGGGTTTTCTTAAAAAAAAATCGATCTGGAAGGAATTTTTACATTCTGTTCCAATGAGGACAAAAGAAAATTTGGAGGGGGGTGGGAAGGAAGTTGCCAGATTTGTCTGAACAGATGTGAAAGTCCTGGTGGCTCTTGGTCACTATAAGGACCAAGGAAAAGGAATAGAATGACAAGAGGTGAACTGAAAGAAACAAGTGGCATTTCAGGGTCCTTGGCTCCCTCATCCTGTGCAACCCCCATTTACATTCCTATTTAACCCCCCTCTCGACCAGAAAACTCAAACCCAAAGCCATGACCGCAGCGATATAGTCAGGAAACGGAAGGGAATTGCCTCATCGGTTTTGTCCGCAGTGCAGTCTTCAAACTTTCGATTGTTTTGTTTCTCTCATCCTCATCTTCTTTTTCCAGGGCGATCAGTGATTTTCTCTGCAAAAGGAGAAAGGCAGATGTGAGAGGGGAGGTTTCCCTGCGAAACATGTGCCCAAGGAGTGGGAGCACCCGCCACCTGTCCTGCCAAGCCACGGGGACACAGCTGGGACCCTAAACTGACTCTGGAAGTCCAGAAATCCAGATCCTTATGGCAATTGCAGGACTTGGGAAAAGGAGCAGTGAGGCAAAACCCTTTGTGGTCTGCAAGGAGATGGCCTAGACTGGGGACAACAGGATGAACCTGTTGCTTTAGCCCAAAGACGCTGCCTGCAAGCACCCACACAACTTGCTAGCACGTGTAAAATTAAGCTGTGAGTGTTTGGGGCACTGCAAGTCAGTGACACTGCAAACCCACATGGGCTTTGCCCAGTGGAACAGTGGAGCAGTGCTGCTGACCACCTTGCACCTTCCTGGCCACTTGGGTTTTGTTTCAAAGCAGCAGGAAAAAAAACCATTGTCTGATGCTGAGTGAAGCTGCAGGAACCTCTTCCTCAAAGCAGTCATCAACCACCAGCAAGCTCTGACAAGATGCTGGACTTCACCGCCCCGAGACAACTGGGACAGCTGGATCACCACCTCAAGAGGACACAGTTAGCATTGTCCTGCATGATTATTAAGTTCCAGAGTTAATGCCCTGCAGGTAGGAGCGGCATCACCCCAACCTGCTGACCTGAAACTCATCTAGACAAGCCCATGTTGGAGGATGCTCGTGACTGTCCCCCTGCAACCCTCAGACTCAGAGGAGAGAGAGGGGAAGGCTGCAATTCAGGCAGAGAGCATCCCAACTCATGGGCTCTGGATGTAAATCCTGGCATGTCCCCTACAGCCCTCCAGGAAACACACCTTGTAAAACAAAGAGGTAAATAAGTGCATCACAGTATCCCATAAGAAAGCGTCTGGCTGAACCCTGCCCAGAGATGCTGCAGGTGACAAGAATTCTGATGTTTCCAGAGGACAATCCCAGGGCTGGAGGGGTCTGTGAGGATGCAGGGGGCTGAGCAAACACTGACTGGGGGTTTACAAAGGGAAGGTGATAAATTGGGGCAGGGGAGAAGGAGGGTTCCTTTAGCCTCTCCTGGTACACATGCATCCCAACAGGCACCCATGTGCCACTGCAAAGGAGCTGAGGGGATGTCACACAGCCTGGAGGGGATGGGATGCTGCATCCACGCTTGGCATCAGCCAGGTGGGTCCTGCTAACCCTGTCACTCTCAGGACTTCCAGTGCAACCCACCAGTGTCCACATGGGCTGGGGACTGGCTGTGTGCACGGGATGCCCTTTGCATCTCCCACGCCGAATTGTGCTATCCAGCTGGTGCTGGGGGCACCTGACTCCTGCAGCTCTACCTGGGTACCACGGCTGCCTGCAGCCCCGGGCCCACACAGGGTACGGCTTGATCACCCCAACTCATGCAACCAAGGCTACAGCTGAAGCAACACCCGGGGTGCTTTCTACACCATCTGATGATGCTGGGCCCTCCGAGGTGTCAGGGTGAGCCCTGGAGCACCAACTGAGGCTAAGCCAAAAGATAGAAAAAGGGACCAAGCAGATACAAGGAGCTGCGCTGAACTGTGCGTTTAACCCAGCTCCTCTTCAGCAGTGTGTCAGGGAGGCCAAAGCCACCCTCCAGGTATCTGGCAGGCTTTGACCACAAGCTCTGCCTGGCTGGCAGCCCATGGCCAGCCCCGTCTGTCCCTGTGTTCCCAGAGGGGAGCAGCACAACCTCCTGGCTCGCAGACCCCCTGTTCACCCCTCTGTACCTGTTCCTCCACCCAGCCCCACCTTCCCTGTCACTGTGACAGCAGGGCAAAGGTGGGGCATGGGGGAAAGAAAAAATATTTTATTTTTAGTTTTCCACACTGCTCCCATTCCTAGAGCAGCGATCATGAACGTCAGCATCTTCAGCCTCTGAAAGTTGGATGAAGGGACTCTGAACTGTGCAGCCTTGAGGGAGTATTTCCTACAGAAAAGAGCACTATTTCTGTCTCACCTGGAAAGATGTCAACAAGAAAGTATGTAATAAAATTACATCTAAGCCCACTGGCAGGTTACAGGGGGGCACCCAGAGCCACGGCAGCTCCACTGACCCTTGTGGGATGCACAGCCTGCAGTGTTGCGTTTCGCCACGGCCACCCAGTGCAGAAGGGTGTCAAGACTGCACAAGGCAGCACTGTGCAAACGGGGTCTTTACAGCCTGGTGGCTTTTTACTGAAAGCTGCTGTTTGCCATCTGCCTGGCAGCCTCCCAGCCTGGGGCGAGCTGAAATGCCCTGTGTGCCGTAAAGAACATCTCCATTTTGCAGCTGTATCTGTTGGTCTAACAGGTGATATTGCCTCTATAAACAACACTCGTCCTCTTGGGCACAACGCTGGCTGTGCCACCGATGGTCACCACTGTGCTGCTGCCCCATACAGGGTTCATAAACACCCACCAAAGCACTGGGGAAATACTCACAGCAGCCATCGAATTCAGCTGATCGATATAGAACTCCGGCCAGCTGGTGGCTCCTTTATTTTCTTCCTGGTCCTGGAGGGGGGGGGAAAGGTTAAACAAAGAAGCAGATTAGTAGAAACAGCATTAACATCCCCTGCCCTTCATGACCAACCACATCTGAAGCACCCTTGAGCTCTTGCATTACTTGATATCAATATAAGCATGACTTTCTGCATTCTTAGCTCACCACCGACAGCTCCAGCTATGGGAACATTACCTAATTTATTGAACTAGCATACTTTATATATGATCTATGTTACACCATCTGTCTGTGACCAAACTCTGCCTGAATGATACCGCATCAGTCTTCTGGTTATCAGCTTCAGAGAAACCACATCAAAATTTTAAATCCAGATTTCTCTTGTATCCACTCTACAGTGCCTTTGAAGTTCTGGCCGCACAGCCTTGATGAATGTGCTTTGGGGTAAAAAAAAAAGTCTCTTAAAAGTAATGAAGAATGAACAAATGTGACACGAACTAGGGTCCACTCTTGGAGCAGTACTATGACTTACCAGTATCGTAAGAGAGACTCCAGGCACAACAGACAACTACTCTTGGGGCTTCCTTAGTTGTTAGAAGGGAATATGCACCTGGCAATATTCCCTGTTAAAGGATGTCACCCATGTGCCCATGTTTTGTGACACTGAACGATGCACAGCCTACAATGCCCTGCATCTGGTGGGACTCACAACGGGTTTTCAGGTTTTACCATGTTCTTGTAGGACATGACTGAAGGACCTCTGAGCCCAGCTCAGATAAATAACACTACGTGTCCCCAGGGAGGGAAGGAATATTTCAAAATCAACCCTTCCCCCCACTATATTTTCTTAAAAACTGCTATCAAAAGAAGAGAAAGTATTCACAGCAGAAATGCCACACAGGTGTAGGCTGGAGTCCGCTGATACTATGCAAATCCCAGACATCTTCCCTCAGTAACTACATTCAGTTCACAGCCCGACTCACTGCGTGGCTTTGCCCCCTCCCTAACTTTTAAGAAATGTTTGCAAAGGTCATCCTACACCGCAGCTGCCTGCGATGGTGGGAGCTGGATGACCTGCTCTCCTGCCCCCACGTCTGTGCACGCAGACAGCTATGGATCCTCCAGCTGATTTCAGCAAGCCCAAGAAGCAGAGTCCCAAATATTTACTGTGGTTCAAGAGCCATATGTGGGAGATGTTTGTGCATCCAAACTTCCCAAGCTGCATCTTGCCAAGATGAGAACATCTCGCCAAGATGAGAACAGAGTCAGTGATAGGTAATTTGGACAGGACTCAGTTTCCCTACAGGCAGCGCAGCTCATCCCTGCAGACCTGACCCTTCACCATGCCTGGCTCCAGGGTAGGGACAAAAGAAGTTTGAGGGCAACAAGGGACCTGGCAACCCCTGCCCTCTGCGTTAATACTTTCAGTTGTTCTCACTCCCTTCTCTTGCAAGAGCAAAGCTTTTGAATGAAACACTTGATTTGCCTACCCTCCACATTTTTTATTATTTTTTTTTTTACCCAAGGCAGCAGAGAGCAAGAATTTTTCTGAGATGTTAGAAGAACAACAACCCCCCCCCCCCGTCCTACCTATGCTAGTGCCAAACCTAATAAACCTGAAGAAGGTTCCACCGCCTGCCTCCGCATGTATGGAGGACCATTCATAGTCATGCTCCGACAATTAGTTTTTGCCAGCAACAAATCAAGCTGTCCCCATCCTGTCCAAATAGTACTTAAAAAAATAGAAATGCTCATCTGCTGGCCAAGCATGCAACACACAGCCTGATAGGGAGAGACAGGGATGCCTTTGGTCTTCTTGCAGCCAGGAAGAACGGGATGTGCTGGCTTCTCTCCGCTTCCCCTCTTGCAAAAATTCACCTCCAGCAAAGGCAAAAGGATGTAGGGGCACAGACCTTTTGCCGTCTGCTGGCAAATGGACTCAGTGAAGCAATCCTCTCCAAATAACCCAGCGACCATCTGGCTGTCCATCCTGCCACATTTCTGGCCACGTCTGGGACCATGTGCAGGGACTGTCACCTGCCAGCATCAAGTCTGGCCACCTGAGGCCATGGCCAGGGGGAGGATTCTGCCATGGTGGGGAAAACCCAATGCTTTCCCAAGGGGTTGAGAAGAGGACACCTGCTTGCAGCTGCCTGGTCGGTCGGAGCTTCCTACCACCGGACTGTGCAGAGAAACACCCGCCATGCCTGCAGGACTCCTGGCAGCCAGCGTGTCACACACAGCCTACCAAAAGACATCCAGGTTGTCAGAAAGATGCTTAGGAGGACAGAGAAAGTGTCAGGGAGCTTGAAAAACAAAGGTGTAATTTATATTATATACACATATATATGTGTATACACAAAGGTGTATATATATATAAATATATATTTATATTTTCCTGTAATGGAAAGGCACAAATTATACCACCACCCCCCACAGAGCCAAAGGAAGGTCTGCTTCTCTTGTGCGTGGTGGGAAAAGCAAACCATCATATTTTGCAAAGTATTTGTCACCCCAGGGAAACACACGTCATTTCTACAACCTATGGGTTAGAGCCATCAGTTTAACAACCCAGCTGTGATCACCAACCCCCTAGAGCGAGGTGGAAGCAGGATACTGCCCGTGGCCAACCACCACAGGGACATGGGGATGTGAGGTCAGCCTGCACCGCAGGTTCAATCTGCGAAGCATCTCTTGCATTATTTTCCTGCAGCCAAAGGGCAGTTTCTTGGTGCTAGCTCTATTCAGTGCCACCCACCCATCCTGCGGAATGACCCCACGGTCTCTCAGCAGTGCCAAGCAGCTGGGGTGAGGCTCAGGCCACCTTCCTGCTCAGTGACAATCCTGTCTGGCACAGGCAGCCAGATATCTCTGGCTTCTCAGCTCACATCACATGCTTTCCTAAAGGACACTCATCTCCTGTGTGCAAAAGCGAACCCCTCCTGGGCACATACAGCCAGACAGTGTGCTGTCTATATGCACCAGAAACAGGAGGGAGCATGTACGTGTGGTGAAGACACTGAAGAAGGTGGCAGGGATGCTGGGGAACCATGGGCCCTGTGCCTGTCTGCCAACCCACCCTGCTGAGCCATCCTATGCTCTGCTGCAGGAAGGCTCTGCGTAAACCCTGCAGGCAAAGATTTTGCTTCTCCCAGCTTTCCCACCTTGCTTTAGAGGCTGGCACACAAACAGTGCCCCGGGGCATGGCAGAGCTGGTACACCCACATGTGCCTTGAACACGGTCCAAAAAGGGACCAGCTCCTGTCCCCTCTTGCAGACATCACTGCAAGTCCTCCCCACCACACCAGGGTACTACCAGCACCTCTTAGAAAGAACATCCCTCTCCCACCAGTGGTCCCAGCAACAACACCAAATGGGAAGGGTGGCAAAGTCTGCACTACAGCACAGCACCAAGAAGTGTTCAGATGCACCCAGCCAGGAGCTTGGGCAGGGAGTGAGATCTGTGCTGAGGAATGGGGTAGGAAGGTGGGGGGGCGGGGGCACCTTATCCCGTATCTCAGGACCTTCCCATGTGATGTGAACACCTGCAAGGCAGGCAGGGATCCAGACCTGCTGCTCATTTAGGGCTGAAAAGAAGCAGTGGAGCAAAAAAATACAGGTCTCCGGGGGGCGGAGGGGAGACTGAACAACAAAATTGGCTAAACTGCTCATTTATAATTAACATGCTGCATTATAAATATTTCCCTTTGCTCAGCTCCCTCAGGCTCTTACATTTCCTCCCTGAAACCCCCAATTTAAAGAGCGGTCTCAATTAAGTGCAGCAGAACCTCATTAATTCAGATGAGCAGCCAGGCAGGCTCGTCAGAAAGCAGCTTCCCAGGCGAAGGGGAACTGCACAATAAAGCAGGCAAAGATCAGGGCACAGGCTTCTCTCGGCTCGCTGCAGGACATTGCTCAGTGGTAATTATTGTAGCTAATGGTCTACAGCACACTGATAAGTGTCCTTTAGTGCATTTGGTGGCAGTAAAGAAATCTCCCGGCTAAAGTGACAAGCCCGGAGGGAAGTGACTCACAAGGCTTTGCTCAGAGCCAGGAGGAGGGAGGAACCTCTCTGGGCATCACAGTTTGAAAGGGTGAATTTGTAAGATAGTTTCCCAGCACCCAGGGTGGGTTTTGGGGATGTGAGTTTTGCAGCCTGCCTTTGGTGAAGGACGCCCAGGCGGAGAGCTCAGCACTGCTAACATCAGCTCTCCAGGATGCTCCATTGCATGCTGCCCAGCTGGCACTGGGGAAAAGAACATCTCCTAGTTTCTTCTCCTCTGGGCTGCGTTTAGGTCTTTGCTGTGTTTGCTCTCAAGAAGCATATAAGTGAGGGCTGATCTGAACCCTGCTGACAGCCTAGTGCTGTGCTGCAGCTTACTACGAGCTGCTCTTTTAGAGGCAGCCCGATGGGTGTAATTGCCCAGCGCCCTTCTCATCTGTAACATTTGCATCATCCCTCACTGTCCTCTGGGAAGTGGCCCTGATGTGCCACCACACGTGCTCTACTATAAAAATTAGGAAATGCCAAAGTTAAGCAGCCAAGGGCAATCTCAGCCCTGTGCCCCACTTTGTTCCCACACGCTCACCCCAACACCCACTGCTTCCTTCCAGGGACCAGGCAAAAATACAGATTGTATCAGCTGCAGCCCTGGTGTTGCTGTGCCCTCTCCTTGCCTCCACTGCACTCCCACCCCTGGGTTCCATGTGCAGGGCTGATGGATGCTGCCACTTGGCTGTTTCACACTGTGGTGGTGGGATGTTGTGGTGTGAACCCCACGAACAAACTCCATCCCCTCCGTCCCCTCTGGGTGCCATGAGGAAAGCAGTGCCCAGACAAGACACCTCATCAGCGGAAGCTTTTCCAAGCAAAGGTCACTGATCTGCCAGCTCCAGCTATCCCTTCGTGCTTCCTGGGGAGATTTCACACGCCCCAGCTCTGCCACCTCTTGGCTGCAAGCCTGACACTTCCACAGCCCCTGTGCCTCCCCCTCGGGGTGTCAGGAGCTCCCACAGCCAGACCGCCCTTGCTCTTCCCAGTGACCACCCTTAGGACACTGGGCAGCAGCACAGAGGAGGTGGCGGCTCAGAAGCAGTTTGCAGGCCAGTCTCGGTCCCATTTGGGCACCGTTATTTACACCTTGAAGATGCACCTCCACGAGATCCTGCTCCTCTGACCTGCAGGAACACAGCTGCTGGGAGCAATGCATCCTCCTCCTCAAAGCGTATCGCCATGGCAGTGGGGAGAAAGACACCTGGGAAGCTCCTCAGTACTTTGATAGGGCTGCTGTACTTCCAAATCAAGCTTCTGACAACACCTTTCGGATTCCAAGCCTGCAGGCAAAGTCTCCATCTGATCCGGCAGCCTCTGGCAGTCCCTTCCCAGGCTTGCAGCCCATCATGATGGTGATGGACCTGGAGGTGCCCCAGGGTAAGTAAGCCCTGAGGGTAGCTGTCCAGGTTCCTCATCCATCTGATGTCCAGCACACCAGGTTAGATCCTTCAGAGTGAAACCAAGTCAGAAGGAAAGGGCTGGCTTGCAGCAGCCAGCTCCAAGGAAACCCTAGAGAGCCTTTCAGCTACAACACTTGTGACTTTGATGGTTCATCTCCCTCTTTGTGCACCTGCAAAGTTGGTCTGCCCCAGGAGAACTTTACACTAGGAAAGTCATGGCACGGGGTTAAAAAAAATTCTCTTCAGTCAGCACCTGCTGCAAAACCAAAAGCACCTCCCTTCATTTTTATGCATCCTCCTGATTGCATTTTTATTTTGCACAGTGTTCCCCATCCCTCCTTGCTGTTCCATAACAGTGGAACAAGGGAGAGCTGGCAGCAGCTGGCAGCCTGCTGCGTTTCAGCAATCCCCCATCCCTGCCTGCTGGGATGATCCACCAGGATGCTGTTTGGAAAGTCAAAAAAGAAGCAGACAGTGCCATGGATGGGTTTTAAAGCTGACGGGTCTGCAGCCTGCATGAGAAACTTAAAACCAGCCCAGTTCCACCAACACAGCTGAGCCTTTGCCAGGAGTACACTGGTGGAGGTTTCGGCCCACCATAGCCCTCCAGGTCTTCCTTATCCCTCCAGCCACTTGGCTTGCCCCTGTATCCCTGCAACAAAACCTAAATGATGCAACTAAAGCCGCTTCCCCGTGGAGCGAGGCTGCAAAGGGCTGTAATTTCATCAGATTCTCCCTGAGTTGGGATATCAGAGTCTAAACCCAGACCACTCCTTTTTTCCACATGCTAACACTTCCTATACCCTCTCCTCTACAAATACACACATGTCCTTGTACGCTTTTCCCAGGGTTTAAAAATTATGCTCCCCATAAGCAAATACAGCATGACCAGATGCCTTTCATAGTTAGCTGGTTCATTGCTTGAAAAGCTTCACTTTAAAATCCAAAAAGATTGCTAACAGATGCACTTTTTGGCCAGAGAGGGAGAAAAACCTCGCTTAAACAAAAGTGTGTTGTGATTGGAACTAAAAAGGGAATTACCTTTAAAGATAAAAACTATAAACATTTCCTATTGAAAAATACCCCCAGCCATGCAAACAGCCCGTTTCTCTCAGTCAGCCTGAGAAAATGACACCAGAGATGATATTTCAACCTGCTGCTGCAATAACGGCAGGTCTATCTGGATGATCAGGGGCTATGAAATGCTTCTCATTCATCCCAAGTGACCTAGGAGCACAGCAAAACAGAGAGTTGTTTTTTTCCTCCTCCCCTTGCATGCCATCTTTGTCAGCTTTTGCTCTTAGTTCTGCTGCTATAGAAAAAGAAAAAAAAAGAAAAAAAACCCTGATGTTTTTTACTTGGAGGAAATCGCAACACAAGCCCTGTGAACAAGCTGCAGGATAGAGCAGAACAAGTGGAAAAGCGAGCTGGAAAGCAAAGCTCTTGGAGGGAGTGGGTGGAAGGCACAGTTTTAGGGGAAAGAGGCTGTCTGGCTGGGAAATACAGTATTATCTGAGAGCCATCACTCGTTTCCCTATTTATCACATCTTTCCCTATTCTCCCCTGCAAAAGCACCACTGCTCCTTCTCCTAATGCGAAGGGATCCTGGCTTTATATCTATGTCTGAGGAAATTTTAGATGCAAGTTTTGCTTACAGGGGACAGCTTGAGACTGCTGAGAGCTATGCACCCAGCATTAGCAATGCCAACAGGTTTTCAACACAAGCTTAAGAGTGCAGGATCACTTGGCATCCCTGCAGGTCATTTTTCCCCTGCCCTGCCTTTACAGATGCTCAGAGAGGTCAGCCAAATTGAAAGGGAGGGGGGCAGAGCCAGACCCTACATTCGTGTGAGCTGGTTTTTGCTGCCAATCCCTTCCACCTGGTTATTTATGCTCAGCTTCTGCCTGAACACCCCTACATCCACCCATATTTTGAGGCTCATAAAACCACCCTGCAAGCTGCTTTAATAGCTTGACATTTATGTACATTGGCTGGCAGGAGCCAAACCTCCTGCAATTAAGAGGTGCTGCAGACTAAGCGCAAAGTGTTAATTATTAACTCCCTTGAAGCGTGGCCTCCTGAGAGAGGCCATCCTGAGTCACCCTCTCCCACTGAAGCAAACCCTCAGCCAGAGAAACTGTAAAGCTGGAAACCCTCCTGCTTCCTCCCTGTGCTTCCGAGCAATATCCTCTCCTGTAAAGCGGGGCCAGCAGGGAGTCAAATATTTTGCGATGAGGTATGAAACGAGTCATCATCCAGAAATACCACTTCTAAAAGCAGGTTTCATCCCGCCGCTAATGCATCTCCACCTTTGCATTTCCTTGCTTCATTACAGCCATAGAGGAGGCTGACGACTTCAAAGGTCTCTCCAGTAATCTCTAAATCTCTCTCCTGACCCAAGTGCTGCACGACTGCTGGATTTGACGCAGACTTCAGTTCCCACTTGAGTTGCTGCCAACAGACTTGCCAACCCCCATCAAGAGAAGCTTTTTATCTTTCTGCTACACTGCCCCGAGCATCACAGGTGATGCAGGTGGGATGGGACCGTGAGGAGTTCATCTAGTGCAACCCCCTGCTCTGAGCAGGGTCAGGGCTGGGATCAGCCTCAGAGTCTCCATGGATGGAGGAGAATCAGGGAGGACAAAACCTCTGCCCTACCGAGCTGGTACTGTGGGCTGGGATAAAACCAGCTGCTTGCAGGGTAGAGAAATGAGGACACGGGGCTGCAGGCCAAGGGGAAATATGCCAGGGAAGGAAATATGCCTGGGGAATAGCTGGTTTCCCCTTATTTCCTCTCAATGAGCACTGCCAAGGCCAGGTGCTGCCAGGTCCCCTTCCAGGACAACTCAGCACAACAAAATGTCTCATTTTGGTCACCTTCTACCAAATCTTGCCCATCATGGGAATATGTAAAGCATGCAACAACTGGGATGGACTCTGGAGAGCCGAGTACGGTGAACAACACCAACAGCAAAGCAGAAGCACCAGACACGGCACACAGCAGCAGGGAATGTGCTGAAAGGACAGATATTCAGATGCCTTCTGCGCTGCACACACCTTTGCCGTTGATGGAGGCAGGGGAGTGTGCTGGGTGCATGGGCTATGGCCACAGTGCAAGGTACTTTGGAGCCCAGCAAAGCTGGTTTTTGAGGACAACCCCAGGAGAAGGCTGGGCAGAGTTTCTGTCCTCATGCTGCTTTTTTGAGGTGGAGCTTGTTACAACTGGTCTCTGCGATTGCAGCCGGGAGCACTGCAACCCACAGGAAAATGGGGAAAATGCTAAAAAAATAGGAATGCCGCAAACCAGGGCTTTCGGACTCAAAGTCTGACTGAAGTCACCTGACTCAACAATCTGTTTCCAACAGGAGCCAGAACTGGCAGCAGAGGAAAGAACAAAAACTGCTCAGGGGACAATGTTAGATCCTTCGTAAGTCAGGCAGCTGCCTGCGGCTGATGTCCACCTTTGCCAGCCCCCTGAGACTGACCAGGTGAAACTGGGTGTTACCAGCATCTCAGGCAACACCTTGCTATTAAACACAGGCAGGCCAAAGGGGGTGGGTGCATCCTGGACTTCCCAAATCACTGCCACTCAGACTGCAGCCAAGGACGGGAGGTAGGACCCCTGCCCTGTCTCAGCTCCACTGCCCTGGTCAAAAACCAGCCACTGGCTCTCAGCTCTCCCCCTCCTTCATGCCAGGCTAGCACCCAAGTGACTTGTCCTCATAAAAACACAGGTCTCACGTAGGTAAGGTTTACCATGAGCTGCTGGGAAAGCCACTGACATTTCTACTGCCTGTTGGTCCTCATCACACAGGAGCAGAACTGCCTAGAGCCTGCCACGCATAGAGGCATGTTCTCCAGACCACATGATTCCCGATCTCCTCCACTGCCAGAGCCTCCATTGATACGGTCTCACTCATTTTTAATTAAAAAGCAGGAGAAAAACATTCACCTCAACCAGCACATCTCCTTCAGAACAAGCAGTGGCATGAATGCTCTGCAGCTCACTGGGACAGCATCACAAGTAGGGAAGCAGCAGTTGAGAGCAGCCAGAGAAACAAGGACCAGAACAGAACAGCAGCCAGGACCCAGCCTTGGACGGGCACCTGCTCCAAGGACCTCTGAGGATGCTATGGGATGCTCCTGTGGCTCTTTTCTTCAACACTCCCTGGCAGCAGGGAGTTTCTCAGCATGTTTTTTTAAAAACTGTAAGCACAAGGAGGTGCTGGAATGGGCAAGAGGCACCATCAGCTCCATCTAAAACCTTCCTCAGGAGATTAGATAGCATGTAATCTCCAGTCACAATAATAATTATGTGGCCTTGCTTGATTTAAGTCTCTGTTGTCTCTCCTTATCCAGATGCACCGGGGCACGGCTTCGCTTATCCGACAGGCAGTGATGAGTGAGCATCCCCTGCCTGTTTTCTTGTTGATTCAGACCAGCGCCTGTAATTTGTTAACATCTCTTCTCCCTTCTGATTTAAATCTCAGGCATGGCAGGCCTCTGTCTAACAATAATACAGGGATTTCAGGGGTATTTATGAGAGGCTTAAAACTTAATCCTACATGAGCAAGGTAAGCCTCCTCTTGGCCTAAAACGTGGCTGGAAAATCTGGTGCCATTGCTACAGCGGGAGAAAAGAGGCATTAATGGCAGCGAGGGCCTTTGCAGCGGGGCTGGGCGACCGCCCGCACTGCTGAGCCAGCTCCCGCAGCCAGGTTAGGGGGTGCAGTGGGGAATGGGGAACTGAATCACCAAATGTTTGGGCTGGAAAGGACCTTTAAAAGTCATCTACTCCAATGCCCTGCAATAAGCAGGGACATTTTCAACTAGATCAGGTTGCTCAGAGCCCCGTCCAACCTGACCTTGAATGTTTCCAGGGATGGGTAAAAGGAAAAATGCCCCTTCTGGGCAAGCTGCTCCAGTGTTTCGCCACCCTCATTGTAAAATCATGTCTTCTTTATATCTAGTCTAAATCTATCCTCTTTTAGTTTAAAACCATTACCCCTTGTTCTCTCACAAGAGGCCCTACTAAAAAGTCTGTCCCCATTTTTTCTTATAAGCCCCCTTTAAGTGCTGAAAGGCTGCAACAAGATCTTCCTGGAGCATTCCCTCCTTCAGGCTGAAGACCCCAACTCTCTCAGCCTGTCCTCATAGGAGAGGTGCTCCAGACCTCTGATCATCTTTGTCCCCTCCTCTGGACCCACTCCAAGAAGTCCATGATCACAACGAGGGATGTTTCACTCACAGACCTCGGTGCCCTTCCATTTGCTTCTGAAACTGAGGATTTTTGCCCCATTTCTTCCCACAGTGTTATGTCCTGCGGGATCTCTGCTTTGGCCAAAGCTGGGAGGGAAAATGAATCCCAGCACAGATCACTGGGATAACTCCTGTGCCAACATACAGAGGCAAAAATGTTCAGTTCACCAGGGAAAGAAGAGTTATTTTGGCCACCTTGCAGGCTGGCCAGCCTGCCAAACCTTGCACCACTTGGGCTGCCCACTCTCAGAAGTAGAAGCAAATGAACCAAGGGAGAAAGGTGGCAAGACAGTCTGCTCCATCCCAGATGGGCCGTGAGAGCCAGCACCAGCACCACTGCATGCTGCAACTATGAACCTGCCCATAGGCACCACAGGCTTTGGCCACCTGGGCACTGATTTACTGGCAGAAATATAAACAAACCTCAATTTTTGACCTCTCTCTAAAGGGTGATGCAAGCAAGCTCAGACATCAGTACATCTCAGCATTGGGAAGATGTCCTTGCATGTTTCCAGCTTAAGGAATGTGGCCACGAGGGCAGCATCACAGCGTGGACACATCACACCAGGAGCTTGGCAGACAGATCAGTGACTTGCACCAACCCTCATCTCTTCACAGCAGTACCTCAGTTACACCCATGAGCCCAGAGCCCTTCACTGCCCCAGGGGTGACACAGCTTCACCCTAAAAGCAAGTTCTGCACTGCTGGGCCAAATCTCTTGCAGGCTGCCCTGCGGGTGCACGGCTTCCCCAGCAGCACTTTCCATTTGTGCAGGTCCCCAGGAAAAGCCTGTGGGAGGACAAAAAAAAAATGCCCAAGCCTGCTTCATGGCAGCAAACTGGAAACCCAGCAGCGAGAAAGGCTTTTGGGCTGGCTGTAATTGGGCCCCCAGACATCAGAGCAGAGCCACGACAGACGGTGACTGGAGCAGTCCCTTGCCACCACAATGCCAGCCTCAGTGGTCACGGAGCTCCACGTGGCCCTGCTTGTGCTGGCACAGATGAGAACAGGGTGGGGGACACCTGGGCAGAGCGTGGAGACACCTCCAGCCTGAATTGGCTCAGGAGGTGGGGCTCCGCATTTTGGAGACTGAAGACTTTGCTCCCCCAGGGCCACTCTGGGGAACAGATGTGTTCCTGCGACACCCCAAATACCACTCGGCATCCCAAGAGAGCTGGTCCCTCCCCACATGTCCTCCCCCCCCTGCACGGGAGGGGAGGGGCTCAGTCCCCGACCACAGTGCAGTGAGTCTCTTACTTTCTTCTTGCTGCAGTAGATCTGCCACTTCTTCTCTGCTGGCAGCGCGAACATGGCCTCTCTGTGCTTGTCTGTGAGGTCAAGTTCATCCTGGAAAAGGAAAAAAAACCACAAAATATGCAACATAAGTACTGAAATGGGTGATGGCACAGATACACCCCCCCAGATAAGCAGTGTAAATCAATGTGGGGCCACATCACAGTACAGCAGTGGTCCCGCAGCATTGCCCTGTGACTATCAGTTTGTCAGGGTAACGATGCTAATTGTCATCCTGCTGTTGCTGACCTCCCCCTGACTTCTGGGCTACAGCCAGCTGCTGGGCAGTCAGGGCTGCAACCCTCCCTGCCTTGTTCCTCCTGGACACTGCCTTCATCGCTTTTAAAGGCAGCAAGTTTTTAGAAAGGACATCCATGAAGCCATTACAGTTGCCCACAAGATAGCCTCGCACAGAGGACTGAGAGCTCCAGATGATGGACCGCATCCAAGATGTGTAATGAAGAACAATTCAAATACGACCTTTCTTTTTTACTGCCACAGATAATTGCTTCACTGAGCACCTTGAGTGGTCCAACGCATTTCTATAACTGACACCCTCCTATCATTGAAAACTGACTGTTTTTGGCTTTTGGTTTGTTTTCCTGTAACTAAAAATAGAAAGCTTTTTTCCTAGTATCTACAGTTCATAAAAAGGTACAGCTCTCCATCAAAACTGGACTACATATTGCCTGGCAGAGATAAAGCTGTTTACTGACTGAAACCTTTATTGGTTTATCTGATGTTATTTTAAAGGACACATCCATTTTCGACTTAGAGGCTCAGTTAGCAGCGTGCCCTCCATCGGGATGCCCAAGTATTATCAAAGCCTCGTTGCTTCCTGGTGCTAGATGTAGGTCAAAGCTTTTATCAGACAACTAAATAAAACATTCAGGCAGGGCTGGGAGGCTCGTTGCTAAAGCCAACATTGATCTTACAACCATGGATGTCTCTTAAAATCACTACCACTGATGACAATCCTTGTGCTGGAGGGGTGTTGGTGCAGCAGTGGGAGCGCTAGAGAAGCCGCAGAAGGTCACAGGAGAGCCCTGCCATGGCCTCCAGCCAACTCAATGCATCCCATCCAGCCAGTAGATTTAAGTAAGACGATCCCTATTAAAAATTACAAATTTTAATTACAATAATTACAAATTATTAGAAATTAAAAAAAAAGATACTACACAAAAACTCATTGAAGTTTCCCTGAATAATAACACTTCTCAACTGAAGCTGCTAGTCCCTAGTACCCCAATCAAAGGTAAAAGCCCCATCTGGTGAAGGCTTAGCAAGATGTCTATGGGGAAAGATGGGTCCCTGCATCAGCAAGCCTGCAGGCCACAAAGAAATTCAGTGGATCTGATTAAAGTTCGTATTGCACCCAGCATCCAAGGAAGGGAGGCTTCAGCTATGTTGCAACCCAAAGCCAAGCACCCTCCAGCATAACACGCAGCGCATGGAGGGCTGCCGACAGTCCTGAACGTATCGCAAAGGGTTATACATCCACTTCAGGTATTGACTTCACTTCCCGATGAAAGTAGTCCTCAAAGGGAAGGCGTTGTGGAGCTTTTTCTGTTACGTATGCATGGGGAAGCTTTGCCTCTTCCTTGACTTCTCCCTCCCTGTATCGACTGACTTTTAAAACCAACATGCTGCACAGAGCTGATGTTGGTGGAGCCCTGGGAGCAGACTTGCACGACACCCTTGCAACAGAAATAAACATGCTGCCACAACAGAGACTTGGAAAAAAGGGAGGGCTCAGACAGCCCAAGCCCAGTTTGAGACACCTCCTCCTGCACCCAGGGAAGAGGGCCTGGCTTAGGGACTCCTCCAACAAGTGCCACTTTCAAACCTCCCGATGTCCTTGCAATATGGGAGGTCAGGGATTCATATCCAGCACAGATCTCCTTCCCAGCCTTGGGCAAACCTCATCACCTTTCCATGCCTCAAAACCAAAACTGCCCTCAATGTCCTTTGCTGTTGCCTCCGCAGGCTATGAGCCTGTCAGCCACCTAAGCTCTGCTTCAGCCCCACTTCTGCATGCCTAAAGGCAGCCAACAGAATGACACAGGGACCCGGCTGAAACTCAGCTCACTGGAAAAGTACATCTAGGAGAGGATGAGGGTCCTCTGATGAATATTTACCTCTGTGGTGAGGGTTTGAGTAGGCGCAGGAAAGTGTTTCCACTGTGAACCTGCTTCCCTGCCATGTGAATCTGGGATTCAGGCATGAAAGCACCAGCCACGCACATCCGTACTTAGGTCCTTAGAAAAATATTTATCAAAACTTTCAAAATACCCATACCCTAAAAATACAACTTGTGCAAACACAAAGATTTATTAACCAAGAAAAATAATTCTAAACTGAGCTGAAGCCTAAGTGGGAGCAAGAAGGGACAAAGCAGAAGAACATATTAGGTGCTGGTACATGACAATGTGCGAACGCATCCATAAAAGGTGCAGAAACGCTTCTGCATCTCACACAGCACGTTTCATTGTGCCCTGGCTTCAACATATTCAGTCATCGCAGCCCTGCATCACTCAGCAACACCTACATAATGACATCTTGCAGGATGCTTGGGAGAGGTGTTTAAATAAACACTTTGTGGCACCTGGTGAATATGAAAATCCTCATAATCAAACAGAGACTAACGACTGTTACTCCAAACTGTAAAGTGACTTAGCCATGATGAGTAAGGTCTTTGCTGATTTTACGTGCATGGGTATTCCTGCACCCACTTCCAGCCTTTCACTTATGCTCACTAATGGGTGTCTCAGTCCTCCATGGCTCCAAGCAGGCTGCTCAGAAACTGCCCTACAAACTCAGACAGATTGAGAGGACAGGGCCATCAGCCCTTGTCCAGGGGCTCACGGACCGCTGACAAAAGCAGCTCTGACAAAGTCTTTAGCAAGTGCATGGCAGACTTGTAGCGCAGCAGAGAAGCTGTACAGAACCTCAGACCCATATGTGCCTTCAATTAATAATCACGAGCTTGATAATTAGGTGATTCTAACTGGCAATTAATTTTATAGGCCATTTGCAAGCCATGCACTCCTGCTACAGCGTGTGATGTTGGCGGCTGTTGAAGAGTGAGATGATAACCGTTTGGTGCTCGGTGCCCATCACCCCTGCAGCCCTCACCCCTCACTTCAGCCTCACCTTTCACAGCTCTGCCCCTTCCACCTGGCTGCCTCCCATGGCAGGATCTGTCAACTTTGCTATTTTAAGTATTTTTTTGGAATCAGGTCAAAGGCACATAAAAAACCCCTCATTTTTCTACCAAAAGGAAGTTTCTGCCCAGAGTGTTTTTACTGGAAAAAGATATGCTACTCTTAAATATCTATCCCATACAGTTAAAACTATTCACCTTTAGATCAGGAAACATGTTTCCACATGAAATTTTCATTTGAATATGATTTAAAAAAAAACCCAAAACAACTCATAGAGGAGATTTGATTCTCAGCATGTATTTGCTGTTTCTAGGAGGTAAAATGCTTCCATGCGGCTTGCTTTGCTGATGGCAAGCAAACCTCCCCCTCTTCCTGAACATGGCATGAGCTCCACTGAAGGTGATCCCACACCATTCTCCTAAAGCTGCCTTGGAAATGTGGTTCAGCTCAGCATGCTGTGAGAGCACAATCCCATAGGCCAACAAGTTTTTATCAAGTGACCTATATCGCTCCCTTGGAGAACACAGAGCAGCACTCAGGGGAAGATGTTCCCATGGTCTGTACCTCCCTGAGCTGGCAATTGGGTGGTATGAGGAGCCCAGGCCACCAGAGGTCCGCTGGTCCGACCCCCTGATAAGAAAGGCCACCTCAAGCCATTGCTCAGGCCTTTGAATCCCCCCAAGCAGGGAGACTCCACCACCTCTCTGGTTTGCAGCCACCTACTACAGCCTCCAACCACCTCCTGAAGGCAAAGCCAGATCAAGCAGAAAAGCATGGCACCACCACTGGAAGAAATAAACGATCTTCCCAGCAGAAAGGGCATCGAGTCCAGGCCAGACTCACAGTGTGGTCCTCGGTGCAAGCTCCTGTCCCTGCCACTTCACCCATGCCATGGTGGATGTTTTAATGGGCATCTTCCACAGGCTGAGAGCCACAGGCTTTAATGGGGGCAACAGCAGGAAGCCAGCAGGATGCTGCAGATCTCTGGACTTCACAACCAACCTCCAGGATGGGCTCTTGGAACTGGGTGAGCCCAGGCGCTGCCCACCCACAGCCGCAACACCCCAGCAAAACCATCAGGGGTTCCTCCCCTACATCCCATGCGTCCTGTGGGCCACCAAACATTCTGCAAGAAATAGCTGGGGAGTACAGATTAAATAAGGGACAATACCCTATACAGGGGCATGTACTCCTGAAATATCTTCAGAGGTTTTAGGAAAAAAGATGAAAAACTTTTAAATCTTAATGCACCTTTCTGGCTGAAAAACTGTAACCATAACACATAGAGAAGATGGGGTAAAATAAGGTCATCCATTGCTATAATAGAAACAAAAATTAATTAAAATTTACTGGCTCATTCTGGGTCTATATATAAACACACATACAAAAAGACATCACCAGATCAATAAATGACCAACATAATAAAGAGCAAGTCAATTTATTCCTGATTGACGGATGCACAGTTTAGAAACTTCTATAAGTGATACTACAGCACGGAAAGGCAAGACATCCTGCACCCTCAAACAGAGCATGAAAGAGGCAAGATTTCTCAAAAAAAATTAGAAAGGAACAAGTGGGAACTTTTTGGCAATATTTGGCATTAACTGGTATAGCATAGGAATTAATAAATAAATAACGGCCCGTCGAAGCCTGCATCGGCTTCCTTTCTCAGGGGTCATATCACTCTTTCACTCTCTTCCAGGTATTCTTCTCCAAGTTCATCAATTTGATTTATCCCAGAATGCTGCATGTCACAGGAAATGGCAGCCAGCCTTCTCCCCCTCCCCCCCCCTCATCTAATCTGCTGGGTGCAGGCGCTGCCTGCCCGCCCCCCCCCCCCCCCCGGCGCACGGTACACCTCCACCTCAGAATCCACCTTACCTTACTCATCATTTCCTTTTTACACTGTTTCCTCAAAGCAGCAGACTTACTCATCAGTGGCTGTTATAGTGCAAAGAACTAACCACCTCCACACGCATCCTACACTGCAGGGAAAGCTCCTCTATCTGCAACATTTATTTAGGCAATTACAATTCTCATTGCATGCAGATTTATCTCAGTTTTGAGGTTTTCTCTTTTAACTAGGAAGGTAGTGAATGAAGTCTTCTATTTTTAGTATTAGTAATAAAAATACCGCCTCCTCAGCACACATCTTTTCAGTCATAGTATTCTGAGAACTTAAAAATAACCCCTCAGTATATTTTTATCTGTGTATTTATCACTGTATATTTTTAATTTACCCATGACAACCCGTAGCTGGAAACTATGGAACACAAAATCAACTATTCATATTTCTTAATGAAGAAGCATACCAGAAGTATAGAAGATTTTATTAATTTTGCCTTTATCATGTAATGAATTTTTTGAATAAAGGAAATTGCTCACAGCAAGGGAATGAGCAGCAGCAGCAAGGAATAACTGTGAGCACTTCAAAGTGCTTATGCTTAGTCAGCCTCCTCCCACACTGCATGTTTAGTCCCAGACTGGAATAGAAAAGGCCCCAATCCCCTCTGCTCTGCAGCTTTCAGTTACTGACCTGAAAGCATGGGACAGAGGTAAATAAAGTATGTATTCCTTTCTTCTTCTGCTGGAAAGATTATGGCCATCAATAGCTGATTTAGCTCTTCAATAAACTCAAGCTGTAGCTGGTTCATGTTCCCATCAGTTCAAACACCTAACTGAGGCAGACAGCATGTAATGTTTTAATGTTATTTAATTTAATTCATCATTTTAACAGGCTAAAGATTTTAAAGGTGTTCATATTCCAATACTAGTACATTTTAAAAGACAAGTATCCTCTTATGTTTCTCAGTCTTTTTTGTTGTAATATGTAAGTATTACCGCATATATACTTTTTAAAATTTACTTACTGAGTTCGACCTTCTGTGACCTTTTCACCAACATCATCTGGAAAACCTTTCTCCCATTTTAATTAACACTGGGTACTTTTCCAGCCCGAGTTATTGATCTATGCAGTTTTACCCTGAAAAGCACTCTTAGATCTAGAAGCCCTACAGGCAGATTGCCAGCATCCTTTTTCCATGCAATTGTACATAAACCTTGAAAACAAAAAAAATAAGATGTCGTGGTCCATTATTTACTACTGTGATAGCTAAAATGGATTAAATCTAATCAACCACAGCTGGGCATGACTTCACTTTGGTGGATGCACCTCCTACCGCAATAAAGCACAGAGCTGGCAAATAAATAAGGTGTCAAATGTGGATTTCCCACCTATTTACAGACCCAAAGAAGCAGCTCCCTTTTCAATCAGTTTTTAGATACCACCTGCAATGCTGGCATCCCTGAGAGCTGCTGTAGTTGGAAGTCAAGCCAACAGGTCAAGTGTTGGCTTCAGATGTACTCTGCCTGACAAGGATGCTCACTGCAGGAAAGCTGTGCATGGTTGGTCTGGGACTAAACTGCTCCAAGGCTTCCCCAGATAATGCCCTGGGAGGGGCTTCGAAAAGGGGCTGGACAGGAATTAGGGGCTGCAAAGCCCTATGCCAACTTGATCCAACATTTACCACTCTGTGTGTGGGACCCAAAGCATGCAGCTGTGGGAAGCAGGAGCCAGCTACAGCCTGATGCTGGTGGGCAACATAAGATGGCAATGGACTCCTTGCATACCCATAGCTTGGGTGGGACGAGTGCTCCTCGTTTCCCCACAACCCTGGCTTTAGTCACACCTGGCATCCTAAAATAATTTTTAAGAACTTAACCAGATGCAAAGCAGAGGCGCACCCTGTGAGGAATCAATTTCTGACCAAGGTTTGACATGCAGCAAAATGCCTAGTGCAAGCAGGCATCAGCTGGGCTTGTAGGTGTTGGGTGTCATGGGGGAAGGGAAGCTGATCCCCGTAAATAACACTATTGATTTGAATACTGGAGCTGATGGGGATTAGGAGCACTGGGCACTCAGGCAGGATCCTGCCTAGAGGGTTGCAGAAAGGCTCAGCTGCCAAAACCTGACCTTGGTCACGCTCGCAGGCTGAGGAGCAGCAGACTGCCAGTGACAGATACTACCGTGGTACAAACAGCTTTCACTTGCATCTGCAAATGGCTGAGGCAGGCACGGGCTGTTCCCAGCAGGAACGCTTCCTGTGAAGTTAGTGATGAAGCACAACCCACATGCTGCTCAATCCTGCCCCTGACTCCAGCAACATCACCCAACCACCCAGCAATCGGGAAGGAGAAGACCACTGCTGGAGCAGATTCCCCATCCAATGAGGCCAGTACCCTCCATGGCGACCCATGCCAGAAACACTTGGAGCCAGTGCAAGCCAAAAACCTAAATGCCCCAATTAAGGTCACCGATGCGTTACTGAATGAGCTGCCCAGGCATCTCCCAGGGATGTGGCCTCTTCTTTTACGAAGTGCAAAGTGGAAAGCATTTAGCAGGTAGACCGTATAATTTTTCCACTTCAGCTGTACTTCTCCTGGAAACAAAGGGGTTTCTTATGTGCTCTCTGCCTTTGGCTGGGGGTTCACATTGTGCTATAACATGGCTCCTTTTTAAAATTATGGGTTGGGAACAGCATGGTTTTTGGGCAAGCCTCCATGCTAGTTTGTAGCTGTAACAGATATTGCAATTACACGAATGCTTCAGCTGAAATATAGTGTTCCTCAGTGGATTACTTCATTCAGGTCTGCGGAACGTGTGTAGGCAGAAAATCCTTATTCTCCCGCCAACTAGGTGTGTGATTTCTATATCAGACTCTTACCTATCAAAACATACATTTAAGAGATTATCTGTGAGGGTGTAATGCCATGAGGTGACAAAAACAAGTGCCGTGAGCAGTGGGATGGGAGGGGAGTGTGGCAGGTCAGAGTTGTTCTCATCTAATGAGCAGAACCTGGGCAGCCCAGCAAAAAAGTCCTTTGTGCTGTACATGGTTCCCTGCAGAGTGAATTTAAAAGCAGCTACTACTGAACCACTCGGTTTTCCTCCTTAAAAGTGATTCATAAGCTGGGGGAGCTTGGTCTTGGGAGACTGGTAGGATGGGGTTAGCAGCCCCCATGCGGACTGTCTGGCCCTGAATAGGCTCTGCAGAAAGGGGTGTTTTGCCCAGGACACAAGGGCTACTGCAATCGTATTGTTTTCTGGGTATCAACCATGTGCTCTTCTTTGCAGATAGAGAGGAAAATGGCTTTGGCCACTGTCTAGTGGTTCTCAAAATCCTGATGTCCTTAGCGCTGCAAAGACCAGGCAGCAAAAAATGACAGCTGACCTGCAAGCATGAAATGCAAAGCTTGGCTTTGCAGCTGATCCCTCAGCTGTTACTTAAAAACCATGTTGTTTTGCAAGTCCCAAAATCTCATACTTTCTCCTTATTGGATTAAGAATCTGGAGGAAAGCACATTACTTAAGTTCCTAAGTAAAACTGGATATCACTAGCACCAAGTTCCCAACCTGGCACTGCTATTAACACATAACAGCACTCACACTGACTGCACCACTGCTTGCTTCTTGCATAGGGGTTGTCCTCCGCTCCCTGTTCGAGCAACTTATAAAATAGCAATCATCCCAGGATGTGAAGAGGGCAGGAAGGCATGGCTCTGCAGGACAGTTATGCATGGAGCATCTTACCCAAGCACCTCACATCATGAGCCACAGACCGATAGCCCACCATGAAGCATTTCAAAGGTAACAGAATTAATCTCCATGACAGGGGATGCTTTCTCCTAACAGATAACATCCAAAGAGCGGCTCAGATGAAATGCATAGGTGTCCCAAGTACAGCAAAAACAAATGCTGTGATAAATCTTGTAAGCTGCCAGAAACGTTTTTTTTGTTCCCCAAGCTCCCGAGTTTCCACTACTTCATAAAGCAGCAGGGAGGGATGGAGCAGCCTTCTGTGTTGCAGGGGGGAAGGCATAAAGCCCAGCACTTTGGAGACTCTGTGTGTGTATCTCCCCTCCAGCAGCTCCCTCTGAAGGCAGTCACTAACACCGTGCAACTTCAGCGGGCAAGGGTCTGCACCCATCCTGAGCCTGGGGGGCTGGGGACACTGCACATCCACTTGCTTCCCAGCATCACCTCTCCAGGTCTCCAAAATCTTGTTAGCTGATGGAGCCTGGGTGGAGGGATCCAGGGAAGGTTACCTGCTCTGGTTTCATAGGCTAAAAGTGGACTGCTACACATCACAAGGCAAGATGTAGGGCTAGATGGAGGCTGCTCAGATTTCTTCTGCATCGCTAACAAGTCCGAGGTGAAAAGTCTGAGAAGCCCCATCAGAAGCAGTAACTGGATTTCCTCAAAGCCCAGGTATTTGGCAGGACAAGCCTCGAGGGGTGGCTGGGGCAGCATCTCCTCCAAGCCCATTCCTCTGCTGGCAGGGATACAGGCTGGGAGCAAGGTGCAGCACCAGAGGCAAGCAACACCACATCGGATCCAGCAGCTCCTCCAAGCACATCCAGGAGGTCGAGGAATTGCCAAAGCATTGCTCTCACACTGCCAGGACAGAGATGCCACTGAGATCTGCCCCACCGCGAAGAGAGCCAGCAAGGGGTCCTGGGTCATGCTGGAGCTCCCGCTGCCCTCTCCAGACCAAGCCATTCAGTCCCCCTGTGCCTCCACCCCCCTGCCCAGCATGTCCCACGGGGCCAATGCACAGCACCACACACAGAGCGTTTCATTACAAACCTCAGAGTGACAAGGAGTGTTAAGCAGATATAAAGCACATCAGTCATTTACCCATCTGGTGGGAAGTCTAGTTGCTGGCAGAAAATAGAGAGGATTGTTATGGCAAGATCTACCATATGGCACCATTATGTGGAGCTTTGTGAGTGCTTTCTCTGAGCGTGCAAGCAAGATTTCAGCCTTTGAAGAAACACTGTATTGTTAGCCTGGATATGCAGGAGCCTCTTGAAAGAAGCTGTGGCAGATGGCACAGCTTTGTTCTCTTGCTTCGCAGGCAGCTCGTGCAGCCCCAGATATTCCCCCTCGCTGGGGCTGAGCAGCCCCACGGCTCAGCAATCCTCCTGATGTGTCCTACGGGAGGACCAATGGCTCCTGAAACACGATGGATGTTGCCTGGCAGGTACCACCCCATGGCACGAGGCCCAGGAAGCTAACACCACCGACCCGAGCTGGCAAGATGCACCGATGGTGATGCAAGGAAAGCTGCACGAAACCATAAAGCCTTGTCCCAGCCAAGGAAGCTGCAAATCAGTAAATCTTGCTCAAATAACCCCGCTTTTGTTTGCGCCTCTCTGCCAGCACCTGTTCCTCCCTGGGTGGCTGAGCCTGGCCGGAGCCCCGGCAGGACAGCGCACAAAGAAAAGCCTTTCAGACAGGGCTGGTGCCCGCTTGAGCGACATCCCAACAATACCCTGACGAAAACCCATTCAGCCCAGGCGGGGGGAAAGGAAGGGAAAGGAAGGAGGTTCCTCTGGGAGGAAGCAGTGACCAGGCATTGACCACAACAACAATATCTGCATCTGCCCTGAGCCAGGCAAAAAGCCCCTGCCTGCCGCGTACCACTGGCTGGGACAGGGCACACCATCCCTGCAGCCCGGGATGGAAATCAGGCTTTTCTTAAGGAAAATTGCTCCTGTTTGTGCCAAGACAAAAAAAAAAAAAAACCAAAAAAACAAACCACACCATACCCTGTTTCCCTGTTGCTCCTCCTCAGAAACACTTGTGCAACCACAGATAAAAACCCTAACTATTTTAGTTAAAATCCAAAATAAAGCAGACCATAAAACAGCAACCAGGAAAGGAGACTGAGCCTTTAACTGATCCTGGAGTCACAGCTGCTCCGTGTCCCTCTGCAGCCCAGGCCCTTGTCCTCTGCTGCTGGCGCGGGACAATCACCAATTTCTCACGCTACAGATGTTTCCTGACTCAGCCGAACAAGCACATTTAAAAACACCTGAAGCTTGGAGAATATCTGCGGGATGGCTCCAAAAAGAAACAGGTTTTGCCCTTTGATGTACACAGCACACTGGCATCTGCAGAGCAGGGACTCAGATGGATTGCTGGTCTCTGTGGAAGAATTGTCCACCCCAGTGATCAAACGCACTGCTGCAACGTCCCCAAAGCCACCACCCATCCCAAACCTGAAATCTGCCCACTCCCGTCATTCAGAGTCCCTGATGGGAACGAACGGGGCAGAAAAGTCACTATTAAGCTACAAGAGAAGAACTGGCCTAGGACCAAGCTGGGCTGGCAAAGCCTCCAGATCCACTGCAACCCCTCTGACTTCCCTCAACGCAACCCACTGAGACAGCCGAGGGCTTTGGAGGGAGCCTTGGACTCACGGCGTGGGTACCAGCCATCCCACCCCGGACGGTCAAGCGTGACAGGCCGGGTGGCATCAGGCTCCCGCAGGCGTAAAAATCAGCCCAGTGCCTCTGAGTGCTTTCTCTGTCTCTCTTCCAAACGTTACACAGTGGGTTTATACAGAAACAGTGGGACACTTTCCAAACCATTTCACTAATGCTGAAATTTAACACCCGACACCAACAGGTTACTGAGAGCAAGAAGGAGCTGTTGTAATGGGGGGGTTGCAACTCGAGTCCCCTGAACGGGAATCTGCTCTCTCCTGCCCGGGGCAGAGCTCAGCCTCTCCCTCCCCAGCACACCCCACCTGGGTCCAGATCTGCCTGACAGGTTTTTTGGGGAGCCAGGGGGTTGCAGCTGCTTGCATGGGAGCACGGTGGGCACCTGCTGTCCCCCCTCCCAATATGACTTCAGTCCCCTGGGAGCCAGCACAGCTCCTGCTGCCAGTGTGCACTGGAGCAGCAGCTGCCTCCGGAGCCTTATTCTCATCCATGGCTGGGGGAAAAAATCCAAAATCTTGGCAGCATGGAGAAAGTGATGGAGAGCAGATGGGCCACACCAGGGCATGCCCTGGGCCCAAGTGTTCCCTGTGAGCGCCGCTGGGCTCCTGCCTCACTGCACAGCGAGTTCCCTGCAGCACAGTCCCTGCACAAAGCGTCTGGCTGAATTTGGGGCAGATGCTTTGAAAATCCTGGGCTGAGATGAGGTGCTGCAGGCTTGGTGAGGTTTCAGTGCATGAGCCACCTTCAGCCTGGCTGGCAATGCTGAGCAGTACTGCAGCAAACCTTTGGCTAGGGAACAGAGAGAGTTTTCCATGGGCAAGAATTTCCCCAGGAAAATCTGATTTGGCCAAGTTATCAGCAGAGAAAAATGTGGAACAGAGGCAGTCACTCCACCTGAACAAACCCAGCCCAACTGGCAGTGTTTTGCAGGACAGCTGCAAGAAAAGTCCTGCTGCAAGCACGGCTCATCCCCACTGTGCTGTGTCAGGTGTCCCAGTCTGCCACACGTCTCATCCCACCCGTGGCAAAGGACATCTGGGCAACACCAGCTCTCGTAATAAAGCCATGAGCTCTCCTCTACCAAGCAGCCCAGCTCACCACAACCACGCTGCCTGGCATCTAACAGATGTGCTATACCACGAGGCGTGACTGACCAGCGTCACAACTCCCAGCTCCCTCTATGCATCAAAGCACCGTAGAGGAACCCATTTCACTGCTGAATCAACTCAGAGTGCAGCACTCTGGGTCCATCCAAACCACCACACCAAAATGTTTTCAGTTACAGGAAATTTTTTGGCTTTTTTTTTTTAAAAAAAAAAAAAAAAAATCCATGTTTCCCAACGTTTTGGTACCAAGGGATAAAGAAACCGTATCCTGACTCTCCATGTTTCAATTTAGCCCACAGCCAAGGATTTCTGTGAAGCAGAGTGCCCAGCAAGTACAGTCACTTTGCACCTACAGGGGACAACCTGCTTTACCAGCTTGGACACCCCTGCACACCACAGAGGTGCACAAAGCCAGACCAGCCCCCAGCCCCTGCTCTAAGAAATCAAGGCTTTCTAACGGGAAAGAAACCACCCCAAACCAGCAGGACTTCAGGGAAGAGCAGACCTCAGGTTCAGTGCAGAACTGCTCCCAACAGCAGCCCCTGATGCTTCCTTCACAGTAAAGCTTGTCTGAAAACTCAAAACCACGTCTGGGGAGACTAGGAAGATGAGGAAAAAAGTGGTGGGGAGGGGAATAAAAATAAAAAGCATCCTAACTTACCACCAGCTCAGTGAACATGACGTCCAGCTCCTCCACCGGTGGCATGGGCAGCGCAGGCTCCATTGTCTGCAGGGCAAAGCTGCTGTCATTCCGCAGCCGGTATGTGATCTCGGGGTGGTCACTGCTGCGAAAGCAGCAGAAGATGAAGGAGATCCCCCGACCGCTCCTCTTCCTTGGGGCCATGGCCAAATTCCTCTGTGTCCCTCCCTCCTGGGTACTAGATCCTGAGGGGAAGAGAAGAGAGGAGGCTTGAGCAGCTGCCCCGCAGTGCTGTGCTCCCATCCCACGAAGGGGAGGAGGAATCAAAACCACCCACGCGCTCAGTACGGAGGGGAAGAGCGGAGACAGTTTATGTGCCAAATATTTCTGCTCAGATTTGACGTTTACAGTCCTGGCAACCTTGACGACCATGCAAATTAAAAAGATTAATTTGCTTTGCCTTGTGCCAAAGTGGGCAGCAGCAGGAGGATGCACCGCCGACCCTGTGGGGAGAGGGGTCCCAGACCCCATCACTGTTGAAAAATCCAGATAATCCCAGCTAACCTCCTTGTGCCATGGCAGCCAGGCCAGCCCCCTTCCCAATGTGGCCAGGGTTATGGCAAATTTGGGAGGCTGCTGTCAGGAACAGCTGGATGGGCTTGGGGCCACCAGGTATATGGTCCCCAGCATGGGTGACTTGGTACTCAAAGACCTCACATGGCTCAGGATGACCCAAGCCACAGACAGCAGCAGACCTGAGAAAATATTGTATATTCTCCCCCAGCTCCTAAACATGTCCCTAAACACCTACTGGCAACTGCCAGTTGGGCAGCTCTTTTTCATGGGACATTTTACTTGGCTTTAATGAGATAAACCCTACTTGAAATTCCAGTAAATATTTACAAGACACTACTGCAGCTGATAAAAAGCACACGTTGCTGGTAGCTCAGACTTTCCTATGCAGTGCTTATGTTGGGCATCGCTTGCACCAGTGGTCACTTGGGTTTTGCTGATTTCTAAAACTCAGGTTGGGATCAAAGCTCAGACATGTGTCCTGCCTGACCGGTAACAACAAGGACCAGGCAAATACTACCCCAAAATTGGGACTGTCAAGTCAACGATACAAGAGGAGGGCCACCTATGAGGAATGAGGACAGTGGAGAAACACCCTAACGAGAAAAATCAACCAGCAAAGTAGAGAATTTTTAAAAAGCCTAAATATTTGTCTTATAAAGCCACACACCCACACATTTTACCTCTGCAGAACAAGACGCCGAGATGTTAAGAGACAGGACAAACAGTCAAGATTAATGCAGAAGGGTGAAATACAGATGACTCAGATTTATTAACAAAGCTATGAAGAGACTTGGGGAAAAAGGGTCAGCACTGGGAGAGGAGTCTGATCTCCCTGGAGCCAGCCACTCGCCTCCAACTACGGATTTATATGCCCAAGTAAACAGCTGCTGAGCCCCACGGAGAGCCAGCGCTGGAGGCAGGTTGGGGGCAGGCCCGTGGTTGGACCCTGCACCACTGTTTGCACGGTAAATGTTGCCCTCCCAGAACAGGGACCCTGCAGAAAACTCAGGCTCTACCCACATTACTTTTAACAGCGGATCTGATCCTTAAAATCAATGGCGTGTTTTAAGCATGTGGTGTAATCATCTGCTGAACCACAAATGATGGGAAACAGCTACTGGGTCTTCACACAGGATAATCCCAGGACTGCTCTGCGCCCAGTCCAGACAGTCCCCCTTCCTGAAGGGCCACAAATCTCATTTCACATTTAGCATCTTGGATGTAGAAAAATGCAGCCACTGGAGGAATTTCAGCTGCCATGAAAGCTCTCTCATCACGGCTCCCCAGCAGCCAGCACCGCAGCAAATCCATTAGCAGCCTGCTGGCCTCCCCTCAGTGTTAGGAGGGGTTTGGGACCTGCTCAGGAACTTCTTTGCTAAAGGAGGGAGGCAGACAAAAAAACTAAAGGCACACAGACCTCTGTTCCCTCCAACATAGAACAAAACATTGCAGGCTTGGGTTTTGAAGAGTCATGAAAAACAGGACACAGTGAGATGCTGGTGGCTGCCCAGGACTTTGTGCCTGCACAGCTCAGTCCCAACCTGCACGTCCTCAGCTGTACAAAGTTTGGTCGCTTGCTCATTCCCAGTCCACGGGTACAGCCACGCCGTGCCCAGAGCAGGGCCTGATCCTGTTCCTGCAGCTGGTCTGGAGCAAACAGACACATCTTCCTCTTCCATGGGTGTTTTCCATCCCCTTGTCAACACCACACGAAGCTTGTCTTTGAAACCTGCTGCTACGTACAAGCTCTGACTTGGGCTTGCAAAAATGTGCAGAAAGCTTTTATCAGAACAACACCTGCTCTTCAGAGATACACACTCCTGACAATGTTTTATGAGGAGTGTGAATGACAGATCAAAAGGCAAGGTTTTATTTTTGGTTTTAAAGCAGACAGTCATGTAGCAACCAAGACAAGTATTTTTGAGCTGCTTCCAGCTCTAGAGCTATTGAGGTTCTTCATTTTCATCTATAAACAATTAAAAAAACCAAACCACCCTATAGTGTAGGCTGAGTGGGCTGTAGGTTATTAGCAACCAAGACTAAAACAAGTTAAAGAGAGAATATGTTAGCTACCAGGCAAATAGCATTCAACCCTCAGAAGGCCAATGAATATTCATTGATATGATGGATCAAAATCAAAACATGGCTCCCTGGCAGGTTGTTGGGAGGTGCAGACAGCGCAGATTGCATAGTCAGAACAAAGTGCATCTACGCAGCCTTCTCCTTCCCTGTAAATCCTACAGAAATTGGTTGTTGAAGGAGAAAAGGCAACAGCCCCTGGCAACCTGGAGGCTTGCATATTAAGGAGAGCAGAAGGGACCAGTTCCACGCAGCATCACATGTTAAATGTCCTGCTCCCACCTCCCATTTATAACTTTAAGCACTAATCAGATCAATAAATTTAAGTCAGGTTGTGATCTAATGGTGCCTTCTGGCCTTTACTATTGAGCAGGCCAGAATAAATTAAGCTTAATTGCCCCTTTATGTACAGAGCCAGGGAAGACAGGACGGGAAGGGTCACTGAGGGAACTTCTAGCCAAACCTCAAATCCCAAGGCAGGACTGATGGAGCTGAATCATTCCCAAACAACTTTGCTGTCACAGAAACAAGGGTGGAAATGCATATGATGGGCTCAGCCTAGAAGCCCGGGGAGATGAGGATGATGATAAGGAGAGAAGGCCCATACATGCCACCAGGACCAACTGGGGTCCCCATGCAGGACAGAGGCCATGGGCTGCAGCTCAGCGATGCATGGGGAGACAAGTTTGTTGTTTTCCCCAGCCCTAAAAAAAAAGCATCAAGACTACATCGCCCTGAGCAGTGCTTAAATGAAATCAGTCATTAGGAGAAAATTGGACCCCGGTGTCGCTTCCGCCTTTGCTTTAAGGAAAGGAGAGCAGCAATTACCGCTTGCATACTCAACAGCCTCCCCGGCAAGCTAAATTAGCCTGCGTGGAGCAACACGCTGCCAAAGCCTGTCTGTGACCGATGCCCCAACAAGCTGGTTTAAAGCCAGCACCAGTATTGCAGCATTGCGGTCTGCAGTCTAAAAATACCAGCAAGGGTACAAAGACATGCAAAGGAGCATGCACGCTCCCCTCACACCCGCCTCCAAACCCACCCAGAAGCTAGGAGCTAAATCCTCAAATATGAGTATTAGTGTGTTGTTTTTCTGGCTCCTCTCCCATCCCCTCCCCAAACAAGGATGCAAGATCCTGAGCGAGCTCTTTCTCAATGGGGAGCTTTATTTCGGTGCACTGCACAAGGGGGGAGTATTTTTGTGCAAGTGCAGTAATGCTCACTGACAGTCTCTGCCGAGCCCTGACCAATTTCAGCGTCCTGGGCCACGCCAAGCTTTGCCTCCCCCCACCCCACAGAGTTTTGGCACAGCCAGGAACATTCCCAACCAATGGAAATTTTTTTATTCTCTTCCATTGCTGCAAAGTGATGTCCTTGGCTGGCGCCTGGCCTTGGCAGGCAGCTTTGGAAGATGCTGTCACCCCCACCAAGTGCTAGAGCTGGGTGTCCTGAACCACTGTTTACAGCACACAGAAGACAGAAATTTGGCATCCCACACATGGCAACCTATGCTTGTCCCATCCCACTACCAAGCCATGGTGCATCCTCCCTCTGGCACTGCACCCCATGCATGTAACACCCAGCGCAGGGTGCAGTGCTGGGGTGCACGTCAGACCCATTAAAAACCTTGCATAATTTTTTTTAAAAAAAACAATTCTAGGTTATTTTCCTCCCACTGCAACTCATGTCCGACCTCCACAGCAATAAAAACTGATGCTCCCACAGCAATTTTCAGACGAGCCGTACATTTGAGGCGTTCCCCCAAAAGCGTCAAAGCCTTCCCTGGATGTGTTTTGATTTTTCACCTTGCAGACCCAAAAGGGCCAGCACCCTCCTTGGCTTCACTCACTAATCTGACCTCTTCTGGGGTTTGGTCCTGATTGCGAGCTCTCCAAAACATGTGTGCACTGCTCTGCCCATCTGATCATTTCTTGATTTCTCAGAAGCGAGAAGTGCTGCTCTACTTCACATTTGCACGAAAGCTGGTGCAAAGAAACACCTTTTAATGAGGGGGATCCAAGAATTATTCAATTTAAAACACAAAAACTTTGAAATTGAGTCCTTGTGTGGATGAAAAGCTCAGAAACAGGACTGCCTTCCCCTAAGCAGAAGCCACCTTTCCTCCAACACAAAAGCCCAGAGAACCTGAGCCCATCACCAGCACCTCCAGCATGGACCCTGCGCTGAGCACAGTCCTGGCATCCTTGGCATGGCCATTCCTGCTTAAAGCAACCAGGATGATTTTTTTGGCCACAAGCTCCCACACTGGTTTCAAAAAATCCCTTTCTCCAGTGTAAAGCTGTTTTCAGGCACAGGCTGCACAGGAGGGGGAATGTTTGTGTCTGGTGGAAATCCATGCGTATCGATAGGAGGGGAAAAAAACCCAACACACTCAGCTAAAAGGCTTTAAACTGTTTGACTGTTGCCTTTTTCCCCTCTATCCACCCGTGAAACAGCAGCTGCAAAAGGGGATAGGGACAGGACCCTTCCTGTGATGCTGCAGGAAGATCAGCTGCCAGGAGGAGCCTGACTCATTGCTAAATCACAAGAGCCATAATTCTCAGTGTAAGCAAATCTCGGAGACTTGGGTTTCATGGATTTATAAATACATCCGCCAAATCCTGAATTACCCCCAGGTCCTCCTTCCTCTTCCCAGAAATCCTGTTATACTCCATGAACCCAACAAAGAATGTTTTGCATCTCCAAACCTTGTTCAGGCTGCCTGGTACCTGAGGGCCACCGGCACAGTGTCCCTGATGCCAGCAGGAGCTGGCTGTGCTCACAGGCTCTCGGCTCGCTCCCGGAAAGCCCCATCTGCCAGTACTGTCAAAAACCCAACGCCTGCCTAAAATGTGTCACCTCCTCTTTGTATTCTTTCCTTTTATTTTGGCATTTGTCACAACCTGAAGCATACATCTGGACCTGCTGTCTCGCAAGAAAACAGTTTGCTCAAGGGCAAACGAGCTTCAGGGGCTCAATGGTGAAATCCAGGGTGCAGCAAAAAAAAAAAAGCAAACCTGCTTATTCACAGAGTCAGTAAACACTTGTATGCTCACCAGTGAGGATAAAACCCCCCAGTTTCACAGATTTGTAATGCACCAGAAAAAGCCCTCCTTTTTCCATCTAAACAAAATCTACTGCAAGAAGCAAAAGTACTGGAAAGACTTTTTTTGTACATGTCTGCACAGGGCTCCCATCTGGAGGTGTTGATGGTGCTACTCAGGGAAAAGAGCAATAACCTCCATCGCACTGCAAGAATATCACGGCCTGGCTTACAAGTCATCTCTCCAGCACACAAGTGAGCTCCCTGCCAAGGGAAGCACACATGCTGTTGACTCTGCAATCCAGTTTTCAGGGGGAAGAGCGTGGCGCACAGCAGGGTGAGACAGGATCTGTCTTAACACTCTCCAACTGAAATCAATCCTCAGAGCAGCGCCGCTCGGTTTGGCAAGCCAGCAAAAATCTGGCGCAGGGGATGGCTGCCGGTGTGTTACAGGACCATGTCTGTCCCAGTGTGTGGACATAAACTTGGGTCCAAGGAGAAGATGCTGAGGGCTTGCAGCACCCATCCTCTGTGGTGGGAGCTGCCCCAAGGATTACACAGCCCTTTACCCCTCTG
Source organism: Falco rusticolus (assembly GCF_015220075.1). NCBI lineage: Eukaryota > Metazoa > Chordata > Aves > Falconiformes > Falconidae > Falco > Falco rusticolus. The sequence goes on from NC_051193.1 coordinate 32,473,548, forward strand.
CAGTTGCAGAGACCAGCATAGCTCAGTACACAGATGAATCTGACCAGGGAAGACCACGCTGGAGCAAAATTTTGTTTAGTTTTTGAGGATTAAACCACAAACCTTGCTGGAAGTTTCCCAGGCAGCCAGACAGCAAGTGGCACATAACACCAAAGGAGGTTACAAGTTCTCCACTAAAAGGGTAAACTTAATCGGTGACGAGCTGAGCGCCGGCGCCAGATCCTCTACACTGCTACAGACCACTTCTTAGGGTAACTCCAGCAGATCAGCTCAGACAAATGCCATTTATTTCAGGAACAAGGACAACAAGCATGGAACTGCATACAAGACCCAGTTTGGGAGCCTATATATATATATATTTCTTAATGCTCACTAGGGTGCTCAACGACCCAATTCTACAGACACATGTGCCTTCTTTCCAGCAGCCAGGTGGATTTGTGGGCCTTCTTTTGCAGAAGCAAACCAAAAAGCAGGGTACCTTGGTGGCAGGAGGCAGTAAGAGTTTTCAAGTCACATATTGTTCCCTTAAATGCCCTGAATGATTGGCATCTGGAAACCCAGGCACAAGACTTGCTGGAGGTGGGTTAAGCCCAGGAGACTTCCCAGGAAGGTGGAGGGAGGCTCTCCAGGAAGGATGCTGGAGCATCCCCCTGCCCTCCCTGTGCCCCAGCCTGCCTTCAAAAGGCAGCACAGAAAAATCCGGCAGAAAGGAAAGGCGGTGCAAGGGGCCATCCCTCCTGGTGCTCACCTCACCCAGCTCTTGTTTTGGGCTGGCAGCTGCTGGCACTGCATTGTGGTGGGGCTCAAAGGGGCAGAAACAGTCCTTTCAGAGCCAAGGTCACGTGCAGAGAGGGATTAGCACTGACCTGGAGCTCCTCTGCAAGGCTGTGGGCTTTCAGGAAAGACCCCCACAAAAGTCATCCTTTGCCATTTGAACCTGGTCTCTCAAGGAGCCTTTGCGGGCATCCAGGCTGGGTGGCACAAGACCTTGGCCAGGCAGCCCTCAAGGCCAAAACCACTTAAGAGAGGGATGCAAGACCCACAGGCAGCCCCGCCAAGCATCCCCCTCCATCCTCATCACCTGGCACAAGCACAAGCCAGCATCCAGCCCCTCTCCATTTCCATTGCTGGTTTTGGCCCCAGGTAGGGGAAAATGCACACGCAAAGTACAAAACGCCTCCAGGAGGCTGATAATACTGAGCTGCGAAGCCCACCCCAGTGTATCACAAGTTAGGTATAATTGCAGGAAGAGCAGCTTCAGTGATCAGAAGCCTTCCAAGATGTCAGGCACAGGGACCACCCCCAGCCCGGACTGGAAGGAGACCTCCCCCTCAATATTTCCCTCTCCATCTGAAAGGGTGTGGATTTAAGCCGGTTCAGTTCTGAGATCACTCCCAGCTCTGACTACTCCCTTTGACGATGCAAATTTTGTCAATAAAAACGCAACAGCCTGGCAATTGGGGAGAGAGCAGCTGTATTTCCCACTGGAGGAGGATATTTGTTTGCCAATTAGCCTTTTCCTAGAGAACAATAGTTCAACAAAACCCTTCCTTTATTTTAATTCCCCCTTTTTTTCTATTCCCCCAGCCTCAAGCCTTGCTCCTCCAATGAATATTTGGGCTCTGATTTAGATTTATGGTATGCAAAGCCTCACTGCTGAGCTTTCCATTTCACTGCTCCCCATTTCAGCAATAATCCCTGGGGTGAGACGGGCTCTCCAAGTGTAAAACCGAGGAGGAAGGCAGGCAGGTTTTTCCTCTCCTAAAGCCTCTTAATCTGGCTTCACAAACTGGAGTTTTCAAGTTGCTCAGCAGCAGATGCCTCCAGTCCATCAACACAGCAACTTCTGCCATGGGGCCACTACCATGGTAAGGCAATGAGGAGCTACCAGCTGAGTCCTGACAGGCTACTTTGGGGTTGTGTTTGGAGGTTTTTAGGATTATCCATCCTTAAAGTGAGGCTACTGGACCCACAGACACATGCAGCTTGTGGTGTGAAGCAAACTATTATTAATTTATTTTTTTTTAAATCAGAAATTGGGTGGAGACTGCTATAAATGCAAGTTCTTCCTAACAGGGACTCCGATGGGTAGATATCATTAAACTTCAAGATACCATTAAACTCCTAGTCCAGAAAGTGCCCAAAGCAAACAAAACACATTTGTCAGATCTCTCAGTGGGCCTACCCATTTGCAAGGCTGATTGCCCTTTAAAAAGATTTTTAAATCCTGATGTTAATCCAGAGTGATTTTTTCCCCCTAAAGTATGAACCTGGGGTTGAGAATTCCTTGATAAATATGTCTGATAGCAGAAACGGCCTGCTGGCCGCTCTCCTTCCAGCGCGACACTAATACCTCCCTGTGCTTCAGCAGATGAACACCCAAAAAAAAAAATAACGTATGTGAGCTTACACCAGGCACCACGCAATCCCAACAGCTCCACCACCATGCCTGCTCCCACCCCGCCCAAGAAAAAGCAGCAATTTTAAATCACATTACACTAAAGGACTATTTCATTTAAACACAATAAAGAAAAGCAAGTGAGACTAATTGGAAGGCTTGATATTTTTTTTTTTTTATGTGCATGTAATATGATGTAGCTTATGGCAAAAGCCTGGCTCTGAGCAGGATGGAGCTGCACCACCCCAAGCCACAGGACAGTGGGACTTGGGTTTCCCAGGAGAGCTGCTCAAACCCACCGCCTGAAGTTTGGAATATGCAGCTTAATGAAGGCATGCTGTTTTAATTGCCTAACTATCCAGCCTCCACTGACGGCAGGGAGCAAGGAAGGGCTCACTCTGAACTCAGCTGCCCCATCGCTGTTGGGGATGGACTGCAGGTCCCTCTTCCCCAGCAAGTGCATCCAGAAGGGAATGTCTGTCTAATGGAGATCCCAAGGGGATGCATTTAAAAAAAATCAAGAGAGGTTATTTTAATGCTTAATTCAGGGAAGTATCAGCATCAGCAGCATCAATACAAACCAAATTTAAACACACCGAGTACATGCACATTTCTTTTTTCCACATTGATTTAACCAGATCTGTTTTTCCCCAGACACTTTGAAGTCCAAACAAGCCATCTGTAGCATCCCTAATCGTTCAGCCATCCTTTCTGCCTCCATCTCTACAGGTTGCTTAAAAAATGAGCCTCCCCACCCCACTGGAGCAAATGTTCCAGTGAGGAAACCCCCCTCAAAGGTGCAATATCGCAGCAACAGTGGCCACCTACTCGTTAGGGCTATGTACAGAAATGGATTTCTCTTCTTTCCAGGTCTTCAAACTGCACCCGCCACAAATTGCAATGCAAGCTTCCCATCCCTGTAGATATTTATACAATAAGCTCTCTTTTCATTAAAAAAGAAAAAAAAACCAGCCTCACAATTGCAAAGAACTGCTTGAAAAAGTGACCCAAGGGGATCCTGAGAGGCTCAGACACTCAGAGAAAATAACTGTGTTTGAAATTTTTAATTTAATCTCATCAGCTGCAGGAGGCCAGTCTGGGTGTTCAGGTATTTGGGACTAGCCATGCTCCAAGCACACCCACAAGCACGGCTGTACCTTCCCTGCAGCCACCACTGGCACGACACCGGCTCAGCAAGCCACAACATCACCCACCTCTGTGCAGGTACAGGACCACGCTCTGCCCTCTCCCACCTGTCAGCACCCTCCTGCATGCCGACTGCTGCCTCATGGTTCAAAACCATCCCTTTGCTCACCTTCCTGAGCCTTTGAACCAGTCCTCCATGATCCTGGCCCTTTCCCAGCTGTGCTGGTTTTGGCTGGGATAGAGTTAATTTTCTTCACGCTAGCTAGTATGGGTCTATGCTTCAGATTTGTGCTGGAAGCAGTGTTGGTAATACAGGGATGTTTTAGTTGTTGCTGAGCAGTGCTTACACAAAGTCAAGGCCTCTTCTGCTTCTCACCCCACCCCACCAGCGAGCAGGCTGCGGGGCACAAGCTGGGAGGGGACACAGCCAGGACAGCTGACCCTGACTGACCAAAGGGATATTCCATGCCGTATGGCGTCATGCTCAGCACATAAAGCTGGGGATAAAGAAGAAGGATGTGGGGGGGATGCTCAGAGTGATGGTGTTTGTCTTCCCAAGTCACCGTTACATGTGATGGAGCCCTGCTGTCCTGGAGATAGCTGAGCACCTGCCTGCTGATGGGAAGTGGTTAATGAATTCCTTGTTTCACCTGTGTGTGCAGTTTTTCCTTTACCTATTAAACTGTCTTTATCTCAGCCCACATGTTTTGTCACTTTTCTGATTCTCTTCCCAACCCCACTGGGGGTGAGTGAGTGAGCAGCTGTGTGGGGCTCAGTCCCTGGCTGGGGTTAAACCCTGACACAAGCTCACAACTCCTTGCAGATGACTTCTTGCTTGGGGTTGGAGTCCACCGCTCTGGCCAGCAAAGTGATAGCACTTCTCCCCACTGACACCAGTCCAGTTTGCTTGCAATCCAATCAATTGAGAATTTCAACTCTTTGAGGGTTCCCGAGTCCTGGTGGTGGCAGGGTGTCACAGAGGTCTTCACATTTGCCACATCAGCAAGGCTTCATAGTACCACTGGTGGTCAGTGCCTTTGTGACATTCCTTCAAAGTTCACCTCCTTCCCTGGCTTCAGGGTGATGTATTTGACTGGCATCAGGTGTGCCCAGCTCTCCAGTGAGAAACTGTGTCCCCAACACCCAAAAACACCCCTCCCCCATTCCTTAAGCAGCTTTGACACTGACAAACCTCTAGCAGCAGAGGTGACAACTGAATTTGTTGATCAGAGCAGCTCGAGGCTGCAGCTTTCCATTAACCAGCTTGCCAGATCTTTCAACACTGCCCAGACACCACCACTGATAATGAAGTGGGGCCCAGCGGGTCTAACACAACTGGAAACCCAGTGAGCCGAGCCCTGCTCCTCGGTTTGTGCTTCCTTGTGCCCATGCCACAGGGGTCACAGACTGGCCAAGCAAAGGCTTCAGGTGGCGTGGGCCTCGTTGGGAACGTGGCATTCGTTGGGCACCTGACGTGGCTCAGCAGAGCTCTGACAACATAAAAGCAAAGCCAAGCCCCTGGCTTGGGGGCTGCAACAACATCACAGCATTTCTGCTGGGACACCCAAAGGTCCCTCAGCTCTGTGCTTTGCCATGAGGCAGAGGTCTCCATGTGAATGGGCTGGGTAAGGCTGTTTTCTTGGCACCAGCACATCCATCTCAACTCCCCCCTAAAATGGAAAAAGAACATCCAGAACCTCCAATATCCAGAACTTCCACTCCAAGCCCCTTCCTACAACAGAGAGCCTGCAGGTTTGCTGCCTAGCCACTGCCCAAAACCTTGAAAAACTTCCTCTGTGTCTAACTTCAGTAGCACATTGCTCCAAATTAACACTGCAGTTTGGATGGCCTAAACACACACTAATGAAATAACTCAAAGACAGAGTGACCCTGAGATCATCCACAATCTCATGGCTATCCACAGGGGAAGGAAATTAAATGGCTTTTGGATAACAAATCTTTCCAGCATTTTCCAGCACGAGACCTGTAACAATGCAGCAAAAGCCTGAAGAAGCTGCGAGTTGGATTTACATACCCGAGAACTCCAGATTCACTCCAGTACCACCAGAGGTGCAACGGGAAAACACCCCGAAGTAACCCTCTACAGATAAAAAAACTTTCAAAACCACATTAATGCAGGTTTTTAGAGATGGCAAGAGCTATCCATCCTCACTGACTGCAACACCAGCCTTGAGAGCAGGAGGAGGGGAGAAAAAGCATCTTTCAGGCAATCACAGGCATTTTTTGCCCAGCTGAGTGCCTCGTGGGGAAAGCAACTCAAGCATCAACAGGAGCACTTGAAGCACGCCAGCACTTTCTAAATTCACTTTCAGTAGATTTACCAACATGTCATATGGAAAAGGAATGCGTGCTATGCAAATCCAGCTCCAGACTGCTCACTGCCTAATCTAGCTTTAGATTCAAATGCTTATTACCATGGCGTCTAATCAGGTAATGCATAATAGACAGGTTTAGTTTGGGTTCCCAGTACTTCAGCTGTGTTCTTACTAAGACACCAAATGGAGGGGGGGGGGGGGGGGGGGGAAGAAAAAGAAAAAGAAAAAACCCTACACTGAAAAGAATTCAAGCTCTGGTGGAAAGCAGGGACCAAAACCAGGCATGGAAAAAAGTATTGACACCTACCAGTAAAAGCCAGGCCGACATACAAACATTTGGCAGCTCACCAAGAACACAATGAATGTTGAGTCCTGTTTGCGCCCCACGGTATCCCTGCAGGGAAGTAGGTGGTTGGTCTTCCAGGGTCTCTCCCTTCCCCACCATGAGACATAAGGTGATTTAAGGATCTCACATACCCATGTAGGACCCATCTACCAGCAGCTCGCTCCCAGGAGCGCAGAGCACAGCTGGTCACACCGTAACCTCCAGACAACCTTATGGATGCTCTGGGCACCCATGCCAGGACCTCCAGAGCCTGGGTAACATGTGCCAACCAGGAGCTATTTGCTGGTTTGGGGAGGAAGAGATTCCCTTACTGCATCAGGGTCTGCAGCAGGACATGGGGACCATGGGAATGTCATTCCTGGAGGCCACCACCTTTCTGTTCAATGGCACCAGCCACACAGCAGGGCTCACTCCACAGCCAAGGTCATCTCTGCCCTTACCTGCAGCAGGCAAGGCGATTCGTTTCACTTTTAAGTTTCTCAAATACGGTCATCTGTCCAAGCCATATGTCACCCCGGTACCTCCAGGATACAACCCAGATGACAACCTCTTACCTCCACCACACAGCTACAACTCGGCCACTGTGCACCAGAAGTAACCTGGGGCAGGGACACAGGACCTGCCACTCAGGCTTGACAGGTTCTCCTCTCCACCTGCTGCTCATCTGCCATGCTAAGCTTTCCTGCAATGGAAGATGGTGAGGTTCTCAACACCATCGTCCTGCTCCCACCGTCAGGATGCCAATTCCCAGGAGCTTGTCCTCCCCTGCCTCTGCAACGCCAAATGGCACCTGGACTCGCAACCAGTTCCAGCAGAGTCAAGACATGCAAATATTGCTATCAGCCTCTGAAGACCTTACAAGACTGTGCTGACCCTGCTATGCTAGAGAAACCGCACTCTGTGGGGTAAGCAGCACGAGGAATACCAACACTAACAAAGAGGAGATTTCCCTCTGTGAACCTAAGAAATATAAGCCAAGTTTATATTAAGGCTGCAGGATGTACTTACATTTATTAGGCATCAGAGAATTCACATAGGCGAACATCCCCCCCTGCAACACCTACATGTCTGTGCACAGCCCTGCCGCGTGGGCTCTCTGGTGTCTCGTAACATGGTAAATCCAACTAAAGCACTCTTTATGGCTTGGATGTTCATAACATTTATGTGTATTCCCTGATGTCTAGTACAGGCTGAGTTTTCATTGCATCCCTTCCCTTAATAAAAAGCCTCCACAACACCCTTTTAACCCAATGCCTGTTTTGACAAAACTTGCAGCAGCTCCACATATATGAGATTAAAATCAACCTGGCAGAAAGTACAAAACCAGCCAACGGACTTGATGAATTCTCAGTGATGGGGGAGGAGGAGTAGATGGACAGACCAACTTTAAAGCTTCCTTTCATTAGCAAACTAAGCAAAAATCATAGGTTAACTTTCAATGATGCACGCTGTTACTGAGGTAAGTGAGGCGGCTGATATTCTGCCTCTCAGGCACATATGCTCTATGCTTCATCATTTACTGAATGAATATTCAAATGCTTTGAAAGAGGAAGGAAAACAATCCCAAAGAAACCAGAGGTTGCAGCTTGCAGTGTTTTCATAAGCCTGTTCAAAGGCCAAGCCAGATTTACCAGTGCCTGTGCTGCTGCCTGGCTGTGTGAGCAGCCGGCCAGGTTCTCCCTCCAGTCTGCACCTCCCCAGCTCACAGCAGTGCCTGGAGCTGGTCTGGGGGCCTTTTTTCCTCGCTCCTGAAGCTAAAATGACAACAGGGATGGTTAAACGAGGTGGAGAGACACCCACCCACCCCCACTTCCCATTCAGCCAAACCCACAGCAGAGAGGGAAGAAACCCTTTGTGAAACTCCCTGCCCAAGGATGGACATGGGTGGAGGTGTTAGCAGGGCTAGTCCTTCCCAGCACCGAAGGAGCCACGCAGATAGTATTTACCTGGCCACAGGGACTAAATACCCCATCAAAGTCATACTCATTTGCGAGCCAAAAGAGAGAGTTCACATTCCGGTATTTACGGCCACTACTGCTTCTGGAGCTCTGTCTACAATGGTCCCCAAGACAGGGTCATTCCCAGTGATGACTATGAAGAGGTCCTTCAGCCCACTCTGGCATGGGGACTCAGGAATAGTTCACACACATATATTTCCAAGTGAAAAAAATACATCAAAGCCTCAGAAGCTGAATTTCTGGAGCTGTGGATAACATGCATGCGAAGAGCATGGTTCGCTCATGACAACCCAGGATGGCAACCCGCTTGAGATGCAAAAATCATTTAATGAATAAGTATATTTATATTTATAACCCCACAGCAGTTTTATTTATAGGGATGCCAATCACTTTTACACAGATATAAAACAGGCTGGCAGAATGCCTTAGACTATATCCAGAAACCCGTCTGTAACAAATCTAAGCAGTGATATCTCTGCACACGTTTGGCCAAACTATAATGCTAACACCAGTCATCTTGACTTTAAACATACAGATGGGCCAGGCAGGGCTCACCAAGCCTGCCACATGGCCAAAGATGGATGGATTTTGCTGTCACCTACTGTGAACTGGTTGGGGAAACTACCAGATGAAGGAAAACCAGTCACCATCTGGGCTGTGTGGATGCAAATACCAACACAACACTGGCTGGAGAGCAAGCCAGCATCCAGCTGCCTACAGGTGAACCTCTTTTAAAACCTTTCATCACTGAAATGGGGAGCCTATAAGAAAGGAAAAAAACCCCACTGGAGCTCTGCAGCATCTTTAAAAGGCGAGGGGATTAAGCTAGAGCTCTTGTGTACAGTTTTTTTTCCCAATCCATCGCTCAAGACACAAAGCTGGGACAGAGGAAGATGCAGGAGAAATTAAAGTCATCGTTTGGCTCTTGATTTCAAAGTAAACAAGGATTTCTAGTGAGACTCCTCCTCTCCTACCACTCCCCAGGATCTTGCAGCTTTATCTAAACTTGCAGAAGTCAAGGAGAGAGGTTGCCATTGATTTCCATGGGGACGGCACTGCAGCATCCCAAACTACCCTGTGTTGTCAGGTGGATCTGGGGGCTTTCTGTTGCTTCCCCTCCAGCTCAAGCTGAGACCACCTGGAGAACTGAAGAGTTGCATCTAATTCACAAGAAACAAAGAAAAAAATGCTCTTCATCCCAGTGGGGCTTCTGGGGTCTGGTTGTCTCAGAAATGGGGCAAGACAGGGATGACTCCATGTGAAATACGGACTATGGATAAATGCATCTCATCCATGAAAGCTGCAGTATTTTCACAAATGCCAAGGCAGAAAAGGTTATTCTGGAATATTACTTTGAATAGCTCTGGGAACAAACCCAGCATGAATTTTCAACTCTTATTCAGCAAACGATTTGAATAAACTGAGGGAGGCTTGCACACACATACCGACACCATTTTTGCCTCTGCTCCTTAGACAATCTGTGAGAGAACAGCTCCCAGCAAACACGATCACTTTGCAGTCCGATGTATGGATTCAACTAACCCTGTCTTGGGGACAAGGTAACCTCTCAAGATCCCTTCCACCCCAATCTGTTTACATGCTGGGATTTGCTCTGATTCATCCCTGGAAAGTAGTATGTCTAAAAGAGTAACTAATGGAAAGAAAAAACAGAAACCCAACAGCAGTTCCCTCTCTCAAGGACAAAGCAAAGGAAAACAACCAGATGTAGAGCTACGACATCCTCGATCCAAATGCCTTCCAAAACATTTCCAAATGTTTTCCAAAGCTTCCAGCTGAAGCTTTCACAGCTAGACTGCAACTCCACCAAAGCCTCAAGCACTGCGTGCAGCATCACGGTGCACTGCAGCACATGACAGGGAGATGGCTGGTAATGACTTTTCCAATGAACACACCTGCCAAAATGCACCCAAGACCCTTGTGCAGAAAACACAGAGTTTTGAAGAAAAACTGCCTCTGCCTCTCAGTGGGACACCTTCCAATGTGATGGAGCCCAAATGCTATGTGGGCTTTCAGGAGGAATCAGTGAATGCACATGGCCAGATGTCCTCACCTTCACGACAGGCTTTTGAGTTTATTCTGAACACCTTTGGAAATCACTCCTCTGGCCCTAATCCTTTGGGATTATGGATAATAATAAAACAAAAATATTTTTAAAATTCACTTATGGAAAGTAAAGAGAGAAAAACATAGATCTTCTACATGCAAGCAAGAAATGCTGAGGTTCTGTCCTAACACCAACAAACGTGGACATTTATGGTTACTACACAGCCAGAACTGAGGTGGTTGTGGGAGATTCTGGTCTGAGCAGCTGACCTCAACTGCAGCAGCCAAAGGGCAAGCAGCAAAGTCCCAGCAGTACTTAGCTGCAAGAACTGACCGCTCTGGAGACCAGGGGGCTGGCACATGGCAGGGCCCCATCCCCAGCCTCCTCACCCTGCTGCTGGCACAACAGCTTCCATCCACGCCAACGGCCTCATCAGAAATGGCAGTGCCTGTAAAGCAGAGTCTCAGAGGTCCTTCCAAGTCCCAAGCTGATCTCCACCTCTTTCAGCTTGCTTCTGGACACAATCAAAACTTTCTGAAGAAGCCCTATCAGCTGTATGTGGGCTTTTGATTAGACCTTTTGTAAAGGAAAAAAAAAAAAAAAAGCTTGTTCGAGGATGATAAAAGTCTAGACACTACAATATATTTTCCAGCTGATCCAGCAAACCTAAAAAGCTCTCCCTTGATCTCGGACTGCCATGATCAAAGCCATTATCCCATCCAGAGCCCTTCTGAAACTTTAGCTTCCAAATGTGCAAGTTATTTTTAAAATCTAAACCAGGCCAAGCCTCTTGTTTGGAGTTTTATGAAGAAAATTGGGTGTGCTCCTCCCAAACCTTTCTCTGCCAGATCTGGAAGTGACTGGTGGGCACGTGGTGGAGGGCAAGAGCATTAGCACCCGGTGGCCACGGTCTGCTTGTGTGGGGAGACACAGCCCATTCCCCCAGAGTGGCTATGGTGTGGGGGAATATTCCCCATCCTCAATTGTGATTAAGCTTTTTGGAGAGCATCCCCATACTCAGGACTTGTGTCTGCCTCTGGCATCCTCCATCACAGGGGTGCATTATTCTGGGGCCCAAGAAGAAACAGTGGCAGAAAGTTTTATTTAATTCCTGAAGAAAACAAAAGTAAGCGCTACAAATTTCCTTTACCAGGTAGCAGGACACCCAAGTACAAAGAACATCTAGTTCTGCACCAAGGGACAACCAGGGAAATAAGGTGTTCCAGGAAAAAAAAACCCAAAACATTCTCCAGTCTCTTGGAGGACTGTTTCAGTGGTTGAAAGAACAAACACCCAGACCTGCAAAAGCAACTGAAAGCCAAAGGGGCATCAGCTCTGCCTTAAGTAGGATGGTCAAAGAGAGGTGATGGAAGACCAGCCAGCTCATGCCAGACCAGTCAGTGTCGCATGGTGAGCACCAAGCCTTCTGGTGTGCAGTGGCCTCCAGAGGAGGGGACCCATGGTCAGTCCCAGTCACCAAGGTTTGCAGTGGCCAGACCGGGGGAAGTCAAGGGATGGGTGATCTGGTGTGATGAGAAGCTTGGGGAGAACTGGAAAGGCTTTTTGAAAGGATATGGCCACCAAGCTGTACCTCCTATTGTAGGGGAATGAAGGCAGTGGGTTGATTAGCATTGATAACATGCAGCTGTGGCAATTTTGTCTCCCCTCCAGGCAGCCTCAAAAAGTACCTTTCCAATGCTTTGCCATGTCTGAATGCTGAAAACCTTTATCACTGTAACTGGCAAATCATACTTTTTACACCACACTAGCAGAATTCTTATTGCCATATTTTACATCTCTTTTTTCAAATATATCCATAAACATTGCAAATACAGAATTTGTCTCCCTGTCCACATTTAATTGTTCTAGTAGGGTTAAGACTAATCTCCATGCTGTTAGCAATGCTGTTGCAATTTTATTGCCCCTTGAGGCAACTCAAAAAGAAATCTTCCAGCATTTTGCCATGTCTGAACACAGGAGACATTTTTCAGTGTAACTAGCACATCATTTACTTTGCACCATCCTAGCAAAGTTCCTATTGCCTTCTTGTTATACTTTACACTTCTTTTTTCAAACATATCCATAAGCATTGTTAAAGTGGAATTTTCTTCTTCTGTACCCATATCAATTAGTCCCCATCTACGTTGGGTACCAAAAGTTGCAATTTGACTTAAGATGGACAACAAGCATTGCAATATACCCATATCAATGAGTTGCAACGGCTCACCTCTCACAGTGCCTGTTATGGGTTGCAGGCTCTCCCGCTTGTCTCAGCTATGTTGGGCACCAGTTGTAGTCAGACTCCAACTCAGTCAGCCTCACACAGGGTACCAGTTGTTGCAGCACAATCAAACTAGTAGGCTGCAACAAGGCTTTACTGTTGGTCAGAGTCTACTGTCTGTGCTGCATCTCCTTCCCCCAGAGGTCAGACCACACTGCTCCCCCCCCATCCTCAGGGCTATTTAACCACTTAGCTGGAACGAGCTACAGCTGCACATCATCCATGGCAATCAACCCACTGCCACTGAGGCAAGGCCACAGCTGCATGTTATCAGTGCTGATCAACCCTCTGCCTTCATTCCTCTACATCCTATGTCCCAACATGGACTGCTTACAGGGGGACATTCTTCAAAGAGAGATGGGAACAGGAGATGACTGCCACCACAGAAAGGAGAAGAGAGCAGCGGAGCATCCACATGCTCCAAAGCTATGTAAAAGCCAAATGTAGCTCCCTAGTGAATGCTCAACTAAGTAGCTTCTAAAGCACCGGGGCAAACAAGCCATGTTGTTTCCCTTGCCTCCCAGCATCTTCCTCCATAATTCTGCCCAATTTCTTTCCACTCTGTGCTTTCACCCTCCTCAACTCCAGCATCTCTGCTCCTCCTTCCCACCACTACTGCTGCCCAAACCAAGCAGATCTGCAAAAAGCTGAGCAAAGCAGACAGGCACACACACCAGTAGGACGGAGAGTCACACTGGAGATTAAAGACCCACCAATGCCTCCAGCATCCCTCACTGTGGCTGCAGGGGCCATGCTCCTGCCGAGCAATGGCTGTGCTGCACATCACACATCCCCAGCGCTTCGGGAGGTGTCGTCTGAATCTCCACCAGCTTTCCAGCTGGGTAAACGTCAAGGAAAAAATCAGGTTGACAGAGTTCCTTAAGAATATTTCCATCAAATTGGATTTTTCCCACCCCCATGCACACGGGAGCAGAAAGTGTGAGGGCCACCAGCAATCTGGTGCCAGCTGTGACAGCTGCCATGTCAGCCCCAGAGGGGACAAAGGATTTGCCGGCATCTCCCCAAAATGTTGCTCAGGAGCTGGGCAAGGCAGACAGGTCGTGGTAAACCTGCCCAGCTTCAGCTCTGCCACAGCACAGAGTCCAGCACATGTCCCATTGCTGTGGTTCATCTTTACTTTCCCCAACAATTGTAGAAAGGAGATGGACTTCAACCTTAGCCTCCACACAAGCACACTTTGCTGGGTCTACTGAAGCCACCAAAGCCCCACAGATCCCAGTGATCCCACCTTGCCCTCGCCCTGGCCCCTTCCCTCTCATGAGCTTCTCCTGTGGAAGGACAGCAAAGCCTCGCTGCACATCCATCATCCCCAAGAAGGGCTAATACAAAGCTCCTGACCTCGAAAATTTATGGTCCCTATCACATAGGAGAGCACAGGAGCCGATGGCAATGGCTGCTTCTGGATTTAAAAGGACCTAAACCGATCATGGAAGCAGTGTGCACCCCAACCCTCACTCCCGGTGACAGATAAATATTGAAGGGGAAATGCTGCGTGACTCATTTAGGTGCCAAGCATGAAGCAGGGTGAGTTCAGCACCATATTTTTCTTGCTGTGAGGCTTTCCATCCATCCCACCCTCTTCTGCAGTGTTCTCATCTCCCGTGTTAAAGAGATGGGAAATGCGTTCATCACTGGTCCTCCTTCCCAAACCAAACATGCAAATACAGGCTGAAAAACACCCAATTTCCAATCCTAGCAAACTTACAGTGGTAACTTATTTCCAGGCAAAGCTGTGATTTTTTTAAGGGATACCACTGGGTTAAGGAGTCAAAGGCATAACTGTACAAGTGAAAGCAAAAGCCCTTTATTTCTGTAAAGTCTTCCCCCCCCCCCCAAAAAAAAAAAAATGACAGGGAGTAACACAGCTCTTGCCAGTTTAGTGGGGTGTACATGAAGGCTTGGCGAAAGCAACCTCATTAAACTGGCTGGGTTGTTAAGCACCAATCCAAACACACAGCCCTCTGATCACTGCAGGATGGTCTGGGAACCAAAGGCAACTCACAATTAAACCTGTGACAATCAGGAAAATCCTTACAAATGCCCCCAAGCAGAATCCACCAACACCATCCCCACCCTCCCTTCTTTTTTTTTTTATTTACTTACATAAGCAGCATGTCAGATAACTTGGAGGAAATCAGATGCTTAATGATTAAGCGACACTTAGGCAGCACTCTGGAAGATAAATACGCCCTTTGGAAACCCTGCAACAAAAACAGACAGTATAAACAGACAGTAACTAATTATTCTGATTAAACCTTGGAAGACCTGAAATACCCGACTGCAGCAGAACAAAGCCAATTTGCGCGGGGCTGCTCACAAAAATAAGTCACACCCTTTGCAAAAAGAATTCACCCAAATAAACCTAAGTGCTTCTACGTTGTTTTTGCTTGCCTGCCTGTTTCTTAAGGTCTAGGTGAATAGGAAACGTCTGCCATACCCTGGAGGGATCCCGTCGCCTTTAGCTGAAATTAGACTTCAAGGAAAGCAGGCAAAGGCAGGTGTCACCAACCTGCACCGGCACGGCGAGGCTCCCACCGCGCACTGGAGGAGCAGCGCGTAGGGGTTTTTCCTCCCCTCCCACCAAAACCAAAGAGAAAGGGGTTTTTGCATTAAAAGAAATTAAGGAAAATAAATAAATCAGGTGTGCTCCTAGGGAAAAAGGAGGGGACAGAAGGTCTAGCCGGCTGCCAGGCTTGGAAGGATGCAAGCTGGGACTGGGATGTGGGGAGATGGCGATGCAGCTGGGCCACGGGGACCAGACAGGATGCGATGGGATGCTTGGCCTAGCAGTGAGAGGAACCTGCAAGGTCCACCAGCAGCTCACCCACCATCGTGGATGCAGACTAGGGCACCTGCTTTATCGTGGTCCATGACACCAGCGCTGAGAGCCTGTCAGAGCAGATGGTGTGCAGAGCAAGACAAAGGGATGTGCTCAGTAGACATTCCCTTACTCCTCTTGCCTTGGAGTAAAAGATGGTTTTCCTCTTCTCCTCTCTCTGCCCTTCCGTCCCCATCCCCCCCTCTTAAATGCCAGCCCAGCTCAGGGGACCATTTAATCTCAAACCTCAGTAATCAATCGGTTCACCCTCACGCATGAGAAAGAGTCACAGCAGTAAGCACCAAATCCCATTTCCACCCAGCAATACAATGTTTTAATCACGTACATAACATTTCCCTTTTAACATAAATCCTGAACAGATCCAGGCAGCCCCCAGGTTGTGGGTGGGGAAGGACACAGTGCCAGGGAAGAACATGGGGATCCGGGGGAGAAAAAGGAGGAGAAACCATTGTGGCAATCACTTAAAATGACAATTTTATATGGCTAGTCCAGTTTGCCACTACCATGATGACGTTTTGACCTCGCGTTCGCCATCACAGAGGATGAGCAGCAGTGTGGCAAGCAGCAAGCCCACATCCAGCTCTGCCACCAGAAGCTGCATCGGTTTTATCCTAACATGCCACCAAGCATGTGGGAAAATGGGGACAGAAAATGCAAGACGGGCACACATGGAAAGACTTGGGACAGGCTGTGAGACAAATAATAGCAACGGGGCCTCTCCACCAGTGCTGTGAGACTTACTCCAAAGCCTGTTCACATCAGAGTGAGCCTTTCTAGCTGGATTTGAGTAGATTTGGGATCGCTACCTGCCAACACTTGTTATTTCCAAAAGCAAGCATGGCCGGACCAGCAGGACCATCACAAGACTGCCACTGCAACAGGTAGGCAGCTGCAAGCAGTTCAGACTTCGTCCAGACCAGTCCTGAGTGGCATAGCTCACAAACAGCCATGTTAAAAAATATACATATTTTTTTAAAATATAAACACATGCACAGACTTTTCTAATATATAGGAACAAAAGGGGGGACACCCTGCTGAAACCCCCATGTGCAGCTCAACTGCTCTCTTCAGCGACAAAGGAAATGAGAAGCAGAGACCAGGCGCACACATCCACTCGCCGTGGCGTGGTTTGGCTCTGGGAACGTTTCTGGATTCCCCAGCACAAGCTCTAACCTCCAAGGGATGCAAAATGGTCTTGGAGCCACTCTGGAGGAGAAGTGGAGTGGTCCTCAGGGGCTCAGCTGGGCAGATGGAGCAGGATGGAGAGCTGGGCTCTGGGTGGTCATGGGGATGGCTGACCCCAGTCCATGCCCCATCAGCTTAAGGGTCCCCAAAACACATATTGTGCCACAAGAACAAACCAGGAATGCCTTCAAACCCACAGTCCACAGCAGAAAACAAGGTCCCCTCCCGGGTCTTGGCAACAGGATGAACCCACCCATGACCACAAGCCTCACCACATCATGATGCTTGAGCAAAGCAAGGGAAACAAGTTCAGGACTGGGGGTCTTGGGGTTATCTTTGACTTCTCTACATGTAGCAGAGCTGCGTTTCTGAACCCCCTTTTTTCAGACAGATCCCATGGTAGGCTTTGGTACAGGAGGTGGTATGGTGCACCAGGATTTTTTCAATTCCTCTCAGCAGGGAACATCATGTTCCTACCTCTAACTGAGATTTCTGCACCATGGTCTCCTTCCAAAGGCCAACGCTCCCTCCCCTCCTTTATTTTTGGCTTCGGTTTCCCCAGGACCTGTAACATCAGGAACTGCTTGGCACAGAGGACAAAGTCCTCAAGATCCACACACATACCTAGAGAAACTATTGCACTTACACCTTCCCCGATCTCTTTAGCCCACGCTGGGACGTGCACAATTAAGAGGGACCAGGCACCACCAGCCACCTGCAGTGTGCTGTTGGAGAATCCAGCCATATCCCCATCCTCTCCCAAAGAGCAGGACATTGCAGTGCAATTCAGGACAGAGATACTCAGTGCAGTATCTAGAACAAATTAAACCTCCTAGGCACAGCAGCAAGCATGGATTTATTGATTCATGGAAAACGTCCTTACAAATTACTTCACTCAGATCAACAGGACAAGACAAAACGAGGGCTCTCCTCGGCAGTGAGATGCTGCAGTGCTATCACTGCAGTCCGGCACTCTAGAAGAAATCACTCTTTCAGAGCAGACACTTCTAACAGGGCTTTGTGGAGCTGGTGGAGGACAATACATAGGCCAGCACAGATCTGTGCCACATCCCACCCAGGCCCCACCTCTCTGTCACAGAGCAAGCAAAGCCAACAGATAATTTCTGCAAGCAAGTAGGTGAAAACGCTGCTTGCCATCAGCTTCACATCTGCAGAAGCTCCATCCATACCTGCTTGTTGGCTTGTGTAGGGCTGCAGCTGCTGAGTGGGATGGGACACAGAGGGTGATGCCACTGACAGCATCTCCTGCACTGCCCCTGCTGCAGAGTCTGCTCACCATGGGGCAGGGAGGTAGGACTGCCTGCCTGGTGAGAGGTAGCACAGATCCATGTTGATCTCCTTCTGCATTGTTCTCCTCCATCCCCATGAAGCCACATTAGAAGTGACCACTCTGAAAGAGTGATTTCTCCTGGAGTATGGGACTCCCAAGCACCGCAGCTTGTTAATCTCAACCACTTCTCTTGATACTGGATGGGTTAACATACTTTCATCAAGCTCAAACTCCCTCCCAGGGCTACTTGTGGTCTGGACCCAGGACGCTGAGACAAGTCTAAGGCCATTTTCTGCAGGTGTTTGTTCCGGTGGTTAAATGCAGCTCATAAATAAATAAATATCCAGATATACCTGTGCCTTATTCTGGATAGCGTGCATCTGGCTTTGGCTTCCAGACATGGGCTGCTTGCTGGACTGAAGAGCCGCTGGATGCCCACCCCTGCCCCCTGACAAAGCCATATAAGATTGCATTTTGTAGCATCTTGGTGAAAAGGTGAGAGGAGTGCTCACACTCCCCAGGACAAATCATTTCCCCGGCTTTTATGCGTGTGGCACTTCCCTGCACCCTCAACAGTCAAACCAGCCCCAGTAACACTGAGGGCAGGGCCGGGCACTGCCCTTCCACTGTTGGGTCCACAGCAGCCCCGCTCCCAACCTGCCTTTTGCAGGAGTGGACACAGCTGATCACAGCTCAAACTGCTTTCCCTAGCTCCAAATCACCCACTGCGATCACTTCCCGGCATCCCCATCTTCAGATCACCTCCTCGTTTTTAAAATCAGCTTTAAAAAGACCTACTTTAAAAAAAAATCACTGCAGATGCTGAGTCACATTGTTGGATGCTTCCCGGATGGTACCTACAGAGGTCTTCTAGGAACGCCTCCACCTCATGTGAACTCCCCCGCTGGTAACATTAAAACTACAATTATCTCTGCAGATTAATAAAGGGTACTGCATCGCTGGCAGTAATCTGAGGCAGGGACTCCCGGCAGCAATGAGCGCAAGCTATCAAGGCGTGCAGGCACACACAGCTGTGTTTGTGGTCCCCATCACTCCCAGTCACCCACGCTCTGCCACGCTGCCTCACCCGTTCCCCAAAACACACACCCCCAGCCCCCCGGCACCGATTAGTATTTTGATAAAAAAATGTATCTCATTACACCGATTCGCTTAACTCCCCATCCAGGGGTTGCGATTCCTACGTGCATTGGCTTTGCTAATCGGTTTCGCATCCCTGGTGCCTCCTCCCAGCCCCAGGGCACGGCTCCCAGCTCTGCAGCATCTTTCTGACACATGGACCAGGAACTGCTGCCCTGGCTGGACCATCTGCCTCCATCCTGCTATTTGGGGGTGGTGGGGAGAAAACGGCTCCTTTACATGGCAAGAATTAAAAATATAAATGGACTCAAATCACCGCAGCATTTGCAAACATCCCCTTGTAGCAAACGAGCTGTGCACAGCACAGGGGCATGGGTGATCGAAAGAGGGTACCGGCCACCACTCACAGCTCTTGGGGGCACAGTAAGTAACACCCTGGAGCCCAGAGCTCAGAGCTGGGAAGGTTGCAAGCCCTATCAGCCCTTCCCAGCCTAGGTGAGAGGAAGAGCAATTTGGCACATACACTTTGTACCAGTCCTTACACCTCTGGCTTCTGGGTCAAAGCACTTTCTGGTTGTACCACCTCAGAAATCACCCTCATCGTGAATACCTTTGAGGCCAGGTATAGCAGCACCTGGGGACTACTGCTCTCCATCATGGTCCTAAAATGAGCTCTCGCTGTGGCACGGCAGGTACCCAGGCACGGCGAGTGAGCCCATAAGCACCCCTGAGCACCGCGTGCTTCCCTTCAGCTGCTGCCCTTGCACACCTGAAGCAATACAGAACAGGTGTAAACACACCCTCAAAGTCAGCATCATGCCACAGTGAACCACGAAGGCGTCACGCAGCAATATGCAGCCAGCAAATACCCACTTCTTCCCATAAAAAAATAACTTAAAATGGCAAAGAGGAAAGGCAGAGAATGGGACTGGAGCCAAGTCCAGCAAACACTGCATGGATGCAGGGGCAGAGAGCTGAGGACGTGCCACCACTCGCTGTGGCTGTCACCCCTACCTGGGGACCTTCTTCCGACTGTACTTGTGGAAACACTCCTGCTTTCAGAGAAGCCCATTCAAGGGCAGGGAGATGAGAACTCAGCCCACCCCACACCTTTCAGGGCTGAAAACTAGCGCCATGGTGGGGTGCTGCTCTGCTCCTGAGACACCACGGAAGCACAAACCACCCTGCACTTGGAAAGCGATTCCCCGCTTTCCTGAGCTAGCAAACTTGGGCACCGCCACAGAAGGCAATGAGTTGATCACTCAACAGTAAAGCTGATTCCCTATACTTCTATTTAAAATTTGCCTCCCCTCTCTATCTGTAAGCCAAATCAGGGATAAAGCAGGTCAGTGGATCATTCTTTTAGGTACCATGATGAGTGTGTATACATGTTTGGGGTTTTTTTTACATTAAAGGGAAACTAATTCATGTAAACACTTCAATCAGCTTAATTATCCCTCTCCAGGAGTTGTTTTTCTTTAAAAAAAAAACAAAACCAAAACCAAAAAAACCCAAACACTGAAGGAATAGATCATCCCAGGGAGGGCAAACACCCATTTCCCCCAGCAGCCCCCACCTCCAGCATGGCTGCAGCCAGCCAGGCTCCTCCTGGCAGGCTGGGGTGGAGGGGCAGGAGAGCACAGTGGGCCAGCACGGCACACAGCCAGCACACAGGTGGATAAGAGGGTTAAATCCAGCTGCTCAGGGATAAGCTGGTCACATACTGCAGATATTTTGCAACGGCAAATGGCAAATAGTGGTATGCCAGCCTACAGCAAATACTGGCACAAGTCGCTTGCATGACTGTCACCAGGTGTTTTAACTCAGAAGTTGCCGATATTGGAGACCCTGGAGCTGCATCTTGTTAAACCTCTCCCGATGAACTGCTTCCTTGGCTATTTTGAAGCTTGCAGTAGAGAAGGCTGAAAAAGTAAAGTGACTCTTGGCTTTGAGGCTGGAACCTGGAGAAGATGAGGCAGCATTTTTTACCTGTTGTAACTTTTTTGTCTTCCCAGGACTCTTGTGGGGCCAAACACAGAAGAATTTGAGATGCTGTCACACAAGAGAAACTTTGGGAGATAAAGCAACCAGACACCCACCCAGTAACTCCAGCACAGCACCAACACAGACAGACTGGGGTGCAAACAGGCAGCCCCCAACATGCACATGGCCACAACTTGCTGATCTTAATATCAGGCACATAAAATCCCAGGTGGCAACTCTGGATTAATACATTAAATTTCCCCACTGGCAAATAATTTCCCTTTTGCATTCCAAGACTAAAACTTCTTCCAATCGCTGCTCAAGCTGACCAACATCTTTTTATTCATTTGCATCCAGAAATACTAAACTGCTGCCTCTTGGAATTCTGCAGAGATGGAGGGCCCTCTTCCCTGTCCTGAAGCCACCAGCCATGCCCTGGTAGCTGCAGCACAGCCACTAAATCTTAAAACCTGTCAGAGAATGGAAAGCTTATGGCTATGTTGCAAGAGCCAGCGCTTCCAAAATCTGCGTTGCCCAGGAACCCAGAGCTAGAGATCCCCACACGGCTACCTACCAAGCAACCTGCACCTCGGCTGTGGTCCAGATGTAGGTTTGTAGGAGACAGCGATGTGGAACTTGGCCATGGGATGTCCCACCCCATTCTCCTCCCAGCTCCATTCGGAGGCAGCCAGCTACATCCCATGTTAGCGCATTTTGCATAATCAAAATGGGAGTTAGCCTACGTAACCACAAGCTGAAGGGTATATTTAACTCAACTGGAAGACAAAGGAGGTCAGGTCCACCGCAGATTAAATTAGCTGAGCCTGCTAACGCCAGGAGCTCCCGTCTGCCATCGACCACGCCTACCATGGATTTATACCTCCTGGCTCTACGATTTAGTGGTCCGCCAAGGAGGAATGGTCCTGCTCCATCAAAGCTCTGAAAAGGAAAACACACAGCAAAGAGGTGGCAGAGTGGGTCCAACAGGTTCCCAAAGCCTTGGGCAGGACACAGTCTCACAAGGGTTTGTATCACCTGTCTAGCCATGGTGTGGGATGAGGTGTGGTAACCTGCGTGGGTGCTGCACCTCCTTCAGCCCACAGGGAGAAAGAGGAGGATGGAGGACAAGGGGAGACCCCCCTCAAGCTGCCCCAGAGCCCAGCTCCAGTGTGTCCCCTGCATCCCAGCACAGTATGGGAGGAGAGTGAGGACGTTCCCCTCATGGTCTTCAGGACGTTTGCTTCAGATCTGCCTCCTGGGAAAACGCTCATTTTCCCTGTATAATTTCTGCTGATAACACTTCATCCCCCACCACCTTCACTGCAGTCTCATGCAACTCAAAGATGCGGCCAAAGACGTGGTTATTTTTACATTTTCCTCCCAGGAGATGGTCTCTCCATGGAGCACAGCTGCCACACCGCATCAGATCATTACACCATGCCAGCTCAGCCCCACAACAGCTGGATGAAGTCTGGAGGAGACCCTGCCACCAGGTATTCTTCTGCCTCACTGGTGTTAAAACACCCCAGCTTCTCAGTCTAGGGCATCCTAAAGATGGGGCCTAAGCCCCAGCCCCAAAGGTAGCAAGGTGCCACTCCACTCTTACTCTCTCCATAGTTCCCCACCCAAGCCCCAAAACCATCTTCCAGTCATCCCAGTTTTGGATTTTTCTGAGGCTTTTGCATGTGTCATGGTACCCCATGAGGCATCTGCCTCACCCACATCTAGGTCTTTGTGGATCCGGATCCAGGACTTCCAATTTGTCCCAAATTCTACCCCCACCCAGGGAGAGACTGGGTTTGGCTGTGCCAAGATGTCAAAGTCCACAATGACCACCCTCCTCGATGTGGCACATGAGCTTCAGCATCACATAGATTCTCTTTAAACCTGCATGTCTTATTGGACACTTTTACACTGGGACAAGAAAAAAAGCAGCATTTCCACAAGTAATCTAAGAACTTTTAGACTTTGAAGAGTGGGGTGATGGAGAGCAAAGCATGGGGCATGCAAGGAGAGGCTGTTTGTACACCCATGGGAGAGGACCAAACAGCACGGGAGGATGGTCTTCTGTGTGCTGTGGCCTATCTGCAGCAGCTACACCCTTGCATGAACACAACATCACCATCCTACCACCAACGCCCCGTAACCCACTGCCAGCAGAGCCCACATACCTGGCTCGGAGCTAGGGTGGCAGCAGTGGGTGGCACGAGGAAAATGGGATCCTTTCCAAGAAAGGGAACACAGTTGGCCTGTATTTTCTTCCCCTCCTTCCCTTGAAATCACTCTTCCTGCAGTCTGCCTGTGACACAGAAGCCAGGCATTCAGGGAAGCAGGTAAGAGGCTGCACGCTGATTGTTTATAGTTACTTTACAAATAAAGGGGGTCATAATGAATGTTTGCATCCTAAAAGAAATCCCAGTGCCCTTCCCCCACCTACACCTCCCAAAGAAAAAGCACAAATCCAGCTGCTCTGCAATCTTATCTTGATGCAGAAACAATCTGAGACAGAGATATAAGGGTCCCCCGAAGGCATGGTTTATTAAAGGCATCTTTATTTAGTTGATTCTCTTCAAAAATGCGGCACTGAAGCGCCATTCCCAGACTGGTTTTCATCGCAGCAGCAGCAAACACGACCCAGGCAGGGTCCCCCAGCCTGGCAATGCAACATGCTCCCGCGGAAAGCTGCAGGATTTTCTCAGGCTAAAAAGCAACTCAAGACCAGGGGGATACACCCAGGCCAAGGCACTTTGAGGGACCCACAGCTGAGAGCCATGAGGAGATCCTAAACGTGCCCTGGTCTTGCCCCAGGGATGGTACAGAGATGGGGACCGGCACATTAATGAAGTTCATGGGACACTCCCTATTTACCCAGCAGCTCTGCCTCCGTCCCCACACCCGCTGTCGCAGGGGATTGCACGCTAGCAGCCAAATACACCTAATCCCAGGTTTCAAGAACCAGAGCTACAAAACGACCGCACAAAGAGGCAGCTGTTCACACGCATCCCAGGGAACCTCCCCGCAACCAACGCCTCTCTATTTATCCAACACGCGATCTTTACATGTTCAGCTATTTTCATCCACCCTGATATTAATGGATGCAAAAGGCAGTTGGGTAAGGTGTTCGACAAAAATCTCATTTAGAGATCAAGACAAGCTTAATTGGTTTCTAGCCAGACCTGCACAAAGATGGGTCACTCCAAATACAGTTGCTAATCTGCCCATTATACTCCCTAAGCTCCCACTGACAAAGAAAAAGAAAATAAAGATGCACAAAGGAATGCAGCATTTTGAGCATGTTACTTCCAGAGAGTAACACATCAGAAACAATGAATTCTGCAAGAACAAGGGCTTTTCTTTTCTTTGCAGGAAAAGAATAACCAAGTGGTAAACAAAGAAACAACAAAAAGACATAACGTAGATAAAATCTGCATTTTTCACAGGCAACCCCCATCCATTTTAGGTTCTTGAAGAGCATTTCCAGCAGCTATTGTTCCTGTGGGCAGGCAGAAATAGGGAAAAAGCTTATGCAGCCGAGGAGACGTCATATCACAAGTGACAGAGTAGAAAGGATAGAGAACCTCGTGATTAAAAGCACAGGATTGAAACCCTGGAGAGCTGAATTCACTTCCTAACTAAGCTATAAAAAAATGAAAAATTGCGAGTTTCCTGTGTGATCACATCCTAGATAATTTATTCAAAAAGCTAGTGTTGAAAAGCAAGGGAGGGGGAGGAAGCAGGAGGAGGAAGGGGAAGACCCGGTCCTGTGGGCTTTTAATAGGCTTGAGGTTAGACCAGCACTGGCAAGCTGTTAACATCCATCTGTGTTGGGTGCTGCATGATCTGGAGCCAATGCTGGGAAACCATTGAGCATCCCATGAGCTCAGTTAAGAGACCACCGTACTCCTCTGCCCATGTGCACAGCACAGGCTCACCAGCACCGCGTCCCCAACAGCAGCATCCTGCAGCTTTCACAACATGGAACTCCGAACAAAAAACAAATCCACATGCAAAATGGAAAGGTTAGCGATAATTTTCCCTCTTGTAGCTACGCAAGAATTTAGAAACAAGAATATAAAGCTGTCCTCCCAACGCAGCATATTATAAATTACGTGGCAATGCAATTACAGCGCTGCAGAGCCAGATGCAGCAGCGGCACAGGTAGAAGGGCGATGAAAGGGTCATTTGGTTACAAGCTTCTCCCCTTGTGCAACAGCCCTGGACTCCCAGCTCCGGCATAGGAGGTCTGTTTATTTTCCTGAATCTGAGCCAATTCTGCTCGGTGGTGTTGCACCCAAGGGAGAGCAGAGCTGCAGATCCTTTGGCACGACAGAGCCGAAAGTAAGGCCAGCACTGGAAAAGACAGTGGTCATGTTTTGGACCTTTACAGCAACATCCCTCAAGCTCCAGAGCATCTTTGCAAGAGCCTTTTACAGCAGCTGGGTCCATAGGGCAGAAAGCAAGAGAGGTGTTTTTCTAAGACCTTCCTCAACCATGATGGGCACTTGCAAATCCAAGGTTGGGTGCAGGGAAAGGGCAGCCTGGTCCTTGGCCTTAGACAAGGGCTACCACGCATGGAGATACAAGGCTGGTGCCATCCCAAAAAGCTGCCGTGGGAACCCCAGAGTGAACAGATTCAAACTTTTACTTTCAGCAGCAAGAGAAGCTGTAATTAGCAGCACTGAGCACAGCCCAGAGGCTGGGTATGACATCCCCATGACATTATTTGACAAGATGACTGTTGTATGTGTTTTATTTGGCTTTTGTCCCCGCTTCTGGAAAAATGAGCACCCATTTTTCATAGATCTCCCTCCCTCCTTCACATATCGCCCAAAGAGTCAATTTCCCAGAAAAAGAACATGCATCTCAAGGGTGCACTGTAACAGCCCATTGCTATAGTTGGAGCTCAGCTCTTAGCATCCCCAGAGATGGCTCCCTTCTTAACTGCTCCAACACCCCACAGAATACTGGGGATGCCAGACCCCAAAGACACAGTCTGGCCCCGACTCCAACCAAAACGAAAGACCTAGTCCAAAACAAGGCAAAGGGAAGAAAATGTGGACATGAAGCAACTGAGCTACAGTTGTGAGACATATCATCACCACTGTCTCACACATCTCTCACCTAGTTCAGCCTCATTCCAGTGCAAAGCCAACAGAGCTTCCTCCAATGCAACTACAGGTGATTCTCTGGAAATCCATCCACTGGGTATTTTGAGGTTAAAGTCCCTCTTTACTTTCTTTTTCTCATGCTGAAAGTTGTCACGCTACAGGATAGTTTGAAAAGCCAGGGAGATACTGTATTTATGGATGCAAGGAAAGTCCTAGCATGCCAGCTAAGGGAATGGCACAATTTCATGACCATATAACCCAAATCACAGCTCACTGCACATCACTGCAGTTTGAACACAACTATGACCACTGCTGCATCACTTAAGAAATGGCAAATTTTGTTGCACCCAGTGAACAGAAGAGCAGTGTTTAATACAAAAGTAAATGTGAGAAAGCGATGAGCATAAAGACTCATTTCCAGCTCTATACTCAAAAGAAAACTGACTGTAGGGATTACAATATTTAACACGCTCCAAAAATTTTCCTCGACATTTTTTTTCTCTATGTGATGGGTAGAGATTTCTTGTGGCTCCAGAGCCACCAGCTATTTCACATGCAATTTGCCAGGTGACACTCTGCACAGAAGACAAGGAGCTGGAGTTTATAAATGGATCTGGTTGCCCCCAAAGAGCCTCCAGCCTCTTCGCAGGGTGCCTCCAAAACGCTGGGGCGAGAAGGTAGCACATGGGCTGAGGTCTCAAAACCAACCTCTAATACCCAGAGAGCTTTGGTAAGCAAATGGCTTACGTAAAATACCTGTCAGAATACCAGTTTGAAGCTTGGCTCTTGTAAACAAGGTTGCTCTGGAGGCACTGGGGATTAGCACACTTCAAACAGTCCTTGGCGTGACTTACTGGAGCGCCCAGGAACAGATTTGCAAGTTCAGCTTTTCTCTTGCCTGACACTCGCCCAGCACCACTGAGCAACACCCAGGCTACCCATAGCCTTAACCCTGCCGACTCCCACACACAGAGGCTGAGGAACAGTGATGGGGAGGGGAGAAGCCCCACGCTTGATCACTGGACTTGATGGAATGAAAACCCAAGACAGCATCACCACACTGCTTCTCTTCCTTGTAGCTGGAGAAGGTCCAGCACCAGGCTATCTGTGAGCAAGCTGGACAAGTGTCCCTTGGCAGAGGCATGGTAGCCAGAAGTTAGGTATGGGATGTGCAAGGAGAATGGGGCCAAGCAAAACCAGGCAGCGGAATGGCTTAACCTGACATTAAGGCAGAGAGCACCCTCTCTTTCCTGCACTGGGCACACAGCTGCAACCAGGACACTCCTAGTGCCTCGGGGGCAGAGGGAAGAAAACCTCAGAAGCCGGGCAAGGCGATGGTATCCACCTTCCCAGCTGCATCTCTCCCATCCTCAGCTCTGGCTCAGGCAAGAAGGTGCTGTGGTTTCCAGGAGTGGCAGCATGAAGGAATGGGAGCGCGAAGGGTGCCTGGCAGCCACAGGAGAGAAAGCTTTACACAAACAGATTTACAGGTGCTTACATCCACACAAGCATCCTTGAAGGAAACAGCTGCACCAGACCTCAGCTGCCACAGACTCTCCAGGATGGCACACGAGTTCGCAGCTCCTCTAAGCACTGTTCATTTAGAAGATGCTGAGGCCAATAAGGAACAGACACCCAGGGAGGGGGGATGGAATATCATCTCACAACAAGGTGGAAGTCAGATGGATGTGTGGCTTCAGAGAGCTGCCTCAGAAAGGTCTACACAAAAGAAACACTCAAGAGCAGCAGCAGAGCAGACCCACCACAGCCTAAGCTTAATGTCATGCAACACATGAACCAGAAAACATCCTGGCTGTGCTCCCTCCACAGCTGTGCCATAGCAAGCAGTTCATCTTGTTTGTTTGGGGTGGGGGAAATGGTCTCCGGACTGTCTGTCTGTTCTCCTCCCTGCTGAAGCTGGGAGCAAGGTTTGCTGCTAGCAAAGGTTGCCTGTAACAAGGACCGAGCTGCTAGGATGTCACCTGAGCAGTATAAAACACTGCGGCTCTCTCCAGCAGCCTGACCTGCTGCACTCTCCCTCCTACACCCCAGACCTGAGCAACTGCAGGTGTGTGTCGCCCCCCAGAATGATGTCCCTCTGCATTCCCCATTCTCACACTCAAGTTTTCTTTGATTTGTAGGACAAGTACCATCCTCTCCTCCCTGCCCAAGCAGTGCAAAGAGCACAGGGTCCAGAGCACAGCCCTGCTTCCTTACTCTGCAGCCTCATGGTCCGGTCAGCTTTGTTCCCGTCCAAAAACAGTGTGTGCACTTTCCTGCTTTTTGATAATTTATCCTCAAACCTAAAATCTCTGAGAACATCCTGATTGCTAGAAAGACCTCCATCGAAAAGGCAAGCTGATCATCACTCCTGTGAAGCACTGAAGGAACCAATGCCCTGCAAAGCCTTCCCCAAAAGCTGCCAAACTCTGTAGCTAAGTTTTGCATATTGGTACACCGCCCAGCTGCTCGTGCTTCATGCAAAATCCCCCCAAGTCTGCCTCTGAATGGCACAGTTTTGAATTGCCTTCCTCCTGCCATAGTGCTGCAGGGCAGGATCTGCCAGCAGCCCAGCCCGCTGCCACTGGGAGATGGGCATGAAAGTCCCACCTGAAAGAGGAGTAGCAGGGAGCAATGAACACCTGGAGATCCCAGTGCATTTTCCTCTGCTGTCCCAAGGATGGGCACAGGTCAGATGAATTGACTGGGTCCTTCCCCACTGTTTATCCCACCGCTGTCTGCCTGCTGCCGGGTTGCTTTGAGCTTTGGTGCAACTGCTTTCCCAGGGCCTGTGGAAGAAGGGATGAGGAGCCTCAGTGCAAAAATCCTGGCAACAGCCCAAATCCAGAAACTGGGAATTAGGTCACTGGGTTCAGCTTCTGAAAACTGTCTGTTTGGGAAGGGTGATAAAACCAGCAACAGCCACATTCGCTGCTGAAGCCAGAGCTGGACACTTCTGCTGCTCCTTCACCACACCCTCCACACATTTTTTTCATTTACCCTCTTGTAAAAACACTTGCACGTTGATGGAGCAGCCTGGAGAGAGACTGACTTCCAGGCAGTGAAGCCGCGTGCACAGGGAAGACATGATTCAGGTAAGCAGCACGTAGCTGAAATTGCTATGCAATGCTCACGCAGAGGAATGCAGAAGGCAAAACATGAAGCCACTTGTCTGGCAAGGCGAATAACCCTTCAATCATCTGCCAAGCCCTGCAAGCACCAGGGAGCTCAGTGCACTGGGTTAAGACAAGGATGCCTCCAACCAGCAATGTGCCACCTCTTGCTACCTGCACTGCGGACACACTGCTGTATTTCCTCAGTGCTGAATCCAGAAGAGTTCAACAAGAGAGCTCCACAATGACATAAAAGAAAAATCCAAACAGCAGTGAAGCAACTGGCATGTCCTCCGGGAAGAGACAAGGTATGGAGAGCAACCCTGCTCCAGTGGTTTGACACGTCAGCATTGCCATGATGACCAGCTGGCATGTGCCGTGGTGGGTGAGAACATGCCCATCGACCAACACTGCCTCTCCAGTGGGTCAGGACAATGTTTTGAACACAAAGACTCTCAAGGCAAGTCAGTCCATGAGGAGTAATTAGGGAGTAATTTATTGAGTCACAACAATACTGACTCATCAATGACTGTCCCTATGTTGGCGCACCCCATCCATTTGGCGACTGTAGGAAGAAGCCAGGAGTGACCTCCTCGCCCACGTATTCCAAGCAGCACAAACTTCTTCCATTTAGCAAGTTCACAACGAACTCCCCCAGAGGGCTGGGGTGAGCACAGGAGGGAGCACGAACAAGACACGGTGATCGGAGGAGATTCATGCGGAACACACAGGGGTTGCTCCAGACCTGGGTGCAGCATGGGACGGGACGCCCTTGGGAATGATCCCCCCAACTTCGCCTTGAGGCCAGATGTCCAGACAACTTGACATGTTAATTTGGTTAATTTGCTGTAATTCAGGTGGCTGGTGCTCAGGCCACACCAATCATGAAACAAAGCACTGTCAGCTCAGATCATGAAACTCTCCAGTCAACTAACCACATCTTCATGGTGTGCCAGGCCACTTCTCATCTCCACCTCCTTTGGTTTTCTTCTTGGTGGCCACAAAGATTTGAAGGCTTTATGACTCACTGAGCTGAGATTTTCTGCGCTACCCCAGAACTCCTGGTTCTTCTGCATGCTCCAGAATGATATGACACGCCACGAGGACAGGAGATACCAAGAGCAAATGACCTCCTGAGAGGAGACAAGGGTAAGAAGGCACCAGCACCGCTTTTCTACCAACCCAGCTCAGGCTGAGGAAGCAGTAGGAGGAAAGAAGAATCAAAAGCAAACAGCAAAATCACAACCAGTGTCTTGCAAGGACCTGAGGACCCTCTATTTTTTGCATTAAATAGAGAGTTGGAAATATGTCATTCAGGGTGAAGGAACTAATGCAATATGCAGAAGAGCCTCTGCTGGCATATTTAACTACTTTCCAACCCTTTACTAGTCGTTCTTCTCATCCCCTAGTAAGGTAAGCACATAAAGTTAACCTATATGGCTTAGCATCTAGACTAATCGACATAAAGTCAGGATCAGACATTCAGTATTTCTTCCTCAACTTACAGCCCTTTGTTCAGATCACCTTTTATTTCAGCACAGCACTGAGGTCTGTTGTGGTGCAGGAGTGAAAATTACACATATGATTATCTTAAAATGGGGGGGGATCAGGGATCAATATGTTCATGATTTGAATTTTACAGCATTCAGCTGCCACAACTTGCAAATAAACAGCTGTCCCAGCAGGTCCATGCAAGCTTAACAGCACAGCAGTAAAACACAAGATTTTTTCTTCTCCTTTAAAAAAAAAAAAAGTTTTACCTATATAAAAAAAAAGCATATTAAAAAAACCCCTGCAAACTGAAGAGCTGCAGTTAGGTCACACTCAGCTCCAGCAGAACAAGCGCATCCTGCTTTACATGGCTTCACTAGTCACTCCATGGCAGTAACAGCTTTCTGAAGCCAAGTTAAAATATTTAATTACCAGCATCAAGTCAGAAACCAAATCGTTCAACAAAATCCTCATTTGTGAGCGAAGCCTGCAGAAATGTCGTTGAGCAGGCTTTGGCAATCTCCAAAGCTGACAGCTGGATGCCCTGGCTTATCGACTGCTCGAGCACACGCCAAAAAAAAAACAACCTCTGAATACTTGCAGTGCCGAGCAAGCCTTCAAGGCAGCCCCGCCAGCCTCTTAAAAAGGTTCACATAAATAGGCAAGCTTCGTTTATTAATACTTCAGAGATAAAAATGGATGTGTAGGAGCAGTGCAGTGTGTATCTATGCAGCAGGAGGATGGGAAGAAGACCACCCACTCTGGGTGGTGCATCTATCAGCATCCACAGCCGGTTTCTAACCAGTTCAGGTTATAAATGCAGCAGGTACGTTTGCTACCTGCGCACGTGGTGGGCTGCCATCAGTGCATCAGCCAAAAACCTTCAGGCAGTGACCCAGCGCTGACGGTCAATGCAGGCAAAATGCAAAGCAGAAGAATGGAGTGAGAGGAGCCACGCTCCTGGCCAGCTGATAAATGGTATTTGTGAGGAGCCCAGCTGCCCAACAGCTCCATGCCTCCCCGGCACTGGGTTCCTCAGCTGTGACAATGACAGCATGGGAGAAGAGGTGGAAGAAACCAAAACAAAGCACAGAAGCAAAGGGAGATAAACACGACCCAGTTAGACTGGCTGTCCCCAGCTCCTGCCCGCCCTCGGCAGGAAGGCTCATCTGGGACCAGAGGTGCTGGCCACCAGGGCTGTCCCTTTCCTGCTCCCTCCCGCACCCCTGCTGCAAACAAAGGGTCAGATAAGGAGCCAGCTCAGGTCAAGACCGGCTGGACTCTGTTCCAAGCCCAGGGGAGCGGATTCGGCACTGATTTTACACCTCACCCATCCTGTTTGCCTCCCCGGGCTGGAGGCCTGGACACAGAGCCCTGTGGTGTGCCTGCGTGGCTGGCTGGCCCCAAAAATCCCGAGGCCACGGCAGGGGCAGCACTGGCAGAGCCACACAGCAGCCAGGGGCTCAGCCAAGGGCTGGCCAGAGCCAGGAAGCATCAGTGCTTCCTGCTGTCCCGGTGTCACACGTCGTTGGGCGGTCAGAGATCGCAGACTTTGGCTTTTGCTTCCTGCTCCTGACGGAGCAGGGGCAGGTCCCGGCACACAGCCACAGGGAGAGCAAGGCAAGTCACTCATTAATTGAGGAACAGCAAGGTGGATGCCTGACCCGCTCGGAAGGCAGTGCGTGCTGAAACGAACTCCAGCGCCCACGGAAAAAGGTCCAAATGCTGCAGGACCCACTTATTCCTGGTGGGACTGAATGAGGGGCAGGCGGGGAATGCCAAAGGCTTTGGCATACGTTGTTTTCAGCGAGGGAGGATAATGAGGTTACATCGTGGTTCACCACTGTGGTCTTAATACACACCACCACTCGATTTTGTATGCAGCACCAGAATCGACCCCTAGAGAGGGGGAAAAAAATAATGCAAAAGTCTTGTTCTGCCATCCCTCTTGGTGCAGCTGGGAGAAGCTGGCTGGTTGTACAACGCCAAGTGTCTGCAGTGCTAGGGCCTGGCCGAAATCACTACGCAGCCCATGGCCAAGGGCTCCCTGTGCCCCGGCACCAGGCAAAGGGGGCTTGGCTGTGCCCCGTGGTCTCCCACCCGCTTCTGATTTCCGCAGGGAGCTCCTCGCCCGTGGTTTAGCAGCACAGCCCCGTCAGCTCAAGTGGCTTTTGTCAGGAGAAGAATTATCATTTGGTTTTGCCTTGAATTAACCTTGATCACTTAAAGATGCGGAAAGCCTGTTTCACACAGGCGCCGATGCAAGAGGCAGCACAGCTGCCCGCAAGCGGTGCAGACCCCAAAGACAAAACCCCACTGTTAATACCGACGACTTATGCCAAGCAAGTCAAGAGCAGGACCTGACCACAGCCAGTGCACGCCAGTGGCAATGGATACCAAGCCCAGAGGCTCGCACACGGCAAGGGCATCGTCCTTCCTCCATGCAGGGCCCCTGACCTGAATCTCCCTAAATTTCCAGCCCAGTGACAGACCTGACGCCCCTGTCTGGCAGCATTCCGGCTGCTGCCGATGCCACAAACCCGCTGGTTCCCTGCTGCTGACACAGCCACAGCCCAACACAGCGACACATTGAAATCCTACTCCCATCCCAGCATCGGGCTGGATCAGAGCACGCCTGCAGCGAGGTGTTTCACACCAGCACTGGTGGTTCAGCACATACAGACGATCAGGCAGCCCCAGATTGCTGTGCCTGGTGGGGAGGCACGGGGGAGGGTGGACCCCCACTCCTCGCAAAACCCGCTTTGGTCAGCCGGGGGAACCCTATTCCTGGGGCTCTGCGGGTACGCAGGGGGTCACACCCCGGCCCTGATGGGCCCAAGCCCGGCCCGAGCGCTGCCGCAGGGGTGGGCGCCGCGATGCCAGCGGGAGCCGGGGACGGAGTAGCCCTCGGAGGCGTTGCCATGGAGAAGGGAGAGCGGCAGCATCCCGCATCCCGCATCCCACGTCCGCGCGTGGGCGCCCCCTGCCCGGCGTCCACAGGGGCGGGCAACGCCCGGGCACGGCGGGGGCCGCTCCCCTCCCCGCGCCCACCCCCCGGGCCACCCCGGGGCTGGCGGGCACGCCAGGCCCTGCGGGACCGCAGACCCGGGGCGCCGGGGAGGGGTGGGGGCGCCGCGGGGCCCCGCCGCTCCCCGCCAGAGGGGTCAACCCCACGCAGCGCCCCGGGGCGGGGTGGAGCACGGGCTCGACTCCCGCTCTCCCCGCCTCCCCCACGGCACGGCAAAGGCAGCCCCCGAGCGGCGACAAACCCCGGCCCCCCGCCCCGCCGCAAACCCCCCCCCCCGCCCCGGCACCCAGCGTCGCCGGGGCACGGGAGAAAAGCACCCCCGCCGCGCCGTCCCACGCCGCCAAGCCCCCACCCCCCGAGCCGACCGGGACCGAGGGGCGGGCGGCGGCGCCGCTGCCCGAGCGCGGAGGACTCACCCCGCGGGCGCGGACGGCCGTACCTGCCGGCGCGGCGCTGCGCTGCGCGGCGCGGAGCCCGCCCGGCCCCTGCCCACAATGGGCCGCGGCCGCCCCGCCCCGCCCCGCCCCGCGCGCTGACGCCACCCGCCGCGCCCCCCGCCGCCGCCGGGAGTTGTAGTGAAGCGGCGGCAGCGCCATCGGGGCCGGCGGGCGGGCCTGGCGCGGGGCGGGAGGCACCGGGCGGGGCTCCCCGGGGCGCGGGCCGCAGGGGGGCGCGGGCGCCAGACCCTGGGGGCCGGGGGGGCCTGGCCCACCCGGGCGAGCCATGCGGCTAACGCCCGGCGGAGCCATGCGCGTAACGGCCGGCGGCGTGGGGGGCCGTGGCCCGGGAGGGTCGGCGTCCGCGTCCCAGCTGCCCGGCTGTGTGCTCCCAAGCTCCAGCGTCCTCCACTCGTCAGCTCGGATTTCGGAATCCCGTTTTCCAAGGGTTCCCCGGTTCGTGGCATCAGAGCAGCGACGCGGTACAGGGGTGGGTCCCCACGTGCACCGGGATAACCTGGCAGGAGACAAGGCTGGGGGCTCCGTACCTGCTTTTGGTGCACATCAAAACTCCAGATCAAATTAATAGTGCATAACATTTTAGCTTGAGTCAACACGTTTTTTCAGGATAAGGGGTCGGGCTATTTGTATCCGCTATGATTTTTTTTTCTCAGCAACCACCGTATGGTCTGGAAAGCTGGAAGAGATTTACAGGGATTGTTTTCCATAGGGAGCCTCCACAAAATGACACAAAGGCAGAGTCAAAGGCAGGAAAGTAAAGAAAGAGCATCTTTAAGGTAGCTGATACCAAAGCACGGAATAAAATGTAATATGAGAACCAGGATAGGTTATACACAGCCACCCAGGCTCATACGTGACCTTCTAGAGAAGGGAGAAAGAAATGTGGGGGTATAGAGAGAGTAGAGTACATGCAAGTGCTAAACAGGTTAAGCACCTACAGGCCTGACACCAGCTTTTTCGGCCCCTCCAGGCTCCATCACAGGGTTTGATCTGCAAAATGAAACCAGGGTTAGACCCACAGAGTTTCAACCCATCCTATGCAGTTTCAGTCCCAAATCCCACACTTAATACCAAAAGCCGGGTTACAAAAAGTGGTCTGTACCATCCCTGGGGGGAAATGCAAAAAATTCTCAGGAATCATATGCCCATTAAGAAAAATTTCTTAAAACATCAGCTGAATGTTTTTGTTTTTAAGGCAAGAAGGTGTATTTTAGCTCAAAAAAG
Source organism: Falco rusticolus (assembly GCF_015220075.1). Taxonomy (NCBI): domain Eukaryota; kingdom Metazoa; phylum Chordata; class Aves; order Falconiformes; family Falconidae; genus Falco; species Falco rusticolus. The sequence continues at coordinate 32,508,917 of NC_051193.1, forward strand.
TCACGATTCAATAGAGTGAATTTTCTCCTTCTCACCATGCCGAGTTCTTTTCCTAACCTCTTCTGGTCTGCTTTAGCAATGAGCTCCACGGGATAAGTGTGACTTGCTAGGAAAAAAAAAAGTAATTCACTTTATTGGTTGTGAATTTCAATGTCATCCCAATCCTTATTACTGCGCTGGCTTCACCTCTAATCTTTTTAAATTGCTCTTCACAGCCTAGCCTTTGGCAAACAACCACCAGCCCTCGAGCTGCCATCCTGAGAATGAATCTTTCAGCCGGGAATCCATCCTGCACCTTCCTGGAAGCTAGTCAATACTCTGAAAACAGAAATAACCCCTTCTGAAACCATTGACAGCTTTCTATAGACATAGTTGTCTTGCCAAGGACTTACCAGGAGCATGAGAAGATGCCAACTGCCAGAGTTACCCCAGAACCTGTCTCTGTGTCTGTGCCAGCCCACAGCAAGAGTTGCATTACTGTCATTACTGTTCTAATGTGACGTGATGCATCAGGGTCATGGTGGGGCTTGGGAGGTTCCACGATGCTGGGACCTCTTCTTTGCAGAGGGACACGTGGGAAGCTGCATCTCAAGCTGGAGTGCCAGAAAAAGGACTCACAGGTCATACTGGCAAAAGGAATAATTACAAATTGCCACAACCAGCTGTTTTTTGTACAGGGTACTGCAGGAACCCAAGGTGCAAATGGCAATGTACTCATTGTAGTGTGGAGGTGCTCTCTTAACATTACCTTGGTGTTGGAGCAATGGTAAGTGGCAATCACAGAGGCAGTTTTGGAATAAAAGGGGTCAAGGGCAGATTATGTGGAGCAGTAAGCCCAATGATGGTGCTATGAAACCGGTGGGATCCAAGGATAAGCATATCTGTACTGGTGAAGAGCCAGCACAGCTTGTGGCAAGAGAAAATGCAATTCACAAAATCTAGTGCAATCCTTGGGTGGACCCAAATATTGGTGGACAGTGGAAATCTAATGGATATAATAGACAGGGATTTCCTAGAAGGTGACAAAATCGTTTCTCAAAGGCTCTTGAAAAATTAAGTGGTTTAAAGATGGAAACCACAAAGGCCAGACAGGGATGGTCAGTCTCTGCAGTGGAGGGATGCCCAGGGGAGTTTGGTGGAGATCTGTGCAGGCGTCTGTGTTGCTCAGCATCTTCATCAATGTTGTGGAAGTGGGGGCAGGTGGGGAGGTGGCAATGGTTGCTAGTGATACCGAGCTGCTTGGAAAGGCTGTCAGCAGCAAACCGCAGAAGGACCTCAGGATACTTAGTGGTAAAATGACAGATGAAATTCAGTGGAGATAAATGTAAGTGATGAGTCTCAGAGGAAGCACTATTAACATCATGCACACAGTGATGGGCTCTGAACTGACTGTCACTCCACAGGAAAAGGATCCTGGGTTACAACAAGAAATTTGATGAAAGCGTCAACTCATTGCTAAGCAACAGTCAAGAAAGCAAATAGATGGGTAGGAGTTAATGAGGAAAGAGGAAAAACTGCTGTACAAATTCCTGGTTTGCACTCCTCTGGAGTACTGTGAGCAGTTCTGGTCTCTGTTCTCACCGAAGAACTAATGATCAAAGATACGGAGCATTTTTCACCTAAGTAATTGGCTAAGCTAGGACTATTCAACACAGTCTTTCTATACAAGCCTCAGGCTAAGGAAGTCCTGGAGCTGCAGCCTGCTGCAGGCTTGGAGGGTTTATGGGAAAATATCCCTGTACGCTCCTTATATCCTTGTCTTATCATGCACGAGAGAAAGAGGATGCCGGGTGGGATGGTCCTCCTGTCTGACCCACCACAACTTTTCTTACGTTCTTGCATTCATCTTTTTTCCTCCAGAAAATGTCTTCCCGGGACTCCCCCTTGCCACTCCCCTCAAGGACACTGGTTAACCATGTAGCGATAGCTTGATCTAGAAGCTGCCAGCCTGAGCAAGCAGCTGTGTAACGGTTGGCATCTGGAAGTGCACCTTCCTCATCAAAACAGCTCAGCCATTTTCTTGTAATTGCCTCCTTGGAGCTTGTTTGGAGGCTGCTTATCAAATCCTATTGTGTTGCTTTCCTGCTTGTTTTTCCAACAGCTGCCTATTAAATTAAGCTCCTATATTCAGAGAGGAAAGCCCAATAACCAGCTTCCCAGAGCCTCTGGTTAAGTAGGACACATGCAACAGTCATCCCGTAAGACAGATGAGCATCCAGCCCTGAGAAGGGGAGAACATGGGTACCAAGCCTGCCCAGAGAATAATCTCTATAATGCCTTGTAACAGGAGGGTTTTGATAGGGTTTGTTCAGTGGATGCAAAACTAAACCAGGACTTTCTGCGAGCTGAGGGAAAGAAAATGTGTTTCTTGTTCTAAATCTGTAAGAATATACTTGGTATTGTTCATCATTAGCTGCTCACTAGACCCTAAAAATGTTCTCTGAGTTCAATCCATGTGAGATCAATACTGTCTTACTCTCCCTGGGGAGTTTTTATCTGTCTGCTCCAGCGAAACTTGAAAGGACACTTGATTCAGCTGAGAGTAATGGAATATGGAACCCATCCCCTTACAAAAATTAAATAAAATTGATTTTGGAAGAAAAAAGCCCTCTCTTCTTGAGGTTATAGTCTTTCATGTTGCACAGATGATCTGCTCAGCAGAAAAATGGGCCATAGCTTTTATTTAAACATTGTTTTAGTCTAAGCCAAAGATTTGTACCAAATGAACAAAACCATCCTCTGAGCTGCTCCAACCTTCCTGCTCTGCTGGAGCTTACGGGGGGGGATTTCCATTGACTGCAATCAGGGCTGGTTTCACCTCATAGGTAGGAGAGAGGGTTAGGCTTTTTGCTCTTTTTCTTTGATGTGAGGCTTTTCGAGTATGTAGAGGACCCCTTGCGGCCCTGTGTCTGAGCTGGGATGTTCTGCTGCAAAACAAACCACACCCTAAGCCAGCGTTATCTCTAACAGTGCTGAGCCCAATCTCGCCCCAGGATTCACATCAGCTCCCGGCAGCTGGCAGGGGGAGGCGAAGCTTCGGCGTAATGTTTCATAGCCTCAAAAGGAAAAATAAATGCATTCCCAAGGCAGGACTCAGCCGTGCCTGTGTTGGCTAGGAGTGTTAGCAAAGACTCAGTGGATTTAGGCCCTGATTGTGCAAAGTCCTTAAGCTTTAAGGAATTTGTAATTTGCTTGTAAGCAAATTCCCGTTCGCTTCAATGGCATTTAATCACATGCACATAAATGCTTTATGGTGTACAAGGGAGTTGTGCCTTGGTGAAGGTGGGGATATTTAGCCCAAGCAACCGACTTCTTTTCCATCATGTTCAGAGAAAGGTAAAATGTAAGAAATAATTAGAGAGCAGATTGTGAGACTTTTTGCAGACAGCTACTGCCTCTAGTTGAAGTCTTCTAGACCTGCCCGGTCCAAGCCCAATCTGCTGGGAGATGCTGGGAGAGCTTACCCTCTGCTAACCGCTTCTCCTGCACAAACTGCCATGCCCTGTGGGGAACAGACGACTCAGACAAGCGGCAGTGAGATATAAAGCACTTGCAGGCATGCTGGAGGTGTAGGAAGCCATTAATAATCTCAGTGCCTTGGCTGGGGTCTTTCACCCCACGCCTCTCTGCAGCTCCTGCGGTTGCCTTCCTTCCCTCTCATCTGTTTTCTGCAGCCGCCAGAAGCACCTCGTGCTTCCCTCACCATCCATCCTCCCGGCTGTCTCCTGTGAGATGCTCTGCGTGTGCCTGTGCCCTGGTTTGGATCATCTTGCTTGTGCCTGGTGTGTCTTTGGCAGGCTTCTGCCACGCAGCTTCTGACTGCTCATGAAGCCAAGCGTGAATCCTCCTCCCTGGATCCTCCCGCTGATGCCTGTGTCAGGCTTCACTCGCAGCCTCGTGCCAGCATCAAATGCTGGGTCTAGAGGGACATGTACTGCTCAGTGTGGGTCAAGGCCACTGTCTCTTCCCCCTTAGACTCCTCAACCCTGCTAGAAAACAAGTCATTCCCGATTAGGGATCTGTAACTTTTCACACATCTTTTTCCTCCCTCCTGTTCCAGGAGTTGACTTTTCTTGCACTGAATTGCAATCAAAGGTACCAGACACAAAAAACCCCAAACAACACACAACTGTTTCAAGGTAGATGGACCAAGCTCTCAATGAATGAAAGTCCAGTGCCTTGTTATCTTCCTCACATCCAGGGTTATTTATCTCCTGAGAGCAGGGCAAGAGGTAAGGTGAGGGGTAGCAGCCAGGAAAGAGGTGAAGCAGGAGGAAGAGGAGAGAAGGAGTGGGAAGTGGGTGGAAATCAGTGCCTCCCTCTCAAGCCCAGAGACCACAGCAGACTTACACCAGCTGTTGCTCGGGTTGTCAGAGAAGGGTTTAGCAAGGATGCGTGCATACACAGCCTACAAGGAAAGCTGCTTTTATTTGTTCACATCTATCAGGGGTTAAGTTTATTGCCCTTGCAGAAGGGCCAGCAAAAAGCCAGGGCATCACTTAAATCCCATTTAAAACCTCAGATTAAGACTTTGCAGGAAGTGCAAATGGGGAGGTGGAAGTAGTCTGGCCAGATGCTGGCTCCATTGCTTGGGGGAGCCAGCTACAAACCCACCATGCCATGACAGCCAGGGAGCCAAGTGACACTGTTGCCTTATCAGTAGAACATCGTTTGCTCCATAGCTGTAGTACAGACAGAGTGAGAAAGTGCCAAGTCACCTTTAGGCTCATGCTGAGCCTCTATCCTCTTAACAGAGCATAAAACAGTTAACCCCCAGGTCACCAAGGTGGGTCCCAGCCCAGCTCTGCCATCCGTTAGGGAGAGGAGCTTATCTGATGGGAATTAGGACCCTTCATCAAGGGCCTAGCTGCATTTGAAATATCTTAATCCTGATTTTTGACACAGTTCAGTCTTCTAAGCACCTATCTTAGTTTTGTGAGATGCCTAAGCCAATTCTTGGCAGCATTTGTCCCTAGTAATTCAGCCAATGTCACACGTGGAGCTTGTGGTTGACCTGGGAACTGCTCCCAGATACCCCGAGTCCTGGCCGAGTGCATTAAATCACAAGACCATCTCTCTCTTGCTCGCTGTCTTGGTCACCCTGATTTGTCCTGCATCATTAAATTTTTACAGTGCCTGATTCCAGATCACTTCAAGTTGTGCCTCCTGTCTCCAATAAATGCAGAGCTAAGAGGTTTTGTTCTTCCCAGCACAAGGTCTGGAATGTGAAGACTCAGCGACCAGCACAAGCAGGAAGATTTCTCCCATCCCTGATGGCTGTGTAACTGGACATAAAAGCTCTAAGGATCTTTCAAAGCTTCAGTGTGGCTTTTGCAGGTCCCAGTGCTGCATTTCTTTCTAATACGCAGAATCTGGGACAGATCTGATACAAGACTTGAATAGCGATGTTATAGTCATCAGAACAGCTGGTCCTGTCACATCCCTGTTGAGAGATGGCAGGGCAGGCATCCTGCGTGGATGAAGAGAGCACAGGACTGTCTCAGCCTCCCTGCTCCATCGCAGGGCACTCCTGGGGTGACATCAGTGTTCTGAGATCATCTGTCTCAGCTGAGTATATTTGCTTACAGGTTTTCCCTGGAGGGCTTCTGGTTGCTTCCCAGTTGCAGTTTCTCTGCTGTGAGGGCTTTTGCAGGCTCACATGCCCTTTTCCATGGTACCTAGATGCTGCTGCACCCCGGGGTCTCTGTGCTGCCGTGGCTTCATGAGCTTATCAGAGCCACTGTGCCGGGAGTGGTGTTTGCAACAGGGAAGGAGAGCCACCTTTAGCTGCTCTGGGCGGCACCCAGAGGAATAGCCCTGCTGGAAAGTTTTCCTGGCTGGGCATGGGATCAGACACCGCAGGAAAGCTTTTCTCTTTCCCCTGCTCAGCCTTTTCCCTGATTGCCCAAGCATACAAACATCTCCTCTGTCTGCCTTGCAATAATTTTAGGTCCATGCACAAGGCTCTGGTCAGTATCCTGGCAGGGCTGAGGCTCTCAGTATCTAGAAGCTGTCCATGGCTGGTACTGCTTGGAGATCTCAAACACAGATTGAAGCCTTGGGAGAGCACCACCTCCCCGGCAGAGAAGGAGCCCCTGGGAGAGCAGGGGTGAGCAGCTCTGCCATGTGGTGGAGGGCTGGGGGCGATGGGACATGCAGTAGTGACAGCAGCCTCCCTGCGACACCTACCCTGGTGAGCTGGATGGACCCTGGCCATGCTCTCCCTGCCCCAAATTGGTGGTGATACAAGGGTGTTGCCAAGCTGGCAGAGAGGGAAACCACAGTCATGCCAATAGTAAGGGGGACCTCCCCAGTTGCAACCTCCTTAGTCACAGCTGGATTACTAACCCCATTCTTATATTTTCCATGGGGGCGGCATGAGTAAGAGCTGACTCCTGGGGCTGGCTGTTGCCTCTAGAAACCCTTAAGGAGAGAAACACTGATGGGACTATCAGGCTGTTTAAGTTCTGGGCTAAATCGGGGGACCTGAGCGGTTGCACTAGGAGTGGGATGCTGACTCAGGTACAGGACAGAGCCAGCCCAGGGGAGCTGGAATGGAGAGGGCTGGCCCAAGCATCTTCCAAGGCAGTGTCACTAGGAGATGGGCAGGCATAGCTCAGCCCTTTCCACTGTCTCTTTAGCACCTCAGTCCCTCCAGAGGTTATATTCAGGACACATTGTCTTGGAGAAGAGCCCCCAGCTCCTGCAGCAAGCCTGGTCTGTTCATGGCTCTCCCCATTTTGACCCATGGTGAGCTGGGGGTGAGACCAGGTCTTGGGAGCATTATTACACCTCCCAGATGCTTTCCTTATGTATAAGAGACAACACAAATGATGAGCATAGATTACGGATTTCAGGGCTCAAATACAAGCCAAATCTCTCACATCTCCTGCAGCTCCCAGCTGTGGGTGTCACAGCAGCCCCGGGCTCCTGATTCAGCCTCATCACAGCTGGCTGGGTGTGTGCAGTGCAAGGAGAGGGAGATGGAAGGCCCCCAGCTCCCTCTGGGGCAGCAGTGATGGTCTGCCCCCAGACCCCGGGGTGATTCCCTTCCCTGTGCAGACCTGGGAAGGGGAGAAAGGGGTAAGAACATCCCCACTTGGGCTGAGAAGATGGGAATGAAACCTCACTCCCCTGTCACTGACTGCTGAGCTGGTGGGAACGTGAGCTCAGCCCCTAGGCGACTTAATGGGCTTTTTAAAAAACCCTTTGTATCGGATCCATTCTTCTTCCCAAAGCTTGCTGGCTCTGCTCCAAGGGGAAACCTTTGATTCTGCAAATACACCACAATTATCCTGAGGAGTCTCAGCTATTGGGCTCCCCGCCTCCGATAGATCAGCAGGATGCCGGAGAGGTGCTTAAATCATTTCATCCTAAGAAAGCCTTGGGCTGTAACAGCTTCCCTGTTGCTTGGAAAAAGCCACCCCTCTCCCAACAGCTTGACTCCATTTTTCTTCCAATGATACTGTTGCTAGTGGAGGCAGGGCAGGCAGCACTGTGGAAACCAGGCCACCGGGGTTCCCAGTGATTTCATCAGTCCCAAGACCCGGGCTTGCAGTGATTTATGAGCTCACAAGAATCTCGCTGTGCAGTTATCTCCCCCTCCCTGCTTTTTATCACTGTGCAGATAGGGATTCAGCGATAGAGCTCTTCTGGGTACTGTAGCAAGCTCGGTCTGTTTGACAGTTGCAAATATTTTTCTCCAACATTGCACAGGTCCATGTGCACAGGCTGCTCTTGCCAGCATCACCACCACCCAGCACTGAGAAGCTCAGCTTGGACTCGGGGAACCCAAAGATAAAAGCTTGCCAAGCACAGCACCCACTCCCTGACTCCTATCCCTTGCTTAGGACTCCCATAAGTTCTCCCCATCTCCTCAAGGTAGGTTTGTATTACTTTTGAATTGTTGGCTTTTTTCCCCCAGAAATATTTTTATTTTCTTCAGATTATAAAAATCCTGACCTCTGCTGTGCTCTCCAGTCTAAGGCTAGTATTTTTGAAGGGGATTTAGGGGAGTTAGGTGCTCGCTTCCAGCAGGAGCCCAGCACTTCTCTCCTTGCCGAAATCCCCCTTTAAAGCAAGTCATCAGTATTTTTCTGCAGCTATTCTTTTAGTAGTCTAAATAAAGCTTTCAAGTTACAACCCATTGATGTGAGGCCAGATTCAGAGGCTGTCAGTTCCTTTGTGTATCCTCAACTTGTCTGGGGGTGTTTTGTTTTATTTTGGGATGGCTGCTTGCTTCTGGGGCTTGCTGCAAAGCTGTGCATTTAGCAGCCCCCTCCTGCCATGTTCTCCCGCTTGTCAGTGGAGCCATAAGCTCACAGTGCTGCTGAATCCGGCCCCTGGGACTCCCTTGCACTGGGCCTGCCCTTCTGCAAGGGCAGCAAAGGATTGTGCAAGCAGGAATTTGCTCTGGCCATGGGGTCGCCCCCGCTTTGCCATTGCAGGAGCCCCAGGGAAAGGTGTGCTTCACTCCAGCTAAGCAGCCAAGGCCAGTGTCCTTCCCAAGCTGTAGTCACAGCCCTCACAGCCCTGGGACATAGATGGGGTTTCTTCCTCATGGAAATTAATTATGTGGGGAAGGCTGATCCCCTTTGGTGACCCACAGCTGTTGCCATACAGGTCCAGCACAGGCTGGAAATAAGTCTGAAATGGTGCGGCACCCCCTTCTCCTCCCCATCCTCATCCTGTCTGCATGTGCTCGCCCTGGCCAAGTGCCACTTGCTTGGTCACGCTGGTGTGGCTAAGCCAGCCAGTTCCCCAGGCCAGCCCAAGATGAACGCGATGGGAGCACAAAAGGCTGAACCAGCTCTGGACCCACATGGACCCACAGCTTTGGGACCAGCACAATTCACCCCAGAAATCTATAGGCAAACAACAGGCTGAAACCAAAAATCCACTTCTACCCTTTATCAAAACCACTGCTGCTTGCTTCGGATGCTCCAGGCATGATTCAGCACTCATTATCTTTGTTGAGCTGGAGATTAGGCTGCAATCTTTCCAGATAATAGCTTTATTAGCTCTGTATTATTCTTTCCACATTATTTATTTACACTAAGTCCAGAACACTCAAAGCTTTCACTGGGACAGTAAGATCAGTTCAGCGGACGACATTTTATGCTGTGGTTTTTTACACTAGCAAAGATCCTGTGTAGAAGAAATTATCCCAGGCTAAACATGCTCTTCCCAATGAGGTCTCTTGGGCTTAAGGAAGCTGTACGTGTTATGGATGCCCCACCAGATGCTAATAGTGAGGGAAGGTCATTTCCTAGGGCTTTGGCACAGACAATGGTCTGTTGTGTCCCTCTACCTGCTGTGCTGGGCAGATGGCTGTGCCAGGGCTGCTCCTGGCCAAAGGAGCAACAACCAACACCCTCACCAGGGGCTCTTTCTTGGCTTCCATGATCTGTCTGCCTCCGTCCATCCATCGCGATCTGGCACAGGCTGACACCAATTCTCTTTCGGCTGGGATAATCTTGCATTCTCTCCCACCTCTCCTGAAGCAAGGACTGGAAAGGAAATTATACTCCACTAATTACTGATTTTATGATAATTGCATGGACTCCTGGCTTTGGCCTTGCTCATGGGCAACGATGGCACATGGGCCACCGCAAGCTCATGGCAGCCCATTGAGCCAGTCCTGGGTATGAGGCTGGTTTGAGATGGCCTCAGGAAGAGCTGCCTGGGAGGTCCTGCTGTCTACGCTGGTGAAACTACCCAGCCAGGTTTTCCTCTGACTTGGCATCACTGCGGGGAATGACAGCAGATGAGTCTCCATTCACCTTTGCCCTGTCCTTGATGACCTTGGCATGAAAACCAGGAGCTGACAACCTGACCCTCCAGACAACCAGCTCCTCTTTGGGATGTAAGGGTCTTTTTCTGGCACAGGGTACCTGACTCCCCCCATTCTTTTCCAAGTGACTCCCTTTGCAACCAGTGGTGCAGCCATGCCATTAGCACACCTCCAAGTCTGGATTAAAGGGATCAACATAAGGGTGGCTGGTTTTTTGGATTACACTCTCCCTGTTGGCTCTTGGTGCCCCTTACCTCTGTGCTGAGCACTGCCTCACATGCCACCTGATATGCAGCCTGGGGAATATGCTCCAGGAATGTCCTATGTTCCACCTGAGCTCATTAACTGCAAAAGCAGAGCTGGAGACGAGGGCTTTGTGCATGTTCTTGGTAGCCCCAAATGGCCCCATTCTCCCCAGTTCACTCCTTGGAAGAGGGATTCCCACTTGCGGAGTGAACGCTTGCGCTGTACCTGTGACACAGGCACTGCAGCTCCCCAGCAAATGTGGCAGAGGCTGTGGGCTAGCTTTGATGTCTACTGCTTTGGTATTTGAAACAGTCTCTCCTGGAAGGGCTTGGACTGGAGGCTGTATATAAAAGCTGCCATTTTTTTATCGGGCTACCATCCATCCATTTAGGACATGGATGTCCTAAGTGATTCTGCTGGTGGGAAGCAGAGGTCAAGGGGCTCCTTTGGATGCACTCAGAAATTGTCTCTGCATCCAGCAATCCTTTTAGACATGTTTAACATCATCTTCCAAGCCTCTCAAAGCACTGCCACATCTCGAGTTTGGTATAAACACTTGGCTGGTGAGAGAGAGCAGGGCATGCGGTGCAGTTACGAGATGTCCTGCGTCAGAAGTGGTGCAATTTGTAGCTGCATGGAAACGCCCTGGCAGAGAAACTGGGATCTGGGAGACACACCTCTCTGTTCCCGGCCCAGCCCAGAGGCAGCCTGCCAGCCCCAGAGCTGGTGCAGCAATGCTGCCCACTGCTCTAGACGCGCAGGGGTGAAGCTCTAATGGAGCTACAGTAGAGACCATGCTCATGTACCTTTCCTTGCTGTTTGTACTACATATGAACCAGAGCTGACTGAAAGCAAGCTCTGGATAATGTTTCCTGGGCTGTTGCTCTTCAAAAACCCAGCTCCAGTTTTCTGGAGCTGCCAACGACGTACTGCCCTGGCACTGCCTCTAACTGAAGCTCGAGTAAGCCAAGAAGGGACAAATTGGCTGATACCTCCTTTTGAACCACAGGAGGGGAGTCTCTATACCTCCCCTAACTCGCAGTCCGCCCACTTGTATCCCAGCTTGGGCTCTGCTACCCAACAACTGTCTGCCACCGCACAGCCTGGCTCCATCTGCTCCTCTCTCCCATACCCATCCCTTTGCCACTGGGACAGACTTTCCCTGGATGTAGATGTCCAGGGAGGCTGCACAGCAGTGCGAACAAAGTCCTGGTGCACTGGCAGCCATGGCTCCCGGGACTCAGACCACAACTAGATGACTTGCCCAAGACCAAAGAGTGGAGCAGTGTCAGAGGAGGGACGTGGACATCCCTCCCTGTGCTGTGCCTCTAGCCTGGCCCCATTCTATTTGAAAAGTGCACAAACTGGACATTCAACTTACCGCATCTTTGCACAAGGCTCTGCATGGCTGAGGCTGCCAGGGATTTATCAGATGCTCTTGTGGCTCTGCAGAGAAGCCAGGAGTGTAAGGGAAGGGTTACTGATTGCATTTTGGCCCTGGGGAGCTGTGTTGGACAAACTGCTGTATAATCACTGCACAATCCAGCCTGCAGAACAGCGTTGTAGTATCTTTCTCTTATCATCATGCAGCTTTGGAGGCTCTTGTTTGATCTGCTTTATCCATGTGAATGTGTCCAAGAACACAGCAGCCTCTGCCTGCAGAATGGCTCCTATTGTTCCCTTTGTTCATGCCTCTGGGCTGTTCCTCAGCCTCCTCTCTCCCTGCAGAAACAAACTCTTCGTGGTCAAAAAGTATCTTTACAGCTTGATATTAAATAGGGGCTCAGCCATGGAGAAAGCAGAGGGCATATTTTCCTGAATACTACAGCTTTCTGTGATCCAGAGGGGAGCGTGGTGAAAGGTACCCTGAGCTCGCATGGTGGATTAGCTGCATTTAACTTCAGCCAGGATCTGCTCACTCATCCCACTGCAAGTTGCTCTGACCTAATGCTGAAAATAGATGGCATTGGACTGGGCATTTTGGCTGATGTATCCATTCCTCGTGAAGTGCTGACCCTTTTTGTTTGAATAAATCCACAATAAACACAGTAAATCAGCTTGGAAGATAAACAAAAAATCTGAGGGACATGAGAAATACAGGTCTGTATTTTAATTTTTTCCCCTGCTTTTTCTCATACAAAAGCTTTTACATGCCTTCATGCTGAAAACAGGCTGGAATCAACATAGGTTTTAAAAGTATTTAACTTAGAGACATTTTTTGTGAGCATGGACTGAATTCAGTGGTTTTTGAAACCAGGCCTCCAGCTTTGCAAAAAAGCCTCTCTGACGTCTAGATCAGCACTTTACACTTCTTGGTTTGGACAGGTGTGCAGCACTTTATCCTAATGCAATCTGTGCAATCTTTATACACTGTTGAGTGTGCAGTTTCAAAACAAACCTCAAACAAACCTCAGCTCCTTCTGAAAACCCATCTTCTCTTAATCTTCCTCATGGAGAACTTGTTGGAAGATGTCAAATTATACAAATGAGAACTTTGGCGCAGCTGGATTAGAGTGGGCTGGATTAGTCATCAAAGTTACAGCTGGAGGTTGTTAATCTGTTGGTGACTTCCAAGCAAATTATTTTTATTTTCTGTTTACAAAATAAGAGATGAAATTATTGGTTAGTCCTTGAGGCGTGATGCATCACCAGCAGTGGTAAAATAGATATGACACGGAGCTTGCTCGCACACAGATGAAGGTAAGGCTTCATTAAGCCTGAGTCACTACTTCCATTAGGAGCATGAGGCACGGAAAGGCTCTGCCTGCACCAGAGCCACTGGCTGCCATGGGCCAGTGCCTGCTGAAAACCTTGACCCTGCGCTGGCTGTGGCACTCAGATGAGGCAGGTTGGAAGTCACTGTTTCAAGGCTGGATACATGTTTTGGCTTTCCCATCTGCCTCTCTGGGAATTGCTCTTTAGACTGATCTTGTGTGGGTTGGAGGCCATACATTTATTTATTTTTTTTTTAGGTCTTGTTACTTTTTTGTATTGAACTAA